>NC_069500.1:128614156-128957490 GCF_027579735.1 Bombina bombina
AGTATTACTTCCAGTCAGGTGGTACTCAGGTAATTATGCTTAAAGGCATAATCTAGACAAAATAAAACTTTCATGATGGGGTAGCGCTTTCTGTTTGGTATCTAAATGTAGCCACCAATCAGGAAGCGCTACCCAGGTCTGAACCAAAAATGGTCTGGTTCCTATGCTTACATTCCTGTTTTTTCAAATAAAGATACTAAGAGAACAAAGAAAAATAATAATAGGAGTAAATTAGAAAAAATGCATGCTGTATCTGAATCATGAACGTTTAATTTTGACTAGACTATTTCTTTAAGTGCACATGCTAGATGTCTGTTGTAACTGTTTGACAGTTTTTTTATTTTAAATCCAGCAGAAAATCATGGTCACTACAGGATCTAGATTTAGGCCTAGATGTTAAGTACCTTTAATGAGGTTATCAGATAAGCAAGGCCTTACAAGCTGAAACCTTACTGTAGTTACTTGTTCAGAGCCCTTGTGATGGTTTAGTTAGAAAGTCCTCATAGCCATCATATTTAGCAGTTTGAAGTGATTCTGGTATTACAAATTTCATAGGTACTCTATCATTTGTATAGGAGTATGTCTAGTTTGCCTCTGTGAAACATTAACCAGAAGGCGAAAGTTCTGCAAATTAATTTCTACCATACTCACTTGGTTTAGGAATGTCGGCATCATTTGTATCTACCCCAGTAAGAAGTATGCCGATAGCTCATTTCTAAACATTTCCTTCGATTCACTGAAGGTGACTTCAAAAGGAACATCATCGCCCTTTTTTTTATAAATTGGGGGAAGGTGCTAGATCTTAGCCACACACAGCAGCTTTATCATTGCTGAAACAATTAATACAAGGACACATTTTTGACTCTAAAGATACAGTAAACATGTAATTACATTTTCTGTATTCATCCAATATCACCAGTCTCAAATAAATGGTTTAATGTAGTTGATGTTTTTTTTTTTTTGTGGTGAACTCCCCCCACATATTATTTAGAGGAGTTAATCCAGCGATTACAGAGCTTGCCCCAGCCATTGTGTTAATAAAATAAAAAAAGCTCCATGGTTTGGCTTCAGAAGAAATTATATAATAAAGGCGAGAGATATGGCAGGCCTGTGAAGCCTTAATTGCTATTTCAGTTTTCAGGACTGGAAAATCCAGTTTCTACACAAATTACAGGAAAAGTGGAACAAATAAATCATAAAAAGTATACTGCAATTTTATAGCACACAGTGGTTACTGTCCCATTAATACTAGAGATACTGTAATTTCTGCTCAGAAAACCTTTTTTGTCCCCCTATGTGCTGATTAAACATCCTCCATTCTCTTTAAGCGACTACCGTATTCCTACTCATTTCTGCAGGCAGTCTAGACATTTCTTAACTGAAATCTTCAAGACAAAGAATATTCTTTCTACTTCTTCAACCATACTCAACCCATTGCTACTTCACACAAAATAAAAATCAGTTAGAAAAAATAAACTAAAAAGGAACTTGTGTTGTTTCAAGTGCAACATGTGGGTCTATGTCTGCTTGAGCTTGTTGGGTTTCACAACATGTTTAGAATTACACAAGCTTCCTATAGAGCGCTGTCTACCTCTCTGTTAAAAACAATGCAGAGTGAATAGGCCATAACATTATAAGGACATGAGAATGGTTTTCTATAACAATTGAATGGCATTGAAAACCCTATAAAAAACGCAAATGATGTTGTAAAGCGCTTTAAGGAATTGGGCTAAACCCTAGTGTGGTACTTTACAAACTATGACTTTGCCCCAGCACAGTATATTAACAGTTTTGCTACAAACCCCATCTGACAAAAGAGCCTTACAGAAATGTTCATCAAAACTTAAAAAGGGACATGAAACCCTTTAAAAAAATGCATTGCATGACTTAGATACATTTTAAACATTTTCCAGTTTAATTCTATTATCTAATTAGCTTCATACTCAGTATCCTTTGTTGATAAACAAACCTAGGTAGGCTCAGGAGCTGTGAGCTAGCTGCTGATTGGTGGCTGTACATTTATATATCTTATCTTTGGCTTACCAATGTGTCCAGCTAGCTTCCAATAGTGCATTGCTGCTATTTTCTATAAAAAGAAATCAAGATAATGAAGTAAATAGAAAAGTTGTTTAAAATTGCCTTTTCTATCTGAATAAACACTTTTTTGGGGGTTTCATATCCCTTTAATATTCAACATACCAAAGGCGTAACCTGATAAAATAGGTTGCAAAATAAACCTGCAATATTCAAGCTATTGACAATAGGTGCATGTTGGTTGTAGGTCTTAAATGGACATGAAACCTATTTTTTCTCTCTCATGATTTAGGAAGAGCATGCAATTTTAAACAACTTTCTAATGTACTTCTATTACCTAATTTGCTTCATTCTTTTGATATCCTTTGCTGAAGAGCATATCTAGATAGGATCAGTAGCTGTGGATTAGTGGCTGCACATAGATGCCTTGTGTGATTGGCTCACCCATTTGCATTGTTATTTCTTCAACAAATAATAACTAAACAATGAAGTAAATTAGATAGTAGAAGTAAATTGGAATGATTTTTTAAATTGTATTCTCTACCTGAATCATGAAAGAAAATGTTTGGGTTTTGTGTCTCTTTAAAGATTCAATTTTCTTGATTTTGAAAATTTAACACACACTTGTTATTACGGAGAGAGGAAAGGTTAAACACATAATTTATGCTTACCAGATAAATTCATTTCGGATAGGGAGAGTCCACGGCTTCATTCCATACTGTTGGGAAATACAACACATGGCCACCAGGAGGAGGCAAAGACACCCCAGCCAAAGGCTTAAATATCCCTCCCACTTCCAAATCCCTCCCACAAGTAAAAATAGGAGAAACATTAAGGTATAAATGGAGCCAGAATAATAAAATAGGAGACCACCCATAGACGAGAAAAAATGTGCGGAGGCCGTGGACTCTCCCTATACGGAAGGAAAGGATTTATCTTGTAAGCATAAATTATGTTTTCTTCAATAAGATAGGGAGAGTCCTCGGCTTCATTCCTTACTGTTGGGAAAATTATACCTAAGCTCCAGAGGACACTGAATGAATAATGAGAGGGAACAAAAAGAGGCAGACCCTATTCTGAGGGCACCCAACCTGCAAAACTTTTCTCCCGAAAGCAGATTCAGCGGAAGCAAAAAACATCAAACTTGTAAAATTTTGAAAAAGTATGTAAGGAGGACCAGGTAGCCGCCTTACAAATCTGATCCAGAGAGGCCTCATTCTTAAAGGCCCAAGTGGAAGCCACTGCTCTAGTGGAATGAGCAGTTATCCTCCCAGGAGGACGATGTCCGCTGTCTCGTAAGCTAAGCGGATGACACTCCTTAACCAAAAAGATAGGGAAGTCAAAGTAGCCTTCTGCCCCTCACGCTTCCTCGAATAAACAAAGAGGAAGCTTGTCTAAACTCCTTAGTAGCCTGAAGATAGAACTTCAAGGCACGAACCACATACAATTTGTGAAGTAAGCGTTCCTTTGATGGAGGCAGGGCCGCCACTAGAAATTTCGGGGCCCCTGACTTAACCATTGATCAGGCCCCCCCCCCCCTCCTTTGACATGTGCAATTTTTGACCAAGTGACTAAAACGTATATGCACTTTATTCTTAAGTGTCTATTTAAACTTGCAAATGTTGTAAAGGTAGTAACATACACACACACAGACAAATTCATACACTGAAACACACACTCACACATATGGATTCACATATAGACACTGTAACAGACACGCAAATAAACACAAAAACACAATCAGACACAAAAACTCAGCACTTGTTTAGATTGACCTGACAAGTAATGAGGTAAACTACAGTTTTGTAAAATAAAAAAGGAGATTTAGAAAACAAAATATGGAGTTCTTATCTTTTTGTAAAGGAAGATGCCAACTAAATGATGACAACAGAATGCAGTGGCTGAAAGGAAGGGCCCTGAACGGCCTAAACAATAATTTAAAGGTTAAATGGTGGATTGGTGACTTCCAGAAAGGTCTCGTTAGTCTCAAAGTTTGTAGAAAGATGTGAATAATCAGTAGTAAGGTCAAAATGTCCTAAAAAGGAACAGACAATGGACACACACACAAACTCAAACTTGCACATACACCCAAGGAAACACCGACAGAGACAGCCTCAGAAAACACACAAAGACATACACACACAGAGACAGCCACAGAAAACACACAAATACATACACACACCCTCACAGAGACACCCACAGAAAACACACACCCTCACAGAGACATCCACAGAAAACACAGACATACACACCCACCCTCACAGAGGCATCCAGAGAAAATACACAAAGACAAACATACACATACCCTCACAGAGAATCCCATAGAAAAAGCTCAAAGACATATGCACACACCATCAGACATCCATAGAAAAAGCACAAAGACATACCCACCCTAACAGAGAGACCCACTGAAAAAAAAACACACACACTCATAGAGACACAAACCAAAGCACAATGACATAAACACAGACACCAACAGAAACACTCACAGGAGGAAACATTTATGTACCTTGCATCCCCTAAATCAACATTGTGTGACATGCATGATAAAAACAATCACAGAAATTAAGAGATTATTTTTGAAAGAATCATATGTGTAAATGTGCAAACAAAAATAATTTTGTGAATTCAAAATTGTACATTGATGATCTGGGTAGATGGCTAGATGAAGAAAAGTACTTTAAAAAGGTTGACATATGTTTGTTTGTTTTTTTCCCCATTTTACCCAACCAAGAGCACCACTTCAAATATAGTGTACAAATGTTCCCATCTGTCAGCTGTACTTATGGATTTTGAAAATGCTGTACTCTATATGGTCTTGGTGGAACCATAAGCTGTGGTACTCATACCATTAGATCTGGTTAAATGCAGGATTTTGGCTCGTTGGTATATATTTTAAAATTAAGTCAGCTATAGTGTAAACTGAACAGTTTTAAGTTAACCTGTCTCATTTCAAACACTGAGCAATCTTAGTCTGAGAGTATAACATTTTATGCAAATGTAAAAATCTTAGATAAAATGCCTCCTTGCATCTGGAAAGTCCTTGCATAAAGGGGCAGTAAACTGGAATGTAATATTACATATATATATATATATATATATATATATATATATATATATATACTGTGTGTATATATATATATAAATAAAAAATGCATATCTGCCAAAAAGGCACCTACCATTTGTGTATTGAGGAGGAAACCACACTGAAGTTACAATCCGAAATTGCACAAAGAAATAAGAAAAGCATTTGCTCAGTAAGTCCTACCTCCTCTGCAAATGAAAGTGATCTGCCGTCTGACTCATGCACACACTGTACAAACAAAGTGCCAAGTCTGTCTCACACTGTACATAGTGGTTTAGTGCACACTCAGAAATCTTCTCAAATACTAATACTTTACTACTTGTAATAACATTTCCCATGCTCAATTAGCACTCTGCTGTAGTACCCACTGGTGGCTACCAAAATTTAAAAAAAAAAAAAAAGATTTTTTTTTTTTTTAGTTCTTGCCTCATGGGGCCCCCCTGGCCCATTGGGCCCCTGACAGGAGTCACCCCTGTCACCCCCTGATGGCGGCCCTGGATGGAGGATGATTAGGACACAAGGAAGGAACCACAATCTCCTGATTGATGTTGCGATCTGACACAACCTTAGGAAGAAAACCTAATTTAGTATGTAAAACTGCCTTATCTGCATGAAAAAAAATTAGATAAGGGAGCTCAAATTGCAAAGCAGAGATCTTAGAAACTCTGCGCGCAGAGGTAATAGCCAATAAAAAGAGAACCTTCCAAGATGACAATTTAATGTCAACGGAATGCGGATGTTGAAACAGAACCTGTTGCAAAACCTGAAGAACAAGATTTAGGCTCCAAGGAGGAGCCCTAGATCTAATCCTAATCAGAGCCTTAACAAAAGACTGCACGTCTGGAACCTCAGCCAGTCTCTTGTACAATAAAACCGATAGGGCCAAAATCTGTCCACTCCGGGAACTAACAGAAAGGCCCTTCTCCAGCCCATCCTGGAGAAAAGATAAAATCCAGGCAACCTTACTTCTGTGCCAGGAAAAAAAACACGCTCTTCACACCAGAATAAGTAATAGGTCCTCCACACCTTGTGGTAGATACGTCAAGTGGTTTACGAGCTTGAATAAGAGTTTCAATGACACTCTCAGAGAAACCTCTCATCTCCACGCAGTCAGCCTCAGAGAATCTAGATTTTGATGAACAAATGGACCTTGTATCAGCAGGTCTCTGCAACAAGGTAACTTCCATGGAGGAGATGAGGACATCCCCACTAGATTCGCGAACCACGTCCTTTGAGGCCACAACAGAGGATTACTGATAATCGCTTATGCTTGATGCAGGCCACCACTCGAGGAAGAAGCGGTAATGGAGAGGAAAAAAAAAAATGGAGTTTGAACCTCCAGGGCACTGCTAGTACATCTATTAGATCCGCTTGGGGATCCCTCGACCCGTACCTGGGTAGCTTGGTATTGAGACGGGACGCCATGAGATCTCCAGCGTACAGCTGTGGGCCTCCGCCCACTCCAGAATCTGAGATACTTCCTTCATCGCCAAGGAACTTATCATTCCCCCCTGATGGTTGATGTAAGCCACCAAGGTTATATTGTGTGATAGGAATCTTATAAACTGGGACGAACCAAGAAGTGGCCAAGCCTTCAAGGCCTTGAAAATTGCCCATAGTTCCAAAATATTGATCAGGAGGGAGGACTCCTCCTGAAACAACAACAACAACCCCTGTGCGGACTCCTCTTGAAACAACAACCCCTGTGCCTTCTTGGCACCCCAAACAGCTCCCTGTCCGAATAGGCTTGCGTCCGTAGACAATCTCCCAGGATGGTCTTAAGAAGCATGTCCCTTGGGACAGAGCCACCAAGAGAGCGATTCTCTCGACCGGCTGTCTAATACAATCTGTTGAGACAGATCTGAATGATCACTGTTCCACTGCCTCAGCATGCACAGTTGTAAAGGTCTAAAACGAACCTGGCAAAAGGAATGATGTCCATGCAGGACATCATGAGACCAATCACCTCCATACACTGAGCCACAGAGGGACTCAAGGAGGTCTGGAGGGCAAAACATGACAAAGTTAGCTTGCAACGTCTCTGGCCTGTTAAAAATATCTTCATGGATATGGAGTCTATTATAGTACCCAGGAATTCCAGCCTGGTACTTGGGATAAGGGAACTCCAAGTTTATCTTCCATCCATGTGATCTAAGAAGACTGAGAAGGGACTCAGAATTCTTCGGCAAGACGAAAGGATGGTGCTTGCACCAGAATATCATCCAAGTACTGCAATACCCTGAGTTCTGGCAACACGTAGAATAGCCCCTAGAACCTTTGTAAAGATTCTTGGAGCAGTAGCTAGGTCAAAAAGAAGGGCAATGAACTAAGTGCTGTTTCAGGAATGCAAACCTCAGGAACTGAAAGTGTTCCCTGTGGATTGGAACATGAAGGTCAGCGTCCAGATCTATAGTGGTCATAAACTGGCCTTCCTGAATTAAAGGACGGACGGATCTTATCTCCATGTCCACACTGAGAAATTTGTTTAAAGGGCCACTGTAATAAATATTTTCTATGCCTGTTACTAACTAACTACCCCAAATACACTTTTTATCAATAGCATTTCATTAACATATCTACCGTATATCAGAAATCTTGTCTGCAAATTTAATTGTTTTCCAAACCCACTCCGTGGTTATCCTTTGCTCTGTACCAATCCGTTTATAATGTGTGGAAAGATGATAACTAAGCGCCAACTATATAACGCAACAGACCTCCAGCTCTAATAAATTGGCACCTAGTTGCCAAGGGTGGATTCAATTTTAAGATTGGATATCAGAGCGCCAAACAACGTAGGCAGGGTCTATGGGCAGATAGTCAAATACCAAAGGTAACAATAGGTTGAAATAATATGATTTAATACATAAGATAAAAAAGTTGGTACATTTAAAAATTATACAACAATTGGTCATGGATCCATGTTACACTTTAAAATATATATTGAAACAATAGGAACAATTTAAAAATGCTTGTAGAACAATAACAACAACAAAAAATCTAACAAATAATGTCTATCGCTTAAAAACAGAATTTATGTTTACCTGATAAATTACTTTCTCCAACGGTGTGTCCGGTCCACGGCGTCATCCTTACTTGTGGGATATTCTCTTCCCCAACAGGAAATGGCAAAGAGCCCAGCAAAGCTGGTCACATGATCCCTCCTAGGCTCCGCCTACCCCAGTCATTCGACCGACGTACAGGAGGAAATATGCATAGGAGAAACCATATGATACCGTGGTGACTGTAGTTAGAAAAAATAATTCAACAGACCTGATTAAAAAAAAAAACCAGGGCGGGCCGTGGACCGGACACACCGTTGGAGAAAGTAATTTATCAGGTAAACATAAATTCTGTTTTCTCCAACATAGGTGTGTCCGGTCCATGGCGTCATCCTTACTTGTGGGAACCAATACCAAAGCTTTAGGACACGGATGAAGGGAGGGAGCAAATCAGGTCACCTAAATGAAAGGCACCACGGCTTGCAAAACCTTTCTTCCAAAAATAGCCTCCGAAGAAGCAAAAGTATCAAATTTGTAAAATTTAAACACCAAAAAACTCTTAACCATCTCCGTGGAGATGTTGCCGGTGCAACGGCAAAGAGAATGACTGGGGTAGGCGGAGCCTAGGAGGGATCATGTGACCAGCTTTGCTGGGCTCTTTGCCATTTCCTGTTGGGGAAGAGAATATCCCACAAGTAAGGATGACGCCGTGGACTGGACACACCTATGTTGGAGAAACTTAAATTCTAATATGTGAATGCTAGGAGCGCTTATGCACACTCTATTTATAAAAACAATGGGTTACAATGCACAGGTGGATAGATTCCAGGTTGCTTGAAACCGGTGGGTGTGAAATGTAAGTAGCTCCAAATTGGGGTTTTGCCTATGTGTTTATCCAAAATTGTGTAACTCCTAACAGGTGGACAAAAAATGTTACAGGAATGTCTAGAACCTGAATTCAAAATATAAGACCTGAGGTTGTGCCTATGTGTTTATCCAAAAAGGGTGTAAATCCTAACAAGTGAAAAAATGTGAGAAAAATATAGCAGGGGTGTCTGAACCTTATTTTCAAAATAAACAATGAATTCAGACTAAAACAATATACAAGTGAATTTTTGACAAATCAACTAATGCAAACAAAGCATAAATAGAACCAAAAAAAACAACAGCACAACTTTAACGTGTGTTCAAATGTGTTTCTGCTTGCAAACTGATGTGATGTGAACAAATATCTGTTATAAACACTGAATGGTGGCAAAACTTTGTGATTGGATTGAAATTGAACACAGGCTCTAAATTGATACCCTAAAATACAAATCTAAAGGGCTCAGAGTAGCTGAGCTAGATATAAGGGACTTGCTCAAAGAGCCTCGAGATGTTAATTAAAATAGACCATATAACAACAGTGGGTTAAAAAACGGATGATATAACATAAAATGCTTAAAAGTCCAAATAAATATTCAAATTGGATAATAAGAATCTTGCTATAGTCTATCTCAATATGTATCCCAACTGCTGATTATGTAGAAATCTTCTTGGGCAGTAGTTAACAAATAATTCCAACTTGCAATGTTGTCCCTTACCTGCCAAAAAAGGAAAGGCAAACAATAGTGCAGATGGCTTCTTAATGTGATCACAATTAAAATACTCCTTACCAGTCAACCGGTTTCGGTCTCCACTGACCTTTCTCAAGACTCTTAAGGACTGTAATTTCAACAGATGCAAGTCTCACAGGTTGGGGAGCTGTGTGGGGATCTCTGACAGCACAAGGAGTTTGGGAATCTCAGGAGGTGAGATTACGGATAAATATTTTGGAACTCCGTGCAATTTTCAGAGCTCTTCAGTTTTGGCCTCTTCTGAAGAGAGAATCGTTCATTTGTTTTCAGACAGACAATGTCACAACTGTGGCATACATCAATCATCAAGGAGGGACTCACAGTCCTCTGGCTATGAAAGAAGTATCTCAAATTTTGGTTTGGGCGGAATCAAGCTCCTGTCTAATCTCTGCGGTTCATATCCCAGGTATAGACAATTGGGAAGCGGATTATCTCAGTCGCCAAACGTTGCATCCGGGCGAATGGTCTCTTCACCCAGAGGTATTTCTTCAGATTGTTCAAATGTGGGAGCTTCCAGAAATAGATCTGATGGCGTCTCATCTAAACAAGAAACTTCCCAGGTATCTGTCCAGATCCCGGGATCCTCAGGCGGAAGCAGTGGATGCATTATCACTTCCTTGGAAGTATCATCCTGCCTATATCTTTCCGCCTCTAGTTCTTCTTCCAAGAGTAATCTCAAAGATTCTGAAGGAATGCTCGTTTGTTCTGCTGGTAGCTCCGGCATGGCCTCACAGGTTTTGGTATGCGGATCTTGTCCGGATGGCCTCTTGCCATCCGTGGACTCTTCCGCTAAGACCAGACCTTCTGTCGCAAGGTCCTTTTTTCCATCAGGATCTCAAATCCTTAAATTTAAAAGGTATGGAGATTGAACGCTTGATTCTTGGTCAAAGAGGTTTCTCTGACTCTGTGATTAATACTATGTTACAGGCTCATAAATCTGTATCCAGAGAGATATATTAGAGAGTCTGGAAGACTTATATTTCTTGGTGTCTTTCTCATCATTTTTCTTGGCATTCTTTTAGAATTCCGAGAATTTTACAGTTTCTTCAGGATGGTTTAGATAAAGGTTTATCCGCAAGTTCTTTGAAAGGACAAATCTCTGCTCTGTTCTTTTTCACAGAAAGATTGCTAATCTTCCTGATATTCATTGTTTTGTACAAGCTTTGGTTCGTATAAAACCTGTCATTAAGTCAATTTCTCCTCCTTGGAGTTTGAATTTGGTTCTGGGGGCTCTTCAAGCTCCTCCGTTTGAACCTATGCATTCATTGGACATTAAATTACTTTCTTGAAAAGTTTTGTTCCTTTTGGCGATCTCTTCTGCCAGAAGAGTCTCTGAATTATCTGCTCTTTCTTGTGAGTCTCCTTTTCTGATTTTTCATCAGGATAAGGCGGTGTTGCGAACTTCTTTTGAATTTTTACCTAAAGTTGTGAATTCCAACAACATTAGTAGAGAAATTGTGGTTCCTTCATTATGTCCTAATCCTAAGAATTCTAAGGAGAAATCGTTGCATTCTTTGGATGTTGTTAGAGCTTTGAAATATTATGTTGAAGCTACTAAGTCTTTCCGAAAGACTTCTAGTCTATTTGTTATCTTTTCCGGTTCTAGAAAAGGCCAGAAAGCTTCTGCCATTTCTTTGGCATCTTGGTTGAAATCTTTAATTCATCATGCCTATGTTGAGTCGGGTAAAACTCCGCCTCAAAGGATTACAGCTCATTCTACTAGGTCAGTTTCTACTTCCTGGGCGTTTAGGAATGAAGCTTCGATTGATCAGATTTGCAAAGCAGCAACTTGGTCCTCTTTGCATACTTTTACTAAATTCTACCATTTTGATGTATTTTCTTCCTCTGAAGCAGTTTTTGGTAGAAAAGTACTTCAGGCAGCGGTTTCAGTTTGAATCTTCTGTTTTTCATTAAACTTATTTTGGGTGTGGATTATTTTCAGCAGGAATTGGCTGTCTTTATTTTATCCCTCCCTCTCTAGTGACTCTTGCGTGGAAAGATCCACATCTTGGGTAATCATTATCCCATACGTCACTAGCTCATGGACTCTTGCTAATTACATGAAAGAAAACAATTTATGTAAGAACTTACCTGATAAATTCATTTCTTTCATATTAGCAAGAGTCCATGAGGCCCGCCCTTTTTTGTGGTGGTTATGATTTTTTGTATAAAGCACAATTATTCCAATTCCTTATTTTATATGCTTTCACACTTTTTTCTTATCACCCCACTTCTTGGCTATTCGTTAAACTGAATTGTGGGTGTGGTGAGGGGTGTATTTATAGGCATTTTGAGGTTTGGGAAACTTTGCCCCTCCTGGTAGGAATGTATATCCCATACGTCACTAGCTCATGGACTCTTGCTAATATGAAAGAAATGAATTTATCAGGTAAGTTCTTACATAAATTATGTTTTTTGTCCACCTGTTAGGAGTTACACATTTTTGGATAAACACATAGGCAAAACCCCAATTTGGAGCCACTTACATTTCACACCCACCGGTTTCAAGCAACCTGGAATCTATCCACCTGTGCATTGTAACCCATTGTTTTTATAAATAGAGTGTGCATAAGCGCTCCTAGCATTCACATATTAGAATTTAAGTTTTAAGCGATAGACATTATTTGTTAGATTTTTTTTTGTTATTTATTGTTCTACAAGCATTTTTAAATTGTTCCTATTGTTTCAATATATATTTTAAAGTGTAACATGGATCCATGACCAATTGTTGTATAATTTTAAATGTACCAAATTTTTTATCTTATGTATTAAATCATATTATTTCAACCAATTGTTACCTTTGGTATTTGACTATCTGCCCATAGACCCTGCCTACGTTGTTTGGCGCTCTGATATCCAATCTTAAAATTCAATCCGTTTACAATACCTAGGTTTCAAAATGGCGCTTTAAACACAAAGTTATTGGTTTAAGTATTTTGAACATGCAGTGCTGAAAATAGTGGGCAGGATAACGTGACATCATCGGCGAATAAAAGATATAACTTTTAGAACGTTATGAAACTTTGTTTTGGAGAAAATATAGGTCAGTAGGTTTTAATTAATGTTTATTAACTTTAATATGTTAGTTGTTTAGCTTAAAAATTATAACCGAAAGTAATCCTTTAAAAGGGACATTATACACTCATTTTTTTCTTTGCATAAATGTTTTGTAGATGATTTATATAGCCCATAAAGTTTTTTTTTTTTTAAATAAATGTATAGTTTTGCTTATTTTTAAATAACATTGCTCTGATTTTCAGACTCCTAACCAAGCCCCAAAGTTTTATATGAATACCGTCAGCTACCTTCTCCAGCTTGCTCCTGTTTGTGTAAAGGGTCTTTTCATATGCAAAAGAAGGGGGGGGGGAAGTGTCTTATTTGCCACTTGCAGTGGGCTTTCCAGCTACCTTTTCAACAGAGCCAAACTGACAGCTCCTAAGCAAGTTTTTAAACCATTTTATACTGGATTTTTATATCAGTATCTGTGCATCTTATTCTTTATAGTAGTGTCTACTACATGCAGTTATATGAAAATTAGTTTATACTGTCCCTTTAAGAACTTTAGGTCCAGAATTGGGCAGAAAGTGCCCTCCTTCTTTGGGACCACAAAAAGCCTTGAATAAAACCCCAAACCTCTTTCTTCGATAGGCACTGGGACAACAACTCCTGAGGATAGATCCCGAACGCACCCTAGAAAGGCATACCTCTTTTCTGGTCTGGTAGATTCGAGAAGGGATCTGCCCCTTGGCGGATGAAATTTGAAGCCTATCTTGTATCCCTGAGATACCACCTCCAGGACCCACGGATCCTGTACGTCCTTGAACCAGGCGTCAGAAAAAAAAAAGTCTGCCGCCTACCGGATCGGAGGCCGCCTATTCATGTTGATTTGTTTTCGGCAGGCTTTTTATTCTGCTTGGATTTAGTCCAGGACTGAGCCGGCTTCCAAGTACTCTTGGGTTGCTCGGGCTTGGAGGATTGTCGTTGTTGGGATTTGTCAGAACAAAAATTAAGATTGTCGTCCCTTAGACTTGCTATCTTGCGGTAGGAAGACATCCTTGCCTCCGGTAACCGTAGACCAAATAAAATCTTTCCCTTGAAGGGAAAAGAAAGGAGTCTGGACTTAGAAGTCATATCCACAGACCAAGACTTCAATTAGAGCGCCCGGCAGGCTAGGACCGCAAAGCCAGAGGCCTTTGCATTTAGGCAAATCATTTGCATGTTCGCATCACAGAAAAATTTGCAATTCTCAGAGCTTTAATTCTGTCCTGAATATCCTCGAGGGAGGACTCCACCTCAATAAGTTCCGACAAAGTCGCACCGGTAGGTAGCCGCTCCGGCAACTGCAGGTTGAAACAAAAATCCTGTATGTTGAAACATCTTTCTCAGAAAGGCTTTTTTTCTTGTCCATCGGCTCTCTGAACGAATAACTATCCTCAAGAGGTATATAGAAGTATGTTTAGCAAGGGTAGAGATAGCACCATCCACCTTAGGAATGGAGCCCCACAAATCCAGTTGAGAGTCCGGGACCGGGACCAACTTTTTAAAAGTAGATGAGGGGGAAAAAGAACCAATTCCCATTCTTAATAATGTTCGCCATCTTAAACGGCACAGGAAAAGACAAAGGAACTTTCCCGTCTTCGTAAACTGTCTAATTTAGGTATCATAGGTTCTTCAGGCAGCACGGCCTCTGGAACCTTTAACGTAGACAGAACCTCCTTTAATAAAAATCGTGAGTGCTTAATTTTAAATCTAAAGGACTGTTCCTCCACAGCAGGAGGCTTAGACACCAAGGACTCCAACCCAGAAAGTTCACCCTTTGAAGCTACAGAGGTTAACTCCTCATCAGATAACTGGGACATAATGGCTAAATCCGATAAATATTTAGATAACTCCGGGTCAGTAGAGCTATGTTTAACCTTACTCTTGCGTTTGTTAAGAGCACGGTAATACACTGAGGGCCGCAGACACCGCCGTTTGTCACTGCGTTGCAAAGTCCGGAGGGAGAAGGCCCCCTCTGGATGGAGAAATAGATGTGCTACAGGGAACTGCATGTGGAGTGGATAATGTAGCAAGGGTAGTAATCTCAGGGGACACTGAGTCCTGAGAGGTAGACGGCTCAGATGGACTAATAGCCTTAGCAGGCTTGTCTCCCTTCTTAGACTTTATAACGGTGTAAAGGCATGTGGAGCATAATTGAGTGGAGATTTAGTACAGGAGGAGTACCTTCTAACATGTCAGAGTCCTCCATAGCTCAGGTTATACCCACAGGAGGACACAATTAAAAACTTTTTTTATTATAGAAAAATGCACCTTTATACTCCCAATGGCTGGGGCACTCACCACCTCCTAGACCCAGAGAGTTAGAGGAAACGCCCTCCCCCAGGTTCAAGTCTCAGCCGGAATGGAGGAAATTAACAGACCACACCCAGTCACATGGAGTGCAAGACAGTACTTCCCCTGCTATTACAAGTACAGCAAGTAATAGGAACTGTGCAACACTTTCAAAAACAAAAGTGAAACTAAAAAGTGAAACCTGTTTTCCAGCCAAAAACACAGTCTATCAGCCCAGGACAAAAAAATAAAATCATACAAAGCAGCGTGTAAATACACTGATTAATTAACCCCAACTGTTCAATAAACCCCCTTTAGAGGATATTAACCCTGGATCCTATCAAGGTATAAAGGAGCCACACTGTGACCCTATAGCGTTTTATGTGTAAAAATTAAAATAATATTACCTCCAGGATCCATGCTGTGGAACAGAACACATCCTCTGAATCGTGACAGTCTTACAGCAGCGCTCCTGACATGGACTTGAGTGAGAACATGCAAAAGATAGTAGTATCCAGCACTGAGACCCAGGAAACAGGAGACCGGTGCAAGTAACTGCCAACTTGCAGGCAATGGTATAAAACACAAACAAGATGGTCTCCTTGCAAAATTCCTTATTTATTTGTGTACAAGAGGAACAGGAGTAAACAAAGTCACAACGTTTCGGGGCTATGCCCCTTAATCATCACATGATTAAGGGGCATAGCCCCGAAACGTTGTGACTTTGTTTGCTCCTGTTCCTCTTGTACACAAAAAAATAAGGAATTTTGCAAGGAGACCACCTTGTTTGTGTTTTATGGACTTGAGTGAGAGAAAGGAGGCAGTGAAACTCGTCAACAGTGATTGCTTAGGAGCTGTTAGCAGTAGTCTGGATGGTTTTGCAGGGAAAAAAAATAAAAAAAAATAAACTTTACCTGCATCGCCAGGCTCTAACTTTCACCAATACTCTCACTGAGAGGTTGACATGACTACTTAAAACTCCAGTCCGATCTCGAAGGGCTCTCCGAATCTTCTGACACTTCGCTACCACCTCCTAACGTGACGAAAGGTAAAGAATGACTGGGGTAATGAGGAAGTGGGAGGGATATTTAAGCCTTTGGCTGGGGTGTATTTGCCTTCTCCTGGTGGCCAGATGTATTTCCCAACAGTAAGGAATGAAGCCATGGAGTCTCCCTAACCTAGGAAGGAAATAAAGATTTCATAATACAGTCGATTTGATTAGAAATGATAGATTCATAAACAAAATGTTAACATATGTCTTAAAATGTAATTTAGTAAAATACCATAAGGTATTTCTTTTTATAAGCACTATTGTTTGTAGAATTCGAGGGAGAATGCTATAAATAAAAATTCTCAGATAGCAAAAAAGTTGCTAAGCTTTTTATTTTGCTTCTACTAGATAAAAACAGCTTGAGCTTTTTTTTTTATACTTAGCCACCTGCATCAAATATAGTCTAGGAAGAAATCAGCAGGAAAAAAAAACAAAAAACAAAAAAAACCTAATTTTAATATCCTTATGATCCACCCATAAAGTGCATTATAAAACATGTAAATAATTACATATTGTGACTGTTCACAAAGATAAGTCAGTATGTATGCATTTAAGTATGTACACACATATACACACTATTTTAAATTAATTCTGGCCGATTAAGGAGGAAGGCAATAATCTGCTTTAAAACATCATCGTTAAATCCATGGATTTGGTCGTCTTCTACTGCTTCATAAAGTGGAGTGCTGCTTGTGCCCCAGCAAATATTCTTTCTTGGGTTATTTCGATCAGAATCCACTGCCAAAGCCAATGTGTTCAGTTGGTAACAAAAAAATGAAAAATATTTCCCATCAGAAATAATACCCTGTGAAACAAATGGCCTTGTCACATCTGCCTGGCTCCAGAAACCTTAAAATAAACAAACATACATATAAAATTTGTAACATCTTACAAAATAAGACAAAATACCAAACTCCAATACTTTCTATCACACAGTTTAAAGGAACAGTAAAGTCAAAATAACTTTCCTTACTCAGATACATCATAGAATTTGAAACAGCTTTTTAATTTACTTATACTTAACAAAATAGAATTTGATGGTACCAAAGAACCAAAAGACCCATCAAGTCTACTGATTTAATATGTTACTAACGTCTTAGGATAGCATTATGCGTTTCTCAGGCATTTTTTAATTTTAGTGTCCCTGTAATTGCCACCTATATTGGAAGTTTATTTCATAAATCCACCACCCTGTCTGAAAAAACCTGCTTCTTTACATTTCTGAATCTGTTATCCTTTAACTAAAAGGGACATGAAACCCAATTTTTTTTTCTTTCATGATTTAGGGAGAACATATAATTTTAAACAACTTTCCAGTTTACTTCTATTATCAAATTTGTTTCATTCTCTTGGTATAATTTTTTTGAAGGAGCAGCAATGCATTACTGTTGTTTAGATGAACACATGGGTGAGACAATGACAATCGGTATATATATGCAACCACCAATCAGCCGCTAGAACCTAATATTGCCTGTGAATTTTTTTATTTTTTTTTTTAATAAAAAAGGTTTTTCAGACCCGCCCTCTGTGCTTTACTGAGCGGGTCTGGTTTTCCCTCAGAGCGCATCTGGGCAGCTGTCTAGTCACAGCCCGGCCCGAACGCGCCATTACACTCAATGTAGCTCGCTCCCAATGTCAGACAGAGCAGGAGCACGCTACATTGTGTGTAATGGCGCGGTCGGGCCGGGCTGTGACTAGACAGCTGCCCAGATGCGCTCCGAGGGAAAACCAGACCCGCTCAGTTGAGCGCAGAGGGCGGGTCTGAAAAACCCCTCTTTTAATAAAAATTCAAAGGCAATATTAGGTTATATAAAGCTAGCCCTAATATGTTATACAATTCTGCACTTTAAGATTGTGACCCTTTGTTTTGATTATTTTTTTTAGTGTGAGGAAAATGCTTTCAGCATCCACTTTAAGTCCCTTCAAATATTTAACAATTTCTGTAATGTCACCTTTTTCCCTTCTATCTAAACTATACGTCTTGATCATAGTCCTTTGTAATTTTATATTTTAGACCATGTACCATTTTAAAAGCCCTACTTTAGACAGTTTCTAGTTTATTTATATCATTCTAGTGATACGGTCTCTAGAACTGTATACAATATTCCAGATAAGACCTAACTAGTGATCTGTAAAGTGGCATAACAAACAGCTATTTCTGATGCAAATTCCTCTCCCAATGCAACCAAGTATTTAACTGGTCTTACTAACTGTACTGCTGCATTGTCTGCCGAATTGTAAATCTGTTCTGGCAATTATGCTTCTAAGTAAAGTATTTTCAATTTGTTATCAATGCTTTGAAGACCCAGGGGGGATGTTAAGTGCATCACTTTTTACTTAAATTTCTTTCAGGCTATTGTATTTGGTTTGTACTAATTTTAGAATATATTGAAAGGCTCATTTGCACAAAATCCTTACTTTGTATGACACAATTGTCAAACAGAGCAGAGAGGATGAAAGTCTTGCTATCTTTGCGGGTAAAAAAAAAAATAAAAAAAAAAAAATCAACAGGACAAACCCTTTCATATGTTCTGTATTTCACAAAAAAAAAAAACATGCTAAACCTGACTGACAAAAGTGCAAAGAAGTGCCTCTCAGCGACAGGCAAGGAGTTCAGCCATTACGATTATGTACATTCTTACCTTGATACATTGCTTGGGCCCCTGTCCATGCAAAAAGACTAGTAATCGCATTGGCGCGCAAAAACACTTCAATCTGATCAGCAAGGTTTATTTTCGTTAGTCTGTCTCGAGTGAACCGATCAGGCACCAAATGAACTTGTGTATGTCCAAACTTACAAGGATCTTTAATTTTGCTACCTATATACACAAGATAACAAAATATAAAAATATTATAATAAATAAATTATAATCATTTAAAGAAATAAGAATTAAATGGTTTTGTAATATTACAGTATGAACATCTCTTTAAAATTGTGCTGTATGTTTTTAGATGTAGTGACATGCCATTATTTGTTAGAACATGTCATTTTTGCACTACTATTATATTTATCATCATTTGTAGAGCGCCAACAGATTTTGCAGCGCTATAAACATAGGCGATATAGAAGGTAACATTTATAGAGTAGAGGGCTCTGCCGAGAGTTGCACTGGTGTAAGTCAGCTCTTATGAAGGTGACATGCAAACAGTAGGGCTCTTAGGCTTACATGCTAAGGGGGTTCAAGGAGATAGCAAAGAAAGAGAGGAACTGGGATTAGGAAAGGTTAGTGTAGGTAGTATGCAGAGAGTTCCACAAGATGGGAGCCAGTCTGGAGAAGTCCTGTAAAACAAGAATGTGAGGAGGTACCAAGAGAGGAGGAGAGTATGAGGTCATGAGCAGAGCGAAGGGGACATGAGGGAGAGTATCTGGAGACAAGGTCTGAGATGTAAGTGGAGGGGGAGCAGTGCAATTGAGGCTTTGTATGTCAGAGTGAGAATTTTGTGTTTAATCCTGGAGGCAAGAGGAAGCCAGTGAAGGGATTGGCAGAGAGGTGCAGCAGATTAAGAGCGACGTGTAAGAAAGATGAGCCTGGATGAGGCATTCATTATGGATTGTAAAGGATCTAGGTGACAGCTAGGGAGACCAGAGAGGACTGAGATGCAGTAGTCGAGGCAGGAAAGGATGAGAGAGAGAGGGGATTCAAATCTTAGTTGTGTCTTGTGTAAGGAAACGTCTAATTTTCGAGATGTTTTAAAGGTGAAAGCGACAGGATTTAGCCAAGGACTGAATATGAAGAGTGAAAGAAAGATCCGAGTCAAATGTGACCCCAAGACATCAGGCATGTGGGGTAGGGGTAACGATGGAGAAAGATAGTGACACGGTTCAGCAAGGAAGTAGATAGCTCTAGTGCAGAGGTGTAGATTTGTGTGTCATCGGCATACAAATGATATTGAAACCCGTGGGACTTACTACTAGCTGTGTAACTGTTTTTTTACCCCTGAAAAAAAATTAAACACATGTCTCTTTTGGGAGA
Organism: Bombina bombina; assembly: GCF_027579735.1. Lineage (NCBI taxonomy): Eukaryota > Metazoa > Chordata > Amphibia > Anura > Bombinatoridae > Bombina > Bombina bombina. The sequence goes on from NC_069500.1 coordinate 128,634,247, forward strand.
TGCAGAGAGATCTGCTGATCCTGATCAGAAAACAGTTGGTGAGCCCATTGGCAGCGGCAGTCACTATGTTCAGCTTGATAACTGCAGTGTTCCCAAGCAGGACTTGAGGGATTAAAAGCATAAAGTTCCATGGCGAGTAGAAAAAAAAAAAAAAAAAAAAAGACATGCCCTAGCAAATCAGAACATGTCATTCTTGCACTGAAATGCCCTTTAAAGTGAGATGAAGGAATGTGTTGAAAGACTACCTTGCTTTCCCTTTCTATGTACATCAATAGCAGTAAAAAATAAATACTAAATAGCACCAATATAGAGCCATTATAAAAAATAAAAAAAGTGACAAAAAAGGTAAAATCTTTGGAGTGCAATATAATACAATAATGAGTTTTAAACAAATGCTTCCTTATCCAATACCTGTTTAACCCCCACATAAAGGATGTGAACAGACATTTTAAAGTATCTTACCTGATGTGATCCCATCCTTAAAACATTGTTAATTACTAGAAGGCATGCAAGTATGCCAGCCCTTTTAGGCTCACCAACCTTTCATTTCCTTCTGAGGAAAGCCAACGCATTGCACTTGTTGTGTGGCCAAGTGATTGAGTAACAATCGCAAACAAACATGTTTTGTTTATTTACAATTCTCCAATAAATCTGCTTGGATATAATCAGTCATGACAGCAGCACTGAATATATAACACTGCATTAGTACTACTTGCTTGCTCACACTTTTTACCTATGGAAGTGCAACGTCCAATTAGAACATCCAACTGTGCAACATCCAATTAGGTCTGATAGACATATATATACACACACACACATTACCTAAAATACACAAAATGCCACTAGACCCCCAGGCAGGCCCATAGTGGCTGGCATGAATTCAGTTTTTTCTAAAATTGCTATTTTCCTTGATAAGGTGTTACAACCTTCAGGAACTAAAATGACTTTATATTTAAAAGATACAAGTGATTTTTTTGGAAAAACTGAACATGGATTATGTAGGGGATAAATGTATTATTTATACTCTTGATGTATGTAGTTTATACACATAAATTAAACATGTGAGTGGTACATCATCTGTACAAGCACTATTAAGAACTGAAAGTTTTTACAATGAGGACCAAATCATTTTCCTTATAGAACTCCTTACTCCTCGATATTATTCTATGCCAGAATCATTTTCTCTTCAAAGATACTTTCTATCAACAAAGACAGGGAACTGCTATGGGCTCCAATGTAACCCCTACATATGCCAATATATTTATGGGCAGCTGTGAGGAGCACTTTGTGTATTCTCACGAGCTGTTCATACGCTAGAGCCTACTGGTGGAGGTACATAAACTATATTTTTGGCGTATGGAGGGGCGACATTGAGAGCCTATTATCATTTGTGGATGATTTGAACATAGTCTTGGGGTTAAAATTTACTATGACGGCCAGTGAGGTCTCTATTAACTTCTTAGATACAGTAGTTTACAAAGAGAGGTTTCCTTAAGACTAACCTATATACTAAACCAACAGACAGAAATAGTCTCCTTAGGTACGACTGCCATCATTCTCCAAATGTTTAAAAGCTTTACCAAAAAGTCAGTTCTTACAGGTTAAAAAAAAAAAAAAAAAATATAGAGACCCTAAATTATGCAATGATAGACTGGAGGAGATGGGAAATAAATTTAAGAGTAGGGGTTATCCCAATCAATTAATAGACAAACAGAAACAAGGAGGTTATGCTTCAAAAGGCACCTGATCAGAGAAGGGACAATAAAGAAGATAGGTTGATCTTTATAAGTAAATATAATCATATAAGTAATAAAATTAACCGTATTCTCAGAAGACACTGGCATCTTTTGAAAGATCTTAACCCGCTGGTCAAAGATTTCGATAATCCCCACGTCAGCATACAAACGCAAAAAATGTTTAAAGACTATTTGGCTCGAGTAGATAGTCACAAAAATATTCAGAGGACTATAAGCCCTGGCCAGACAGGTTGTTATCCATGTTTAAACTGCAGCAATTACAACTCTATGATGATAAAGGGTGATTATTATTTTTTTTCACCATCCCACACAAGGTACAAAATATAGGAACAAACAATATCCAACATGTAGGTCCAAATTTATAATATATTTCATTAAATGTCTGTGTGGTTTTAATTACATCGGCGAATCCTGTAGGGAGACTAGAGAGCGGATCACACAACACAAATCTAATTTAAGATGTCAAAACAAGGATGTCCCTGTTTCGTCACACTTTATAGAAGCTGGCCATAATATCAGCCAACTACGCTTCTAGATTTTAGAGAGAGTAGATATCCCTAGGAGAGGTGGTGATAGAGAATTTCTCCTAAAAGTTAGAGAAATGTTTTGGATCAACAAGCTGCAAACTCTCAAACCCAAGGGCCTAAACAAGGACTTTGGATTGGTCACTCTTTAGATTAATATTTTGTATATGTGATATAAACTGACTATGATGCTTGTACAAATTTAAAACTGATATAAAGGTATTGATACTTGTACGAACTGCATGCATTAATATATTTTTGTGTTTGCAATTTTTGTATTTGCATGGCTGCACACATGATTGCTGCTATTTTTCAACAATTTTGTTATTTGATCTGTTTCTGGACTCTGCTTTACTCCTAAAACTGTATTTGATTAATTATATGCATAAGGACTATAGGTATATGTTTTAATTATACATTTTTGTAATTTTCCCAATACACATCATACGCAGTGCTTGTTTAAGATAAGAAATAACATCTTTTAATGTTACAAAAACTGTCTACACTAGATGGCGCTGTTTTATAATTTGTGTAATTGACTTACACCTGTGTAATTGATTTACACCTGTGCATGTGTATAAAAAGGTAGTCTCTCTGTATATTCAGGTAGACATGACTAAGGACCTAATGTAGGTCTGAAACGTTTGTTTTCTTGTGGACCGTGGCACAATAGAGGTCTTTTTACAATAAACTGCCAAGGCTGGAGCACCTTTTTTCCTTTGGAGTTCCATTGATGTCGAGGAGGTGGCTGCCTTCTGACTCCTGTGACTAATTGTTTGGTTGTTCCCCACCTCTTGCATACTTCTTACCTATGAATACTTTATTTTCATATTGTCTTCTAAAGAGAGGCAATCTGTTTGGCTCATAAGGGATACGTGGAATTTCATCAGGTACTATTTCATCTAGAGGGAGAAACTTAAGAAACAATACTTAAATCAGCACTATTACAAAACAGAGAAATTAACATTAAAAAAAAGGACATTAAACATTTTATATTGCAATGTAAAAATTTATCGATAGTATAATAACTTTGCAAGAAAATTGTAATATTTATTTTATCCCCACTGTGATTCAACTCTGAAAATTGTGAGCTTTTCAACTCCTCTTAAAAGTGGAAGTGCAAATTACAGAATTTTAAGAGCAGGAAAGGTCGATCAAAACTGAAATGTGAATGGGTGCATTTAAATTATAAATAAACGCATTCCTGCAATATATTTCCATTAACAATATTCTCAGGATTGAATATATTATTCTGTCTTCCATTTATTTACTGTTTAATATCCCTTTAATGTGAAACTTTTCAAAGAAAAAAAAAGTTAAAGCTGTTAAACTAATAATGAATCAGAACAGTTGTCAGTTTGTCACACTTCATGAGTTCTACTGGATAAAAAAAAAAAAATAGAAGCCTCCACCAACAAAACGGTAGGGACGGTGTACTGTGATTTTTTTTTTCTCTCCCCGTTAATGTGTTTCCAATGTCCCATTTTATCAAATTGTTTACAAATAGATCCTTTACCTCTATTTGTCATTTGAAATGGCTGCTTTTCTTGTATCCCCAACTATGATGGAAATTTAAATACTTATACAAGTTATAGTAAAACTATTTCAACAAGTAGGTTTAGAAGTAATCATACGCTCCCACTGTGTATAGAGAGAAGAGATGAATGATTTTAGGTAGATATAAAGAGAAAAGCTAATTAAAGGGACAGTTTACCCAAAAACTTTCTCCCCTTTAAATTATTCCCAATTATCCTTTTTACCTGCTAGAGTGTATTAAATTGGTTGCAAGTGGCTCCTTTACTCCTATTTCAGCATTTGAAATAGCTGATTTAGCTTGTGGTTTCCCAACCTATACTGAAAGTTTTGATACTGGCGTATACGCTATTGACAAGCCTAAGTAAACACAGCCAGCAGAAGAGATTACACCCTCAATGGGGGGCATGATAGTTAAGTAATAAAATGATAATTTTCCATTGTTCTCTCTATGTATTGAGCTTTGGTGTTCCAGACAAATATAAGATAAGGAAGCAAGTCTGTGTACAAAAAAGTGATAACATAATAAGATCTGATATTACCTGAAGCTCAACCCATTGTAATAGGCTGTGGTTTCAAAGCACAAAACCAGCTACTTCAGATACACAAAAAAAAAAACGAAAATGCAATTTCTCAAATATTTTATACTCTGCAGTTGGTATAACAAGTCATTTAAAATACATTTATGGAAAAACAATTTTACAGTGTACTGTCCCTTTAAGTCTGTTCTCACTGGAAGCTCAGCCCATTTCATTAGGTTGTGGTTTAAACTACCAGAGGTAGCTATTACATATACTTGTTACTAGTCAAAAAGACCAAAAAATAAATAAAATGCTTAAGCACATCTAGTGCTTATATGCAGTCTTGTTATGGGTCTTTTTCATCAGTTGCAAGTATAAGTTAACGCATAGCACTCAAGTAAGACTACAATAAATTACCTTTTGTATAGACTAAGAGGGTAGTGCTTTTAAATGGTGCCATATTTTCAAAGTTAAGCTATTACATATACAGAAATAAACCTAAAGGAACTATTCCCCATACATTTTATACCCTGTAGCTGGTATAAGTTACTTTAAAAAAAAATAATAAAAAAATAAAAATTTAGCAGTACACCATTAAAATGGACATTTTAGATGCAGCAATCTGACTAATTTCTGCAAATTATACATGTACACACAACCTTGGAAGGTATGAATAAAGAAACAGGTGACTTCATACTTCTGGAAGTTGTTTAGGCACTCTGATTTGGAGAAAAGGCTGATCATCAATCTGAAATCGAACAGGATCAACACGACCTCTTCTATGACCACGTGGCACAGTTGTCTCGCCTCGCAACCAATAAAAGTTAACTTGTGGCTTTGAATCTGTAGAAAGAATGGAAAAAATAAGGTACATTAGGGTGTGGGCATACTAGCATTGCAGTGTAAATAAAACATGGTTACTTGGAAAATGCAAGAAAAGGTTGCAAAGTGAAAGCAAAATATAATTAGGGATTGTTTTGTTTTTTGGTCTCTGCATGTTAATTTATCATTTCTAATAGATTTTAAAAGTAAAAATGTGAAATGTAGAGTGCAAGATTTGACTTGTTAAATCACTGTTGCTATTACAATACAAGATAAGGTAAGCAGAATAAGAGAAACCGAATATTCTGTAGTAAAGAATAAAATCTCAATGTCTGCTTAGATGATCTACCAAGTCGTCAGTATTGTGAGGTCCCTGAAATAATTTTAGAAAGAAAATGTTTTGCTTGAGAGCTGATTATATCACTAAGCAGGGTTCTGGGTGTAAAGCAGATATGCACATATAACAATATAAGGTCTAAAATAAATCCTAAAGATACTGTATAATTTCTTTCCATGTCTGCACGTTTTTGATCATTAAGTCCTAAGTCTGGTACTCCAATATTGCACGGTTACAAATTTTATTGATACAGCACTCCCTAGAAATGAATAAGGATTAGAAACAGAAATAAATTATTTCCTTCACTGATCAAGATATCACAAATTTCAAATTTACAATAAAAAAAATGCAAATTTGATTTTACTATGAATCATTAAACAGCTTACAAGAATAACATTTTGCATTTAATGTACCTTTAAAGCAGTGGTCTCAAAGTACAGGCCCTGGGGCCATATGCAGCCCCCAAGATAGTTTCATGTACCTTGTTTAAGGTAAACCATTAAATTTGAGCTGTCAATTTGTTTTAGGGTTCTAAGAGATGTAACTAGTTTATGTTCTATATAGGCACTCAAAACATAAATATAAAGACAAGAGTCCAGTGTAGACTGCCACCATGCACTGCTTTGATAAATGTCACTTTTTACATTGTTATACAGTTCCAGAATGATCACTTCACTTGGCACTCACAAGATAAATATAGACAACTGTGTATGTCTGCTGTGGGCTACAACTTCTACCATTCACTACTACTTGGGTAAATGTCACTTTCAGTTCCTAGAATATCTAGCACTTACTCAGTTCAAGCGGCCCCCCCATTGGCGCAGGACACCTGGCCAGTGGCCCCCAGATACATTGAGTTTGATACCCCTGCTTTAAAGAAACATATTAAGCCAATCAGCGCTATCTATGAGTTCCCGCTTTGACTTTGTGGGAATTTGCAGTGATCTCCCAAGACTTCATAGTAAACTTCCTTTAAATAATGGGAAGAAAAGAAAAAAAACTTAAGTGCCTGCACGTACCAAAACGCAGGGTCCCTTCCGAGTCCCAGAAAAGCCACCAAAAGGGATGCTTAACCCCTTAACGACTGGTCTTTTAATGGAGCTTGTGTTTTTGATAGCGCAGCTCTAGCCACAAGACCACGCTATAACAGAAGGCCTGCAGGAGAAAGGGAGGTTGTAAAAGCAGTCTTTTCACTGGAAGCAAGACCCTCGTTATTAGGGGCCAAAAAACCATTAAGGACTAAGGACATACATTGTGGTCGTTAAGGGGTTAAAGGGACATGAAAATAAAATTTCATGTTTCAGACAGAGTAAGCAATTTTAAGAAACTTTTCAATTTTCTTATAATGCATATTTACTTTGTTCGCTTGGTATCCTTAGTGGGAAAGCATACATAGGGGTTGATTTATCAAAGGTTTTGCAAGCCTTTTGAACCCCTACGACTGCAGGGTCTCACAAGAGAACCTGCATGCCGTATTTAACAAGCAGTGGTCATCAGACCGCGGCTTTCCTAACCTTTCGCCACCTCTAATGTGGAGAATTTCAATCTCCCCGGTCTCATCCAAAATAGCGCTTGTGTGCAATGCTGAATTCCGCAAGAGGAATTCAGCCCGCCAGAGGCTGCCGCGGACAGGGGCACGTATGTACGCCCCTGTCTGGCGCAGATTGCTAAATTGACCTCTTAGGCTTAAAAGCAGCAGCACACTACTGGCTGTTAACTACACATATATGGCTCTCGTCATTGGCTCACCATGTATTCATGTAGGTTCCACTATAATGGGGGTGACTACCGAGAAAATTTTGAGGCAACATCTTATTTTTCTATATAGATGCTCATGTGATATTTGTAGTCGGCTTATGAATAGTCTGCATACCTATCAAGTGATACAGCTCATGGGTAACATACCCATTTTAATTTCACAATCTAGGAGCCAAACATTTTGGGGCAATCCCAATCTATCTTGGAATAAAATTATGTAGAACTCATCATACATTCTAAATTTAAAGTACTGCATAAACAAATACATTGCTTTGTACTATTGATTAAGAACTTACATATATTTTATTATGTTGTGATGCGTTTATGTCCTTTGTCATTTTTTCAGCTATTGTTCCTTCACTTAATATGCGACAGTTGTGAATTAAACCTAAGCTCAAATTGAGGCAAAGTATGCAAATGTTGAATAAAAATACTCCCTTATCCATTCCAGAAAATCCGCTAACTCAGGTAGACGAATTTATATGAAAAAGGAGACAGTGAGTATATTAATGAGCCACATACAAACTATCTAGGAGCCTGCAAACAGGTTTTATATAAACAATAGATCGACTAATATGTCCCTGGGATTTGTAACTAAGAGAAATATTTTTAGCCAAAAGCACTGATCCAAGTAAACTAGTGATGCCTGTCCACAAGGACCCTTACCCAGGCATGACTGTGCGAGTAGGGGGTTATGCTTGGCACACTGACTGCTCAGAATGGACATCAAGTTGGAGAGGAATGGGGCTGATGAGTGCTCCTGAAACCGGGACATGAAGGTGCGACCCTTTTTGTGGTAAAATAACTCCTGCAGCAGCGCCTCACACACTAGAGACTTCACGTCTGCCAGGTCCTCACTGGTCAGGGCATCAACGCCCCCCGTGTCCCCATGTCTCTTATGAGGCAACCCGGGCAGGAAGGCAGTTTTTGTGAAATCCTGGTACCATCTGTCGGCGTTGAGAGCGAATGTTTGCGGGTACACTACGTATTTGAGCCTCTGCAGCCCGGTGATTATTTTCAGCTTTTCCTCAACGCTGCTAGCAGCATGCGCACGGTTATAGAACTCCTCTATTCGCCGGCGACTAGAGGCTTTGCTTTTAGCCGTTAGGGAAGCTACGATGGGCGGGTATAAAGAGGAGGATGCAGGAGTAAGAGCTGTATCGGTGTGTAAGGAAGAGTAACCGGTTCGCAGGGCATTACTTCCATGCTTCCCGAGCACCCTACAAGCCGCCATCTTGCCGCCCCCTAGCAACGCAGGACACGACCTTCGCTGATAGACTGGGGATTTGATAGAACAAAGTCAGCTGATATACATTACAACCAATGAGATAAGGCTCTAGTATCACATGACACAGGTATCTGACAGCGCTACTGTACGAAACGGAACGAAACCTTTTGCATGAATGTAAAAGGTAAAGGATATGGTGCAGGGCTGCTGACTTTAAAAACTAACCGTGCATTAAAGCACATTGTACTGTATTTAGTCCTCACTTTACTCACCAAAAGTATCGATTTTACCTGCTGGAGTGTATTAAATTGTTACGCATATATCATTTACCTTTATTTTGCTATTTGAAATAGCCGTTTTGCCATTTTTAAACCGCTCCGTAAAAAGGCTATGTAAGCAAGAGCCTGTACTAGTCATTCTCCCAGTAGGGGTGGGAGAGATAGGCACTTGTGTTAATTTTAAATTGTTTTAACTATTGGGTTGTGTGTATATTGCAGACATCTCAACTCTCCCTGAAGTTCAGGGAGTCTCGCTGATTGTAACAGCGGCTCCCTGATGCCAGCAAATGGAGTGCAATCTCCCTGAAACTCCCAAGTACCATGATCTAATGTGGCCCAAATCCGGAAAAGTGTTTCTTTAAGCAATGCCTTTAGTTGCTGGGACGTTATAGAACCATCAAAGCATGCATCAGTATCCAAAAAGCCCCCACTGATTTTAATAAAATAAAAACACAAATACTACCTTATTTACTGCACGTAATTAAACTATATTTGAGCAGTGAACAAGCATACGATCACTGGAAAAGAGGTTTGTTGTATGTGGTTGTGCTTTTTTTAATGTGACTTTAGTGGGAAGCTACTTTAATGATAAGCAATAGCGGGTGAAGCTACCTCCCTGAAATGAGTTTTTGAAGGTTGGGATGTCTGATATTGTGAAAGCTATTAACCCCTTAAGGGCCGGGCATTTCTGACTAAAACTTCCCCAAGATACCAGAGCATTTTTAGCATTGTTTCCATCACTCCATTTAAACAGAAATAGAGCCTTGTCTTTTTTTATTTATTTATTATCAAAACTATATGTATATATATATATATATATATATATATATATATATATATATATACACATGCTGATGAAGGGGAAGAGTTCCCTGAAAACGTTACATTAAAGAAAGTTTTTTTCTTCACCTCAAAAAGTCTTGCGAGTGCATTTGTTTTGCAAGGAGTATCTACTTTATTTCTGCACCCAGGCGGATGTCCTAAGGAGGGTGACACAGTACATTGGACGGTATGTATATATATATATATATATATATATATATATAAACAAGTTAACGTCCAGCACCAATTCTGTCCTCGGTAAGGGTGCAAGCAGCCGCTGTCTCACCTTGACAGGTATTAATATGCAAAATAGAAATGGCTGCAGCACTCCAAGTTGTTTTTTTATAACATTTTTATTACAAGCAGTGAAATACAGGCGACGTTTCGGGCTTCTGCCCTTTCTCAAGCCAAGTGATTAGTACATAATCCAACTCCACCTTTTATAGGCAGTCCATGTGACACAACACAGGTGTAAATAATTACAATTGTGATAATACATATTCTTTCAACAGAATAAAAATAATCAATAAACAGTGATTTTGTTTCATAATCATAACTATGCATTTTTTATACAAAAAACCTTGTGATTTTCAACTTATATAATTCTTTAAACACCTTCTTATTGTTAAATATTTAGTGTTACAATGAGGAAAATATAAAGTGACCTTAACAGTTCATTATCTTATCTGTGAATTATGTGAGATAATTTCATGTTAGTGATTTTTCATTACCATTCATTTATACTATTTAAAAAAATCTTTATTTTATTAAAAACAGTAATCAAACTAACCATTAAATTCTAATCTTGCAAGATATGTTTTTTCTCTGATGGATGTTAAACAGGGGAATGCATACACTCTAATATTATTTACTATATGTAAATCATAACAACAGCATTCGAAATAAAACCCTTATATGTTTTTCAAACAACCTATTTTTATATTATGTTATTCAGCACATCTCTTTTTTCAAGTTGTTCTCTTTTCTTTATGTGAATCTTGATCTAAATCATAGAGAAAAAGTTTACAGTAAATTATCACAATCAACTCATTATAGAAACAAGAACAGGTTATAATCTTTATTTAAACCTTTAGGGTGCATGCTTTCTAGTCTATTGATCCAAATAACCTCTCTCTGCTGTAGTTTTTTAACCCTATCCTGTCCCCTTCTCTGTATTGGAACATGTTCAAGGATTTGAAACCTTAACTGGTTAACATTATGGTTTTTCTCTTTAAAGTGTGCAGATACAGGCAAATCTGAGATGGCCTTACGTATGGTGTATTTGTGTTGTGTGAGTCTGTCTTTCATTTTTTGGGTAGTTTCCCCTATGTATATTAATCCACAGGGACATTTTAGAGAATATATGACATGATCCGTTTGACAAGTAAACAAACCATTAATCCTATATTTTTTACCCGTGTATGGGTGGACAACCTCACTGCCTTTAATCACACAGCTACAATGTGAACAATTATAACAGGGAAAAGTGCCTTTCTTTTTTGAAAATGACATTCTTGTCTTACTACTACCTATATCAGTTTTGATTAAATAGTCCTTTAAGTTTTTAGGTCTTTTGTATGATAGCAATGGAAAAGATTGAAATTCTTTTATATCCTGATAATTATTTTTTAAAATATGCCAATGTTTTTTGACAATACCAGATATCTGCTTACTATTGACATTGTATGTACTCACAAATGGGATTCTCTCCATCTGTTTGTTTTTCAATGTTTTTTGTAAAAGTTGATTACAAGGGATTTGATTGACCTTTTTTAATTCATCATCTAATATTTTTATCGGGTAACCCCTTTGTTTGAATTTTTGTCCCATTTCAAGTAACCTTCTATTACATACATCTTCATCGCTCACTATTCGTTTAACACGAATGTATTGTGACTTCGGTAGAGATTTAATTGTATTTTCTGGATGACAACTTGTATATGATAGAAACATATTTTTGTCAGTTTTTTTAACAAAAAGATCAGTTTTAAACTTATTTTCTTCTATTGCTACAGTCACATCCAGAAAATCAATACATTTTCTATCATACTGCATTGTGAATTCAATATTAGCCGGGTTAGAATTAATTTGTTTAAGAAACACCTCAAGAGTATCTTCATTGCCTAACCATATCATAAATACATCGTCTATATAGCGCCACCATACGCAAGCATGCTGTTTAAACAGTTCATTAGAATAGATGAAATCATCTTCAAATTTGCCCATATATATGCCTGCGTATGGTGGCGCCATATTAGCAGCCATAGCGGTGCCTCTCTTTTGCCGGTAGTACATGTCACCAAATAGAAAATAATTGTTGTTCAATACAAATGCCAATAAATCAATTATAAAGTTAATTTGTGAACCTGTATATATTTGTTCCTTAACCAAGTATTGTTTCACTGATTGTACACCCCCTACATGGGGAATACTTGTGTATAAATTTTTAACATCTAAGGTGACTAGAATCGGGTTTTCTTGGCCATTTAATTTAATCTCATTAAGCCTATTGAGGAACTCAGTAGAATCCTCCAAATAAGATGATAGTTTGGACACTATTGGTTTAAGTATTTTATCTAGAAAAGTGGCTATATTTGACAAGACTGAATCAACGCTTGCCACAATGGGGCGTCCCGGTGGATTAATGAGGGACTTGTGAATTTTAGGAAGTATATATATCAGGGGAGTGATACATTCTTTCTTTAGCAAATATTGACTTAGTTTCTGGTCAATAATATCTTTATCTAGGGCATTTTGGACAATAACTTTCAATTCATTTTGTATTGTTTTTAATGGATTATTTTCAAGCTTTTCATATACCTCGGTGTCCCTTAATTGATTGTTTATTTCTTCTATATATTTTGTTTTATCCATGATTATAATTGCCCCGCCCTTATCCGCTTTTTTAATAATTATATCAGGGTTATTTATAATTTTATTAAGGGATTGTTTCTCCTCAACTGTTAAATTGTACTTCATTTGTATCCCCTTATGTACTCTGATATTATATTTAAGTTTTTCTATATCCTTATTTACCAATGTGATATACGTTTCAATAGGATGATAATTTGTAGGCGGAATAAAGCTAGACTTAGCAGTTAAATCAAAATCTGAAAATTTCAAACAATCAACATTAACAGTATTTAAATTTACAGCGTTATACGGTATTCTAGAAAAGTGAGCTTTAAGACGCAATTGTCTAAAGAATCTATATAGCTCAATGTCCAAGTCCATACAATTAATGGTGTTACTAGGGCAAAAGCCCAAACCCTTATTAAGTAAGTTCAATTCCCCTTCGGTGAACGGTACCTGTGATATGTTAATCACTAAATCATTTACCGTTTCACCCGACGTCCTTTCGGTGGCCGACTTGCGTTGCCTCTGGTATTTTCGGCCGCCCCTCCGCCTCCGTCTTGGCCCGGTACCTGTAGGGAAAAAGAAGAAGGAGAGGGAGACTGGAACTGGGAGATAGTCCCCACTGAGTTGTTTCGTGATGAATCGCTAGCCTCAGATCGTGTTTGGCGTTCTCTTCCTCGACGACTCTGGCGTCTGACGTCACCTCTGGGCATTCGCGTCTCGCGGGACTCCCATCTGTACACGTGACCATACAGGTAATCGTCCGCATCTCTAGAGAACTTAATTCTTTTCTTTTCTTCATTGCCTTTTCTAAATTCATCCAATTTTGTATCCAAGTCCGCCTTCAAGGTATTGAAATCAGTGGTGGACAATTTTTCCTGTAAACTGACCTCCAATGCTTGTATCTTCTGTTGGTTCGTTTGTATCTCTTTTTGTATACGTTGTATCGTCAAGATCATAAGATCAAAGGAACACTTGTTAAGAATCTTTTCAAAGGTTGAACAGTATTCTTTGTCTTCCATAAAGAGTGTCGGTCTTAATGACACTCTCAGGCCTCTTGGGATTCGGCGCAACTTGTAATATTCAGCAAGAGTAGAGGAATGTAATTCCCAATTCACCTCTTTCTTTTTTTCACGTTCCCACTGTTTAGAACATAGGTCTGTATCTGGGATAGCCAGAAAGTCCCGTGGGCCTCTTACAAGAGTGGCAATAGCTGCAGCCTCCACATCAGAGAACGTAAACACATCTTGTTGAATCTCCATAGCTTGTATATAGAATAATTTTGTTAAGAATTGTGCTATTGACTGGTGAATAGGTTAATACAAACAAGTTAACGTCCAGCACCAATTCTGTCCTCGGTAAGGGTGCAAGCAGCCGCTGTCTCACCTTGACAGGTATTAATATGCAAAATAGAAATGGCTGCAGCACTCCAAGTTGTTTTTTTATAACATTTTTATTACAAGCAGTGAAATACAGGCGACGTTTCGGGCTTCTGCCCTTTCTCAAGCCAAGTGATTAGTACATAATCCAACTCCACCTTTTATAGGCAGTCCATGTGACACAACACAGGTGTAAATAATTACAATTGTGATAATACATATTCTTTCAACAGAATAAAAATAATCAATAAACAGTGATTTTGTTTCATAATCATAACTATGCATTTTTTATACAAAAAACCTTGTGATTTTCAACTTATATAATTCTTTAAACACCTTCTTATATATATATATTAGACAACATAAAGTATTGATCTAGGCCCATTTTGGTATATTTCATGCCAACATTTCACCGCCAAATGAGATCAAATAAAAAAAATTGTGAACTTTTTCACAAATTTTAGGTTTCTCATTGAAATTATTTACATACCGCTTGTGCAATCAAGGCACAAATGGTTGTAAAAGCTTCTCTGGGATTCCCTTTGTTCAGAAATAGCATATATATATGGCTTTGCCATTGCTTTCTGGTAATTAAAAGTCCACTAATTGCAGCTGTGCACACCACACCTTTATTATTCCCTCCAGTAAAGGGGTTAATCAGTTAGCATGTAAGGTTAATTTTAGCTTTTGTGTAGAGATTACCCTACCACCTGACACTTCCCACCCCCTGATTGCTCCAAAACAGCTCTCTTTGAGGTTAACGGGTTAAAAAGGCTATGTAAGCAAGAGCCTGCATTTGTAGTCATTCTCCCAGTAGGGGTGAGAGAGATAGACACTAAAGTGTTAATTTTAAATTGTTTAAAATATTGGGTTTTGTCTATATTGTGAAAAGATATGATAAAGAGGAATCTTTGTATAAATATAGAGATAGCAAAGTCTTCTCTTCCTGCAAGTTTAGCCAATTTCAATGGGTTTGGCTTCTATTGTCTGTTATATACATGTCAAAATAACACTGGTATTGCAGTAAGCAGTATAACATATTTATTGGACTAAAAATGTATTTTAATAATATAGTTTAACCGATGAGTTTGTTAGCCAAGTACCTGCATCACTGTCACATACCTACATCAGACTCAAGGTCCTGCAAGCACTGGTAAGTAAGCTGTAATTTTACAACATTCTGCTCAATAGCCTTGGTTTCGGTATGCTAAACATGCTAGGGCATGTGAATGTAAACCTCTTAATTGTCCCATCCTCTTTGATCCACCTCTCTATTCTTATTATCTCTATATATCCCTCTCAAATCTCCAAGACTTCTCGCACACTGCTCCTGTCCTCTGGGACTCTCTACCCCCGCTCCATAAGATCATCTCCAACCTTGTATAGCTTCAGACGCTCTTTGAAAACCCACCTATTCAGTGAGGCTTACCATCTCTCCTCTGTTTTTCACTCTACCCAAAATAAATCTTGATTTTCATTGACTCACTACTGCAACTACAATTCACCTGACAAACTACCCCAAACCTTATGTCTCTGCACCGTCAACCTGTAGACTGTAAGCTCTTTGGAGCAGGGCCCTCTTCCTCCTGTACTAGATTTAATTAGTCTATTATGCTATTGTATCTTATCACAAATCCTTTCCATTAAATACCCCTATCTTTGTACTCAGCGCTATGGAATTTTGCGACGCTATACAAGTAAAATAATAATAATCATGAACAAATTTTTAGTCTGCAATCCTGGTTGTTATAGTATGAACCGCTTGTGAATGAAAACATAAAGGGAGATGAAACCCCAAATTTCATTCAGATAGAACATACAATGTTAAACACATTTCCTATTTACTTCTATTAACAAATTTGCTTCATTCTCTTTGTAACCTTTGTTGAAGGAGAAGCAATGCACTACTGGGAGTTGGCTGAAAAGCAATAACAAATGGCATATATGTGCAGCCACAAATCAGCAGTTTCAGAGTCTACCTAGGTATACTTTTCAACAAAGGATACAAAGAGGACAAAAAAAATAATAGAAATAAAATGGAAAATTATTTAATATTGTGTGCTCTTTCTGATTAATGAAATAAAAAAGTGGTTTACGTGTCCCTTTAAAGGGACATGAAAACATTTTAAGATTGTAATTTTTTTTTTTCCCAAACAAGCTTTATTGAAAATATATAATATTCATTACATAAATGCAAAGAGAGACTCATAATCTGTAAAGAAAAAATAACATGGTGCATATGGGGTCCGAAAATAGTTCTAGATAGAGACACATTTTCCATTGTCTCATTAATAAAGTGTCCGAGTTCATGTCCTCCATGGTTAGATAGGTCTCTCCATCTAGTTAAGGCTTGTGGGGATTTTCTTCTTTATTTTTAGGAACAAAACAATCAACTTTGAAAACAACCAAACCATGCTACTTATTAGTTAAAGTTACATTTGTTGTTGTGAAACAAGTTCTCTATGTTTAACTTCCATAGAATGAGGCTGGGTGTGTGAATGCTTCCTTTTCGAGTATTATCTAAGTGTATAAAGTATGTTATGTCAGTCTTGGCTATTTCTCTATGTGCTTCCAGGGAACTACAAATGGTATAGTTCTATTTATTATAAGATGTCTGGGATTCTGGCCATGCCTTCTTTTACAACTAAGCAATCTGATTCGAGGTGTGGTGTATTATTGCGTGTCGAAAAGCAAGGTGTTATAAGATGCCAACTGGTGAGTAATAAGGTGAAGTGAGGATGAATTAAGGGTGTCTAGGTAGGGTATAGATATAGGTCCCAATCCCCACCATTTACCCGGTGCGGTGGACTGGTTGATGTGTCAGTGTCCTGTTAGGGGTATCTAATTAGATGTGGTGTCTGTTGCAGTATAAATATATGTTTCCCAGTATAAGGACATTGCACAGTAAAAATCCATTCTATCGGTGTTAATATAATGGTATCTCTCCAGGGACAAGAGATATGTAACATTTTGGGACCATTCCTGTTTGGACGGGGTCTTGCTCTGTTTCCAGAGTCTTGGGATTAATTGTTTTGCGCTGCTAAGCATGATGTATAGTAAGGTGGATTTATATTTACACTTGATCTTGGGAGGCTTATTGAATAATAGCGTTAGGGGGTGAAACGGGATCTTTTGTGAGAGGACTTTCTGTATTTCTTCGTGTACGTCCCGCCAGTATGGACGAAGTATAGGGCACTCCCACCATATGTGGTATAGCGTGCCCGTCTGTTTGCAGTTTCTCCAGCAAAGGGGGTCTGAGTGTTGAAACATCCTTGCCAGCTTGCTTGGGTATAAGTACCATCTCCCTAACAATTTCATATTTGTTTCAGTAATTCCCATTGATGAAGGTGCTTTGCCCATTTGTTGAAAGATGGTATTCCATGTTTCTAGGGGGGACTGTGGTGCCCATCTCTGCCTCCCATTTCTTAGTGTAGGATGGTAAGTGTTTAGAGTGCGCTGCTGTTAAAATCTTATATATCTTAGATAGTATTCCCTTCATTACCAATGGGGAGTGACATAATTGTTCAATGGGGGAAAGACCTCTAGTCAGGTGGGACTTATCTTTGTGATGGGAAAGGAAGTGCGATAATTGGAGGTATTCAAACCATCTATTGAAATACGTTATATTTTTGTCCATTAGGGATGTTTTAGCCATTATAACCCCCTTGTCTGTCACTGAGCATATTGGCAAGCCTGCAGCGATGGAATAGGAACCTCTTGCCCACAAGTGTCCTAGTGGTGGATAGTCATCGTTGTGGCAAAGGGGAGTCAATGGTGAGGGTATTGTGGATATATGTCTTTGGGACTTGACCTGACTGTCCCATGTACTTAACGTGTCTGTCACCAGCGAGGAGGTAAATATAAGACTCTGTCTGTGTTGTTTATGTGTCCAGCATAAAGCCCCCAAACTCTGTGAGCCTGCTAGTTTGTGTTCTAGTTTCACCCACTCTTTGTTTCGTACATTTTTATACCAGTCTATTATTCTGGTTAATTGAGCAGCTTGATGGTATAATAGGAGATTGGGCACCCCAAGACCCCCTTTGTCTCTGTCTCTGTAGAGTATCGATTTTGCTATTCTGGGGTGTTTGTGAGCCCAGATAAATGTATTGACTACCGTTTGTGCGGTGTTTATATATTGTGGTGGGGGTTGAACGGGTACAGTCTGAAATAAGTATAAGAATCTGGGCAGCACACTCATCTTAAAAGCCTGTATCCTACCCAACCATGAAAGGCATTTTCCCTGCCAGGTTTTTAAATCCGATCTAACAGATTCTAAGAGGTGGTAGTGGTTTAGCTGATACAGAGATTCTCTGGTGTTCGTTATATGTATCCCTAGGTATTTTATGGAGGTGCTTTTAAACGTAAAGTGGTATTGTGTCGTGATCTGGTTAGTTACTTGGTCTGTGGTCCCTATGCCCAGGAATTCTGATTTTGACATATTTATTTTAAAGTTGGAGTGTGTACTATATGTCTCTATTTCCGGCAATAGTGCCGAAAGGGACTGGAGAGGGGTGGTTAGTGAGAAAAGGATATCATCTGCGTATAGTGTTAACTTATATTGTGTGTTATTTATTTGAATTCCTTGTATGCCTGTATTTTCTCTAACTTTAGAGGCAAACACCTCTATGGCCATGACAAACAACAAGGGGGAGAGAGGGCAGCCCTGCCTCGTTCCATTTGATATAGGGAAGGGGTCTGACAAGGAATCATTTAATTTAATACGGGCTGTTGGTGATTGATAGAGGGCAAAGATTTTCTCTATAAGTTTCTCGCCTATTCCAAACCGGGCTAAAGTGAGTTTCAAAAACGTCCAGTCTGTCGAACGCCTTTTTGGCGTCGACAGCCAGAAAAATTGTAGGGATATTGTGAGCTTTGGCATATTCGAGTAAATTCAGCATCTTAATGGTGTTATCCCTCTCTTCCCTATAGGGTACAAAGCCCACCTGATTTAAGTGAATTAGTTGGGGTAGAAATCTATTGATTCTAGTGGCAATAAGTTTCGCATATAATTTGATGTCTACATTCAATAATGCGATGGGGCGAAAATTAGAAGGGGTGTCTGCTGATTTTCCTGGTTTGGGTATGACTGTGACGTGGGCCTCCAACATTGAGAAGAGAAACGGACGTTTTTGATCCACAGCGTTAAATATGAATTCTAAATGTGACAGTAGGATGGGTGCATACTTTTTATAATACGAGACGGTGAATCCATCTGGTCCTGGGCTTTTACCGGTGGGTAGTTGTTTAAGGGCTGTGAGGATTTCTGATGTTGAGAAGGGGACTTCCAGTTCAGCTGCCTGCGTGCTTGTTAGTTGGGGTAGTGAGGTGTCTGCTAGATATGAAGTAGTAGAGCTTGATAAGTCTACTGGGCTATTATTTTTCGGGAGACCATAAAGTTTGGAGTGATACGCTAAGAAATGGGAGAGAAATTCTGGTGTAGTGTGCACCTTCTTATTTGCTGGGGTTTTTACTTCGTGAATTAAAGTTTTTAGTTTTTTAAGTTTTAGCGATCGTGCAAGTAGCTTCCCTGCTCTGTTACTCTCAAAATAAAATTTTTGCTTAACTTTGAGAGCTAAGGTGTTAGCTTCTGTTATCTGTTGATCGTGTACTACCTTCCTAGCTTGTACTAGCTCTGCTAAAATTTGTGAGGATGTGGGGTTTCTCTTGTGTTCATATTCTAGTTTAGCCAAGAGTTCCGTGGATGATCTGTATAATGATCGTATTTTCTTTTTAACATATGCTTGGTGTTTTATGAATTCCCCTCTTATAAAACATTTGTGGGCCTCCCATACTATCAGGGGGTCTGTTTCAGTAAGGGAGTTAAGTTGAAAGTATTCTGAGAGTAGTTTCTCAATTTTGCTATTAAGGTCAGCGCAATTTAATACATTTTCCTCTAGTTTCCACTGAAATGTGCTTTTAGGTGCAGATGGCCAGTCAAGTCTTGTGAGCACTGCAGAGTGATCTGACCAGACAGTGTGTGAGAGTTTCGCCGAGAGGACGTTAGTCAATCCCTTTTGGTTGGTGAGTTGATAGTCTATTCTGCTATATGTGCGATGTGGGGAAGAAAAGAAGGTATAGTCCCTCCTCTCGGGGTGTTTGAATCTCCATATGTCAAATAGGGTCTGCTCATACATTATTCTCCATAATTGTTTAATTGCGTATTGTGATATTGTGGGTTTGGGGTTTGTGGTGTCTAAATGCGGTTGAATGGGTATATTGAAGTCCCCTCCCAAGTAGAGTGCTCCTATTGTGTGGTCTAATATCTGTGAGAAAGTCCTTCTAAAGAAATGGAATTGCTTGGTGTTGGGTGCATACAGGTTAACTAACGTCACCGGGGTGCCAAATAGCAAACCGGTTACACACAGGTACCTACCCTCCGCGTCTGTATATGTTTGGATTGGAGTGAAAGAGATATCTCTGCCTATCAGAATGCTTACTCCACTGCGCTTACGGTCAGATGAGCTATGAAAATGTTGTGTATAATATCCCCCATAGTACTTAGGCTCCTTTGACTTTAGAAAGTGTGTCTCCTGTAGAAAAAGGATGTTACCCCCCTTCCTTTGGAGGTCTCTCATAGCTAGTGAGCGTTTCTGCGCTGAATTTAGTCCCCTGGTATTCTGACTAATCAATGTAATTATTCTATTGTTGGTGGCCATAGTTTATCCGTGTGAATGTGCCTATTGAGCAATATGTGAAAGTGCCATTAAAGTCTTGCAAGGAAATCACTATTTGTGCATAGTATTTTGAATGTCTCACTACACCCAGTCCTCTGTTACATAGCATTAACTTTAAAAACATGAACAGAAACATAATAAGGAATAAAACAACACAAAGAAAAAACAGGTAGCATACATTAGTTCTTAATGTAAACATCTTAGAATACGTAAGGTCATATGACTTTGCTAAAACGAGGGGGGTTGTAGACCAGCTTTATATTGCTTAATCTCAAATCTAACATTTGCCTGTAATAAACAAACCCTATTAGCTATATTTTCAACAATATTTTTAACATTTTTAACAGAGAGTTACTATGGGGACAGATGCAGCGCTTTTCATTTATCGTTGCACTGCTTAGAGCTGTTATGGGAAGGGCTCTGGTTATGTAGGGTGTCAGTGGTAGCTCTTAAACAAACTGGTGACTATATATTAGTATCATATTACAGGTAGTAGTGATAAAGTAATACCTAAGTAAGTACAGAAAGCGTTATACGTTACCAGAGCACAGTTCGTTTGTATTGAGCATAGTCTATGTGATGGCTCCCTAATGTGTCCATCATTATAATCCAGTTCAGGAGACAGTCTCTAAGTTGCAGACTGGGGCAAGGTGCCTCTAGGACGTGTCAGTGTCTGATGCTTAGACCTGGGAGTAATCTTTTGCCAGTCTCCCGCAGCTGTTCTTAGTGTTTTTTTCTTGGAGTGTTCTGCCTGGTCCTCAACAGACAGGCCCTCCGGTGGATCTATTTCTAATGCTGAGCAGAAATCGTTGACATCTTCTTGAGATTTGCAGTTCAGCTTCCTATTGCCATGTAGGACGTAGAGGTGGAAAGGGAATCCCCACCTGTAAAGGATTTTCTTTTGACGGAAGAGTGCTGTCAGGGGAGCAAGATCCCTTCTCCTTTGAAGTGTTCGTTGCGACAGGTCCTGAAAAAATTTAAGAACAGTTCCCCTAAACTTCACGGGCTGGTGTTTGCGTGAAAGGTTCAATAGCTCCTCCTTCACCCCAAAGTCTTTAAACTTCATAATTATATCTCTTGGAGGCGCCGTATCTAGAGGTTTTGGCCTGAGAGCCCTGTGTGCCCTTACCCAGGGGATATCTGTGGAAGGAGGGACATTCTTAAGGTGGGCAAAGAGTGCTGGAAGATAAGTTGGAAAATCCTTGGGTAACACGGATTCAGGGACGCCTCGGATTCTGAGGTTTTTCCGGTGACTTCGGTTCTCAAGATCCTCGATTTTATCGTGTAGGTCAGCTATAATTGTTGTGTGATGATTTGTGTTATCTTGGACCACATTGATTTCTTCCTGTAAGTGATCAGAGAATTCTTCTAGCGCCTCTACTCTATTGCCCATGGAGTGTAGGTCTTGTTTGATTTCAGCTATTTCTTCACGTATGCATGAGCGAATAATGTCCGCAATGTCCTGTTTGGACACTAACGTAGAGAGGATAGCATTTGGTACTGAGGTGCTTTCTTCTGATCCTTCCATGTTTTTTTGCGGCGTGGTCGTCTTTTGTGAGAGTGATCTTCTGATCTCGTCACTTGTTGAGGTCCTTGAGCCTGAGGGAGAGAAAAACTGTTCCACCAGGTTGTCTTTTTGACTAGGTGTCTTTAATAATTTATGGGGTTTTGCTGAACGCTTGGTGTTCATGTTGCCTCAGTGTCCTAGGGCTGTAATTACGTAACTGCTGCTCTTTTAGAACCGAGGCTACAAAATAACTGGCGTAGCTGTTTAGTGTATGAGCCTGCTAGTGCAGTCAGATACTGCAGCAGAAAAGTCTATTTAATGAATGCTTGATATTTCACACTAATTTTCTCTAGTTTAGGCGAATTGTAACCTTCTGTCTTTTGTGGTGGGTATGTTCTAAGAAGTTACCTCTTATGAACTGGGAGCCTGCCTATATTAGGTAGAGAGTGGGTGACAGGGTTATCTAGGGGCTGTCATCCAGAATGTCCCTGAGCGTGATGTATTGACACTTTGGGTTCAGTAGCCTCCTTCTGCAGCTAACTATTCTGAGTAATGATCTTCGTGGTGTCTCTGCTACAGGATCTATCAATTTTTGCAAGTATTTTTATTATTTGGGGCTTTGTGTATTATGTGCTTATTCTGCTACATCTAATCCCCAGCTGTAATATTGTGCTATAAACTGTGTCCGTTGAAACTTTAGACCAGAAGATGGGGTATGTCTGCAATCCGCAGTATTATGTACTTTATCTGTGCTGCATTTAAAAGGGCACTATGAGACAGGCTGTTTTCTATCTCCTCTCTCTAGGGAGACGCATGCAGGGGCTTGAATGTACTTTCTCCTGCTTGTCGCTTAACTGTGTTGTGGCAGCCTTCGGCCAGAGAGTTCTGGGCTTCAGCGTCTGAGTTCCGTGTCCCGCTCCCTGTTACGGGAAACTCCCGCCCTGGCAATCCAATATGGCGGCGCGCTGTCAATTTGCGGCAGGGAGGAGGGCACTGTTATCAGTAGGTATAAGGGTCTACGGCTGCAAGCGGTTGTTTTAACTCACCAGCCCCAGGTCTGTTAATGCCGGTCCCGCGGCTGCGTTCTCAGTCTGTGTCCCAGATTGTATTGAACGCCGGGAGAGTTCTGCTTGTGTCTCAGGCCGTGGGGTTAGGTGTGCTTAACGATAGCACCGGTCCTAATCAAGCTGTTCCATATTAGTTTAAAGTCTGTGGCTTTCTGCAAGGACGGCAATCTTGTCCATCTTTTTTACACCGATTAGCTTAGATGTATAGGGCTATTTTAGGCATTTTTGTTGAGCTGTCCTGCAGAGCTACGGTGTTACACAGCCATCTTGGCTGCGGCCAGCTCCGCCCCCCTCGATTGTAATATTTTTTAAATTATGTGATGAAAAACAGCATTGTAATATACTTTCATTTTTAATTTGCTGTAATTCTCCAGGGCCCCTGAAGTTAAACATACTCAAGAGAGCTGTCTCTTTAAAGTGATGGTGAACTCTCCCCCTTTTTAAACATCAGATCTGGAATGTTATTCATATTTTAGATGGAGTTTAATCCATCAGTTGTAATGAAGATGCGCTGTAACTTACTTTTTAATATAGATATGAATTTTATATCCCCCGCGCTCCGCTTCCCACTTCAAAAGTCAATTTTCTGTGAGCTAACGGTTTGTTGTCCAATCAGCACTCTCCCCATATGGCACTTATCTTGTAGCTAGAACGCTGATTGGAGAACAATTCAAACTGTTAGCTCACAGAAAAATTGACATTTGAATTTCTTATATACATTAAAAAGTTAGTTACAGCGCATCTTCATTACAACTGATGAATGAATCTCCATTTAAAATATCACTAACGGGGGCGGAGCCTGGAGGAGCGCGGTGATGGCTGCTTAATCACCGAGCTCCGTGCATGCTGAGCAAAGAAAGAGTAGCAAATAACCGGAATATGAAGCAATCTGGCTGAAAGCTGAGGGACAACACTCTGGCGATACAGGGAACAAGGTGAACCTACAGCATACAAAATTGAGCGGAGTTAAACGGAGCAGCGCGTCTCTGTGTGGCTCAGAGAGGGACATGACCGCGGTCTAGAAGGAGAGCCGCGCGGAGGGACAGCTGAGCAATACGGCACTAAAGATAAAGAGAAAAGACTCCTGTAGCAACTTACCGCTTATATCATCAGACCGGGTGAGCAAGTTGAAACGGCCTGACATATGTCTCACATTCCCCGGGGAGAAGGAGGGAGGAGCTACATGGTGATGGAGGTGGCCATCTTTACACAACGCTGACGCAGTTACAAGCGCGGCAATGATTATGAGGTGAATACTAACTCTGGCCCAGATAAGCAAGGTATATAAATAAGTTTGCACAACCTGCCTTACACATACCCCAAAAAAAAAGCTCTATCTCTAAATAAGGGACTGAAACCACCATATTAGCCTCATCCTATATAACGTTTTGGAGATCTAAGGAATGACATAGCTGTTAATCAGAATATGCCCTAAAAAAGGTGACTCCATTATTACAATTGCAACGAAGACATGAGCCTGGAAGACAGGAAGGCAACATAAAATAAATATACACCAATGATGTAAAAATACCTGTAAAAGTTAATAGCTGGAGAGTTGCTAGATATGGGAATCCTTATACTGTAAAAAGGGCGCTAACTACAAATGCTGATATAAAGCTTGAGAATCATATCATATCTCTGTTAACTGCTGTAAATACACTTTATTGCTCTACTTTTACAAACAGTAGCTAGAAGAAAACAGCCAGCTTGATTTGGTTACTAACAATTAAACTTTCATAGCATTGACACAGACATGTCTGCCAGAAAACAAAATAAAACAGGAGTAGGAGCAAAGATATCTGCACAACATCCCTTTTTTAAGTCATCCAAAGGAGACAAAGGTCAAGAAGCAGAAGAATTAACGATAGGGGAAGAAATGGATTCTGACACTGATTCTCAACACACCAAAATGGATCAAACTCCAGCGACTAAAGCAGACCTTAAAAATCTAATGTCTAAACAGGACATCAATAATATTTTCAATAAGATGTGGGAGAAAATGGACACGCTGCAGACCACAGTCACCAATAGCCTGACAGATATCAAGCAAGATATTCTGGACTTAGGTACTAGAATTGAATCTTTGGAAGAAAAAGAGGAAACCACCACTGAGGATATAAATACCCTCTCCCAACACATGTCCTCTCAGCAACAAGATATAGAAGAAATGCAAGATAAACTGGAGGACATGGAGAACAGGAGCCGCAGGTGTAATCTTAGACTAAAAGGGGTTCCCGAAACAATAACAACATCAGAACTCCCTGAATTTCTCCTACAGCTATTTCAAGCCATCACAGACAACAAGGAAGACGGCAAATTTGAAACGGAAAGAGCACACAGAGCCTTAAGAGCAAGACCCAAAAAAGGAGACCCGCCAAGAGACATTATAATTAAGATGCTGCGGTTCCGCGACAAAGAAGAAATCCTAACAGCTGCAAGACAAAACCCTACCTTCAAGTTTAAAGGCTCGGTTATTCAATTTTACCAAGACTTGTGCCTGAGAACACTTCAAAGGCGTAGTACTATGCGACCCCTTACACAGCTTTTACGCAAAACCCAAATACCCTATAGATGGGGATTCCCTTTTTCCCTCAACATCCTACACGAAGGAAAAACAGTGTCACTTAAAGACCCGGCAGAGATACCAACTATTTGCAAACTGTTGAAACTCGAATGCCCAGATCTACCGACATCATCCCAAGAACAAGACACAGCTCATCAATCTACCCGTCAAACATTTCCCACCAGAGACAGGTGGACCAAGGTAGCAAAAAAGAAGCAGAAAACCTGAAGGACTCCTGAGCCTGCACAAATACTAAAGACTCTCTGCCTTAAAAGAAGCTGAGAAGACAGCTTTACTGGAGACTCTCCAATCATTTAAGACATATAATAGATTAACATTTTTTTACAGGTAAACTCATTAAGCCCTGCCTCAAGGACTCTGATCAAAAAGAGAAAGAATCGAGGCAGAAGCTAGAATATTAATCCTTTCAAAAGCATACCGCCACAAATGTCGAGGTAAGACCCTCCAAGGACGGTTTAATTTGTTTTCATAGTAAATGATTAACCTACAACCAGCCAAAACTAACTTGTATACTCTTATACTAGCAATGTTTATTTTTTACGATGTACACAGCTCAATAATGCACATCTACCCCATTGTGCAATAACTGTATGGACACGGATGCGGTGTATATCCTATACATTAATGTTATCAGGTTTTATTGTTGTTTTAAAATCTTTTTTTGGTTTTTGTTATTATTAGTTATCGTTACTGGTTTGGCATGGGAAAGCCCATGTCACACAGCTGTTACATTCATTTGGTCACAATATCACTGCAACGACTTAACCTCCCCGAAGGTATCCAGAGAAGAGGGAAGGAGTATTAAGGTGAGGAGCAATATATTGTCTTGTATAACACGTCTCCATTTAGATAGATTTTACTATTACAATGTCCTCTCTTCCACTTGCTTGTTATTCAAAGAGAACTTTAGACACATTAGCACATACCCAGACACTGAGATAGATGGAATCTTGGACTATTAACTTACTCTCACATAATGTTAGAGGTCTGAACTCAGACATTAAACGAAGGATGGCAATTACACAATATAGATCCCTGAAGGCAAATGTAATCTTTCTCCAGGAAACACATTTTTTAAAATCTCAAATACCTAGATACTGGACCAAAGATTTCCGACACCATTATCACTCTACATCTGACTCTAAAAAACGGGGGGTATCTATACTAATACATTCTTCCCTACCCTTTACACATCAGGAAACAATTGAAGACAAGGAGGGCAGATTCCTCATTGTGAAAGGCCAAATTCAAGAGACTGACATTTTATTCTGTAATATTTACGCACCTAATGACAAACAAGACACTTTCTTCAGACATATCACACATCTTATGACAGGGTGGTCCCAAACTAGGACAATTTTTGCGGGAGACTTCAATGTAGATCTTACATTACAATCCAAACAATGCAACACCCCACTTACCAATAAACAACACAAACAACGCAAGATGATCAAGACAATACAAGATTATCTAACTACAGGCCTGTTGATAGACTCTTGGAAAACACTATATGGACACACAAATGACTCTACCTTTTTTTCCGCGGCACACAAAACATACAGTAAGCTGGACTACATATTTGTCAGCCAGTTTTTACAATCCATCCTCATAAAATCAAACATTCATCCATGTGTGTGGTCAGACCACTCTATAGTGCAGCTCGCACTAGGTAATATCCGAGTTCCGAATAGAACCAGATCATGGACATACGACCCCATCTGTTTAAAAGACCCCATGGTCCACGCTGCAGTGGAACGTAGTATGTTAGAATATTGGGACATTAACACGGGGACGACGACCAACCCTATCATGACATGGGCGGCACACAAGACTTATCTGAGGGGACTACTTATAAAAGAAAAATCCAGCTTTCTCAAGAAACGACATACACGGAGAGTAGACTTACAGAAAGAGATTGACACTTTAGAGAGACAACATAAACTCACATTATCTACGACCACACTGAAACTGCTCCAAGGTAAACGAACAGAATTGGCATCTATCCTAAATGATCAAGCAGTCAAAGCAGCCTTTCGGCTTAAGACCAATTACTATATATATGCAAACAAGCCAGATAGATACCTAGCAAATAGGATTCGTGAGCGGGCGAGAATTGCCTCTATAGCACAGATCCAAACACAAGAAGGCAATATATCCACCCACCCACAAGAAATTGTAGACTGCTTCGCCCAATACTACGGCACACTGTACGAGGGGACTCATGTCACCCAGTCCCCTACCACAGAATCCATATTAACAAAATTTCTAGATAGTGCTCACTTGCCCTCTATACAGGAAACAGATAGAGAGAGTCTAAACCAAGCGATAACCGCAAATGAAGTGCTCAGGGCCATTAAGGATCTAAAACCAGGGAAAGCTCCGGGTCCTGACGGGCTACCTGGAGAATATTACAAATTATTTAAATCCTCCCTAACACCACATTTAGTCAAATTCTCGAATTATATCATGCAAGGGCATGAGATCCCATGTGACCTATTAGGAGCCAAGATAGTTGTTATACCCAAGCCAGGTAAAGACCCACAGAAATGCGCTAGCTACAGACCCATCTCCCTCATAAACCAGGATCTAAAGATCTTTACTAAAATCTTAGCGAACAGATTAAAGAGTATCCTACCGAGTATAATACACCCGGATCAGGTTGGGTTTGTGGCAGGTAGGGAAGCCCCTGATAACGTTAGACGAATTATAGCAACCATAGCCCAGCTTGACAGGATGAAAACGCCTTCTCTGGTCCTATCATTGGACGCGGAGAAGGCGTTTGACAGAATAGATTGGACATATATGTTCACAGTCCTGGACAAAATGGGATTCAAAGGTCCCTTTGTAGAAGCCCTACGCTGTATATACTCCAAACCTACTGCCACAGTAAGGGCCATGGGTCACCACTCCAAACTAATACACATAAAAAATGGTACGAGACAAGGCTGCCCGCTCTCTCCCTTATTGTTTGCCTTATGCATGGAGCCGCTGGCAGCCAATATCAGACATTCACCCGAAATAACTGGACTTCAGGTTAAAAATACAGACTACAAGATTTCTCTATTCGCGGACGATGTCTTGCTAACATTGACCAGACCCCTGACATCTCTTACAGGCCTATATGATATTCTACAACGGTTCTCTCTAGTGTCAGGCTATAAAATAAACATGGACAAAAGTGAGGCAATGGCCATAGCTTTACCAGCCCACACAAAAAAACTAATTGAACTAAATTTCTCATTCTCTTGGGTTAGATCACATATTAAATATCTGGGAATTAAACTAACGACACAATACACAGACTTATATAAGGTTAATTACCTTCCCCTATTCAAAGAACTGCGTTCTGACATCGCAAAATGGAGACTATTAAACTTTTCCTGGTATGGCAGAATATCCGCCATAAAGATGAATTGCTTACCAAGGATTCTATATCTGTTTAGGACTTTGCCCATCCCAATCCAAAAACCTGATCTAAAAATTTTACAATCAGAATTTAACCTTTTTATCAATGGCAAGAAGCAGGCAAGAATTCCCCATACAATTTTAACCAAACATAGGCAGCTGGGGGGTGTAGGGGCCCCAAATCTTCTAAATTACTATGAGGCAGCTAAACTGGCCCAAAATGCTCTGTTGGGCTCTCCAGTAAGAGATTTAGTGTGGAAGGAGATAGAGGCAGAGATAGGAAATCTCGACTCCCCAGCCGATCTGATCTGGGATAGATTGCTGCCTCAGCACCAGATCAAAAAATGCTCCCCTATTACTACACTTTCACTGGATCACTGGAAGGCGATGGCACATAGAAAGGGAGGGTTACCAGAGTTTTCCTCCAAGATGCCAATCAAATATCTTATCCCAAACGAATACCGAAAACAGCTAGATAAATGGGAGAACAAGGGACTTTACAGAGTGGGAGACCTATTAATAAATAAGAAACCACTGACTTTTACTCAGATACAAGATAGACTAGCACCTTTTCCCCTCAAATGGTACCTATACTTACAAATAATGTCAGCCCTGAACAAATTCATACCAAACATTGCCACACAACCCAGTACCACACTGGAGAGACTATGCACCACAAGGGAAAGACCTAAGCAAGCCATCTCACAATTATATTTGGCAATACAAAACTCAGAGGACAGCACTAAATCACCTATAATGCTTAAATGGGAAACAGACACAAACATAACATTGGAAAGGCCAGAATGGCAAGACATATTCCACTCCTCATGCAGGGGGCTAATTAGTGCTGACCTGCGAGAAAATAGCCTCAAGACCATCTTTCGATGGTATTTGACGCCAATTAAAACTTCACATTACACAGAAAGCAGAAGTAGAAATTGCTATAGGGGATGCAACTCAATTGGAACCTACATGCACATGTGGTGGGAATGCCCCAGAGTAGCTCACATTTGGGCTAAGCTCTCAACTCATCTTAGCTTTCTTCTAGAGGAGCGAATCTCGTTAACTGTTTCTCAGGGATTGTTAAATGCCCCTTTACCAAACTTCAACAAACATATCAATACCTTCATTAGAA
The DNA here is from genome assembly GCF_027579735.1 of Bombina bombina. NCBI lineage: Eukaryota > Metazoa > Chordata > Amphibia > Anura > Bombinatoridae > Bombina > Bombina bombina. The sequence continues at coordinate 128,664,434 of NC_069500.1, forward strand.
TACTATGCACAATCACGAGGGTGAGCATTGCCAGGTACTGGAAGGAGGGAGTACCAACATGGAATGAGATACTAGAAAGATTTAAAATGACATACTCCTTACATGAAATGGCAGCAATGCTATTAGGAACGGTTGATGTGTTTCATAAAATCTGGTTTTATTGGATAACACATCCAATCTAACCAATTCAACTCCACACCATGAACACAGAAAGAAATAGCATCTCAAAAAGAAACAAGCACAGAGGTGAGAAAAGTGTTAACTAATACAGGAAATACAATAGGTAGGGAAACTAAACAGGCTAACGTAGGCCCCCCTCCACTACTGAAAGAGGAAAAAACACTAGAGGATTACTTTGCAGAAAGTTGCAGTGATATACAATTGATTGATTTTAAATGACCAATTGTTTGATTTGTTTGTTCAATTACAGTTTGTTAAATGGTTTTTTTTTTGTATTTTTTTTGGTAACAAAAAATGAGACATGTGTTAACAGTCTTTCACGAGAAAAACATCAGGTGTGATGTATTGGTTTTTGAGAATGTATTGCTTAGGATAGATAACACAGATAAAATTATAATCTGAACACGGTATGTACTAACTAGTGCATACCAACACTTGATGTACCGAATATGTAATCATCTGTATAAGACACTTGTTATGTATGTTGATGTTATCTCAATAAAAACAATTTTAACATAAAATATCACTAACAGTCCGGATCTGATTTTAAAAAGGGGAGAGTTTACCTTCATTTTGATGTTGCCTTTTGTGCAGAACACGATTGGACTTTTTAAAGGGAGATGAAACCCCACATTTATTTTCTTCATGAGTCAGACAGAGCATGCAATTTTATTTTAGTTTTTAGTTTTCAATTTACTTTTATAATCATATTTACTTTGTTCTCATGTTATTCCTTTTTGAAGAGCATGCCTGGGTAGGTAGGTGCCATCTAGTGCAATTATAACGTTGTTAAAAGCACTTGCAAAACGGCTGTCATATAGTTCTCCAGAAACGTGCATGCTCCTGAGCGTAACTACCTGTTGTTCAACAAAGCATACCAACAAAGTAAATTTGATAATATAAGTAAATTGTAAACTTTTTATAAACATTGTATACTCTTAAATCATTTGTGTTTCATGTCCATTTAAGAGTCCATCTACTTCTTTTGTATAAGCTCTTTAATGGTTTATGCTTCTGCAGCAGTGTTGCTGCCTGATGTATGTAGACAGCTAAGTGATGGGTAATTCCTCTTGCCTTAGGATGGTAAAATAATATGGCCATATGTACAGGAAGTGTTAAAACCCTCATTGATTGTGCTATTGGCTCTTTTGTTTGTTGTTCATACCTTAAATCTATGGACTTTAATAATATGATGAATCTTTATTCAGCCAATCGTTGCGTGCATTACGAGTTGGATGTCAAATGGTGCACACAATTGCCCGAAGTCGGATTCATCATTGCTCAGCTAAAGAAAATGTAAAATGCGGGCAGAGGGACGGTGGGATGTTTACCATCATTGTATGGTAAATATTTGACAAATGAAACGTCATTTAAAAATTTCATGAATTAAAGTTCCCCTGTTTTGAATAATATTTTTTAAATACTGTGCAGCACAATCGTTAAAGGAAGAAACTTTAAATATTAACAGCACAACTATGGGGGCTGTGGATATGCAATGATAAAATTACACCACAATAAATAACAATGAATGAGTTAAAAAAATATTAAAATAAGTAAAATTGGAAAAAATCAATATGTGCAAATGAGCAAACTGTTGTTGTTATCAATAAAAATTGATAAAAGCACTAGATAAAAAATACACACAATATTATAAACATAAAAAGTCCAGATGTTATAAGGAATAATTCATATATAGCAGAATAGATATTACCCCAATATAGGGAAGAGTCCTTAGGAGCTTCCAATTAGAAGGATAACTGCTGAGGTAGGTAGTAACTCTGCTCCTAAACTTAGTCCCTAGTGAGGTGCAGCTGTTTCCAGAGGCGTGTTCCCAAAGGAAGAAAGGAAAGAGAAGCGCAACCCCACATCAAGGTAGACGTTTTAGGAAATTTATTAAGAAAACAATAATATTGCACTTACAAACGGAATAAAAAGATAAGCATTGATCCCACTCAGGGAAAAGGAAGGCGAACAAGTCCCAATTTGCTGTGGATCCCTCCAGGGATACTTCGCTTTGCCGCGGCTTGTACTCTGTATAAAAACAGTTTCTGTGTTTAGGAGCCGTCCGTAGCTCCGCCTCCAACGCATTTCGTCTGCGCTCTTCAGACTTTTTCAAGAGGATATGACGATGTATTGCACGCTCCTGTACGCTGCTATAAACATCAGAAGGTTTCTTTCAATTGGTTACCAACCAGCCAATCCGGTGGCAGGATGCGGACATGCCTCTTTATTTACACAGAATGACTTAACTGTTTGCTTACTTGAAAATAGACTGACAATTCGAATCTATATTTCACATCAACATATTCATAATCTAGTGAGCGGATACTTATGCTCATTTAAATAACACTCAATATATACAATTTAAAGAATATCTACATAGACAAAAATTAATAAAAAGATATATTAAGTTACCTGCAGCGCTATGCTAGCATAATAATTACTTACATCCTCACCACTGAATGCTGTTATATCGTCAACAATTCTTCATCTGAAATATAACACACCTATTAATTTACAACTTCATAAGAACAATTATCGGAGCTATTATGTTTTTAATACTTTTATTTTTCTTAAAAATAGTTGCAGGGGTAGTTTCCAAATGTGGACCTAAGATGGGATCAGACAGCAAGATATTCCAATGATGGGATCAGACAGCAAGATATTCAAAAAGCATTAGAATATCTTGTTGTCTGATCCCATCTTAGGTCCACATTTGGGGCCTACCCCTGCAACTATTTTTAAGAAAAATAAAAGTATTAAAAACATAATAGCTCCGTCTAAGTTAAGAGCAATTAATAATAAGGGAAAAGGGACCCTCTCTGATTGGTGCATTAATAAAGGAGGAACTTTTAAATGTGGAAGACTTAATTGCTGTATGTGCGGCCTTATCAGCAAGGGTGATAATATTTATAACTGGGATCGCTCTAGGGAGTTCAAAATCAAAGATAGGGCCTCATGTGTGTCCGTGTATGCTGTGTACTGCCTCATGTGCGAGTGTAATTTGATTTACGTGGGCAGGACCAAAAGGAAAGTCAAACGCCGCTTATACGAACACATAGAGAATATAACTAAAAAGTATGAAAACCATAGTGTATCCGAACACTTCAGGAGGGTGCATAATAAAAATCCAAATAATCTCACTGTGAAGGTGTTAGAAATAATACCACAATCAACGGGTAATGAACAGCAGAGGTTAATGCAGCTCAGAAAATGTGAAACAAAATGGATTCACCTACTTGATTGTATGGCCCCTAAAGGGTTAAATGTGGATATAGATTTGCAGGCTTTTATGACATAAATATAGTCTAGTCTTCTGTTTATGAATTTTTAGCACATCATACATAATTAATTGCTTAATATTTTTTTTTTTTTTTAAAGTTTTTTATTGAGGCAATCAAATAGAAATACATAAAAAAGAAAGCAAAGACAGGTATAACTCTTTACAACAAAGTAATTTCACAACATTCTGGATACAGAGTTAAGGTTGGGATAGATATCACATAGAGTTGAGTTACTACTAGAGAATACTCTACGCACACCTAGAGTTGCTTTAACATATCCAGTCGTTGTAATACGGAAAGGTTACCTGAGCATAGATATTTTGTCTACATTTTATAGTTTAAAGAAGTAACAATAGGATAAAGTTATTCAACATTGTAATATAATACATACAACTCAGAGTTAATTGGGGCAGGTTTGTCTAGTATCTTAGCGAGAGTAGGGTTATTGGAAATCTGTGTACTGTGATTAGTGGAGAGGTGAACACAAAAGAGACACAAAGGGGGTCCACATCCAGGGGGACCATAGATAAACCTATCTCGGTATGGGGTCGTGTATATATGCTTATTTTTGCCTGTACAGTAAAGTATACAACTAGAAATGTAGGGGAGGAGGGGGAGGGGAAATGGATTAATTTGAGTGGGGGACCTGTGAACATCTAGACTAGTCTGGGAAAAGGGTAAGCCACTGGTGCCAAATTCTAATGTGCAAGTCTGCCTTGTCTAATATTCGAAAGGAGTATTGTTCCATCAGTCTAATGTGTCTAATAGTGGATAGTATTTGTGTGTAGGATGGTGAGTTTTTGTTCCTCCATGTCCTGGCTATAGCCAGTTTAGTTGCCATGAAGAGGTAGATCGTGAGGGCCTCTGTGGGGCTGTCTAGCGTGGGGACTGGCATATGTAGGAGGGCAACTTCCGGTAGGTAGGGAGGATAGATACCTAGACGATTAAGCGTGTTGTATATTTTTTTCCATAGGGGCTGTAGTTTTGGGCATGACCACCAAATGTGCAGATGTGTGCCCGGTTGTCCGCATAACCACCAGCACAAAGGGGATTGTGAGTTGTATGTTTTGTGTAGGTGCACTGGAACTAGGTGCCATCTAACTGAGATTTTGTAATACAGCTCCCATAAAGTAGCACAGTGGAGCAATTTTCTAGTTATCTGTAACCTGCTCTGCCATATGTCGACATCTACATGGAATCCTATTTCTTTCTCCCAGGCTGTATGTTGTGGGATTTTGAGGGTAGGTTTAGTATTTGCCAGGAGGGTGTAATGTAAAGATAGTGGATGCTTTATGTTGTGTGCGTTAGTCCACGTCTGTTCCCATATGGTGGGTGGTCGAAGGGCTTTTGTCGGGTATCCCCAGGAGCGGAGTAGGGAGCTAATTCGGTAGGCTTCAAACTGTAGTTTCGGGGGTATGTTAAATTTGACGCAGAACTGCGGGTGAGAAAGTCAGGTTCCAGAGTCATAAAAGTCCATAACTGATTTGATATGTAGGTCCTGCCATTTGTCGAGGTGTGTTTCAGGAAGCGTAGACATAATTGCTTAATATTTTAACCTTTTATGTTAATGAACTGTTATGTATTTATAAATTGATGTAGCATTTTAATGGTATATATGGTTATGAATATTTTGTATTTATTTATTAAGTATGATTTTTTAATAATATTTGTGTCTTCTCAATAGTGCTTTTCTCCTGTTCCTATTTAGAATTTATGTATTAAGTATGATTCTTAAGTTGAATATGTTTATGTTTTTTATGATAATTGTTCTTATGAAGTTGTAAATTAATAGGTGTGTTATATTTCAGATGAAGAATTGTTGACGATATAACAGCATTCAGTGGTGAGGATGTAATTATTATGCTAGCATAGCGCTGCAGGTAACTTAATGTATCTTTTTATTAATTTTTGTCTATGTAGATATTCTTTAAATTGTATATATTGAGTGTTATTTAAATGAGCATAAGTATCCGCTCACTAGATTGTGAATATGTTGATGTGAAATATAGATTCGAATTGTCCGTATATTTTCTAGTAAGCAAACAGTTAAGTCATTCTGTGTAAATAAAGAGGCATGTCCGCATCCTGCCACCGGATTGGCCGGTTGGTAACCAATTGAAAGAAACCTTCTGATGTTTATAGCAGCGTACAGGAGCGTGCAATACATCGTCATATCCTATTGAAAAAGTCTGCAGAGCGCAGACGGAACGGGGGTGGAGCTACGGACGGCTCCTAAACACAGAAACTGTTTTTATACAGAGTACAAGCAGCGGCAAAGCGAAGTATCCCTGGAGAGATCCACAGCAAATTGGGACTTGTTCGCCTTCCTTTTCCCTGAGTGGGATCAATGCTTATCTTTTTATTGCGTTTGTAAGTGCAATATTATTGTGTTCTTAATAAATTTCCTAAAACGTCTACCTTGATGTGGGGTTGCGCTTCTCTTTCCTTTCTTGCTTCACAATCGTTAAAGGGACATGAAACCCCAAATTCTTTCTTTTATGATTCTGATAGAGAATACAATTTTAAACAACTTTCCAGTGTACTTATATTATTTAATTAGCTTCCTTCTCTTGATATCCTTTGCTGAAAGTTTTATCTATGAAAGCTCAGGAGCAGCAAAGAACCTAGGTTCTAGTTGCTGATTGTTGGATGCATATCTATACCGATTGTCATTGACTCACGTATTTTTTAAGTCAGCAACCTGAAGTGCCTTGCTGCTCATTCAACAAATCATACCAAGAGAACATGTGTGTGCATAAACCATCCCTAGGGACAGGGTGTTTACTGGCTAATGAGAGCAACTCCCATATATGTATTGGTGGACAATGACACACCACCTGCATGAAGACAAGTCATTTTATTTAGAACAATATTATCTGTTTTCAAATGAACAACTTTTAAAATACTTTTTTTATTGATACATGAAAAAAAAATACTTAAATGTGATAACTGTGTAATATCTGTCAGTAAATACGTTATTTTTGTCACGTCTGCAGTTGTGCAGCTTCATGCTCAATGCTATTGATGGATCAGTGCCAGATCTGCAATCTGTTACATATGTAAATGATCTCATTAAGCTAATTTATGGCCTAAACTATGTAAGGATGCCCAGGGTTTTTGTATTAAAGATAAAGTACTCTGTAAATTGTTGGATAAAATTAATCAGGGGTAAAAGACATTTAGAAAATCTATTTTAGGAACAGAAAATCTGCACTTTGAATAATAAACAGAATGAGATTGGCAATTAGTGCTGACTCTTAAATAAGTTCACATGCATGAGCACAATGAAATCTATATGAAACACATGAACTAACACCCTCTAGCTGTGAAAAGCTGTCAAATGCATTCAAATTAGAGGTGGCCTTCAAGGGCTTAAAAATTAGCATATGAGTCTACCTAGTATTAGCCTTTAACTAAGAATAACAAGAGAACAAAGCAAATTTGTATCATAAAAATAAATTAGAAAGTTGTTTAAAATTAGATGCCCTATTTCAGTGTTTTCCAACCGTGGTCCTTAAAGGAACAGTACACTGTAAAATTGTTTTTCCATTAATGTATTTTAAATTACTTGTTATACCAACTGCAGAGTATAAAATATTTGAGAAATTCCATTTTCATGCTTATTTGTGTATATGAAATAGCTGATTTTGTGCTTTGAAACCACAGCCTATTACAATGGGTTGAACTTAAAGGTGATATCAGATCTCATTATGTTCTAAGTTTGTGTAAACAGACTTGCTTCCTTATCTTTTATTTGGCTGGGACACCAAAGCTCAATACATAGAGAGAACAATGGAAAATGATAATTTTATTACTTAACTATCCTGCATCCTACTGAGAGTGTAATCTCTTCTGCTGGCTGTGTATACTTAGGCTATTCAATAGCCTGTACTCCAGTATTAATTTGTTCAGTATAGGTGGCGATACCACAGACTAAATCAGCTATTTCAAATGCTGAAATAGGAGTAAAGGAGCTACTTGTAACCAATTTAATACACTCTAGCAGGTCAAAAGGATCATTGGGAATAATTTAAAGGGGAGACATTTTTGTGGGTGAACTATCCCTTTAAGTACCCCCAACAGGCCTGGTTTTCATTATAGCTGAACCAGTGCACAGGTGAAGTAATCAGCTGATCAGTAACCAACCTGCTCTCATCCATCAGCTGATTATTTCACATGTGCTCTAGTTCAGCTATAATGAAAACCAGGACTGTTGGGAGTACTTGAGGACCGCAGTTGGGAAATATGTCCTGTCTGAATCATGAAAGTTTCATTTGGACTTTACTATCCCTTTAAAAACTTTGTAAAATACTTTCATTATTTATTTTGTTCATTTTCCTGTAATTGTTGGTTTTGTAAATCCCACTGAGTTTCTATAAAGTAATGGACGACACCATCTTTAAACATATATTTTTCCCTTATCTATCTCTCCTGCTGAGGACAATTGGGAACAGATATAAGGGCAATAAAAATACTGTACAAACAAGGTGGTGTGGAATTGTAATTGTTAAAGTAATTATGTAACAGGGTTTCTACACAGCCTTGTTTGCAGACTCTCTTTTATTGCCTGCTTTATATATGTCCCTAATTGTCCCCAGCAGGAAAGACAGATAAGGGGAAACTTAAGTTTAAACATGGCAGTGCCCATTACTTTATACAAACTTTAGTACTTTATAGAAATTAAACCATTGCACTTATATCTTCATAATTTAAACAACTAATATAATTGTAAGAATTATTATTATTATTATCGGTTATTTGTAGAGCGCCAACAGATTCCGCAGCGCTATAAACAAAGGGGGAGTACAACAAAACAATTATAGGGTAGAGGGCTCTGCCAAGAGTTGCACTGTTGTAGTCAGCTCTTAAGAAGGTGATCTACAAACAGCTGGACTTTTAGGCTTACATGCTAAGGGGGTTCAGGGGATTGCAGTGGAGGAGAGGAACTGGTATTAGGAAAGGTTAGCGTAGGTTGTATGCGTCCCTGAACAGTAGAGTCTTTAGGGAGCACTTGAAGCTTGTAAAACTAGAAGAGAGTCTTGTGGAGCGAGGCAGAGAGTTCCACAAGATGGGAGCCAGTCTGGAGAAGTCCTGTAAACGGGAGTGAGATGAGGTGACATGAGATGAGATGTACATGAGATGTAAGAATACATCTACATATCACTCTAAGGCTAATCTTTTCTTTGAATACATTTTGTGTAGCTTTAATTTCCCTTTTAATGTCTGAATGAGAAGTATAAATGAAAAAGAAGTGCGTGGGTCTAGCGCTAGTATAAGAACCTACGGCTCTCTCCAACCTCAAAATAAGCAAATGCAATTTGGATTGTGGATAGAGCGCCCAAAAAGGCAGAGGTGAACCAAGTCTATGAACTACAATATGGAACTATAGAATCTTCTAAAAGCTAAAAGTTTAAAATTGTTACAAATTTTTAATACATAATATATATGACACAAATAAAATTAAAAGTCATGGATCCATGCGTACATAAATAACATTAAACAATAAACACAATTGGATAAAATAATTATAAGAGTACTGCAGTCAAAACAGATCAAGTACCAAGTTATATAAAGTGTCGACTCTGATACAGCTGTATAGTTGATGAAAAAGTGGTGATTACAGTTAATATCCAAAGGTTTTTATTAAATCTTGAACAAAGTCAATGTGTGTCCAAAAGTGAAGAATCCAGTGCGTGTGTCCAAAAGATGTGTTTAACCAAAAAGATGTGTTTAACCAAAAATATGTGTTTAACCAAAAAGAGTATCTGATCCAATACAAAATGTCTGATCCAATAAAAAAATTTTATTACAAAACAAGTTGTGTCCAAAAAATGTGTACTACATCCTTGTGATATTGACTCCAATAAAGTATATATGTGATTGTTGTCAAAAAGGCAAAATTTAAATATGAAAAAAAGGGAAAAAATGAACAAAAAGGCAAAAAAAAAACACAATAGCAAGTCAAATTGTGAGTTTAGTGGTAAAAAGCAAAACACAATTGTGATAGAAGTATCTTGGAATAGAAGGTGATTCCTATGTGGTGGCTGGTTTGCAATTCCAATAAAATACAGTTACAAAGAAACCTGTGAAAAGAAATTAAAACATTACTGTAGAAAATTTGAAACATACTTGTTTAGAGTATCAGAAATATTCTCACCAGTAAATATGTCGATGCGTTTTGGCCTGATAACAGGCATTTCTCACCTGTTAAGGTGTACCATGTATGTGCTTAAAGGGATAGAAAGGTCTAGACTAAAATGTGTATGGGTGCATTTCAATTTTCACAAAAGCATTTTTGCAATATACCTCCATTAGCAATAATGTTTCTCATAAGAGTTATTGCTGTTTTTCATCAGCATACACACATATTCCTGAAGGGCTAGTGCACCAGTATTCAAACACAGGCGAGATTACATATCCGGAGCAAGCTTCAGCGTAACTGCTAAAACCTGCGTCGCCCTTAATTTCCCCTCGCACATCGGGGAATCACATAAACCCCGCTGGCAGTTCAAAAACTGCCGTAAGTCGAATAAACAAGCTTTGTCCAGAAATGTGCGTAAATACACATTTCGGGAGATGCCGGTCACATACGGCAGTTTAGAAACCCCTGTTTCACAATCCCCCCACATCGCAACCAATAATAAAAGTATTTACCTCTAAACTGCCAACCCTCCACAATGCAATAAAGCAAATTACACTATTAACCCCTAAACCGCTAACCCCCACAACGCAATAAAGCTAATGACACTATTAACCCCTAAACCGCCAACCCGCACAACGCAATATGCCTAATTAAACTGTTAACCCCTAATCCGCCATTCACCCACATCACAATCTACCTAATAATTGTATTAATCCTTAAATCCACCAACCTCAACTTTGACAACTACCTAATAAATCTATTAACCCCTAATCCGCCACCCCCCCTCATAGCATTAAACCTAATTACACTATTAACCCCTAAACCTACAACCCCCCACATCTCAATTAAGCTATTAACTCCTAAACCGCCAACCCCCCACAATGCAAATAACTAATTTAATTACTAAGCCCCCTAACCTAACACCCCCTAAATTAACGATCACCACCGCACATTGAGTATTGAATTCAAGGTACCTGTTTAAAAATGGAGTACCATTCATTTATATTGGCTGACATTTTCAAATCACCCAATAGGATGAGAGCTACTGAAATCCTATTGGCTGTTCAAATCAGCCAATAGGATTTCAGTAGCTCACATCCTATTGGCTGATTTGAAAATATCAGTCAATAGGAATGCAAGGTACCCCATTTTTAAATGGGTACCTTGAATTCAATCCTCAGTGTGCAGCAGTGATCGTACGAAGAGGATCTCCACGCTGGATGGCTCTGTGGTCACCAGTCTCGTCCTGCGGTTTCCTTCTGCTCCGTGTCGCCTTGGTCCTGGATGAAGCTAGAAGAGGTTCCCATGCTGGAAGAAGATGTTGCCGCCTGGAAGAGGACCTTCTCCGCCGGACTTCAGGAACGGTGAGTACCTATTTGGGAGTTAGACTTAGGCTTTTTTTTATTTTTTGGGGTGGCTTTTGTTTTTAGATTAGGGTTCTTTTGTGCTGTTAAAGAACTGAATGCCCTTTTAAAGGCAATGCCCACACAAATGTCCGTTTAGGGGCAATGGGTGGTTTAGTTTTTTTTTAGTTTTAGTTATTCTTTTATTTTGTGGGGTTTGGTGGGTGGGGGGTTACTCTTAGGGAGGGACTTAGTATTTTTAAATGTAAAAGAGCTGTTTAACTTAGGGCAATGCCCTACAAAATGCCCTTTTAAAGGCTATTGGTAATTTAATTTAGATTAGGGGTGTTTTTATTTTGGGGTGTCTCTTTTAATTTCATACAGCTAGATTACGAGTTTTGCGTTATGAGTGAAAAAGCATCGTTATTCTTCATAACAATGCTTTTTCCCTAACGCCGCTATTACAAGTCTTGTCAGAATAGGTGTACCGCACACCTTTTTGGCCGTCACGCAACGTCAGTACCGCAGTTTTTTAAAAAAAGTAATTTTTCAATGGGACTTCCATAGCGCTGCTATTACGAGTTTTGCGGTGAGGCCAAAAAGTGAGCGGTATATTCTAAAACCACAAGATCCGTACCGCCATCTAAAGTCAGTAGTTATGAGTTTTATGCTGCAAAGCTGTACCATAAAACTCATAACTAAACTGTGACAAAGTACACTAACACCCATAAACAACCTATTAACCCCTAAACAGAGGCCCTCCCGCATTGCAAACACTAAAATAAAATTATTAACCCCTAATCTGCCGCTCCGGACATCGCCGCCACTAATAAAATGTATTAACCTCTATTCCGCCGCTCCCCGACATCGTTGCCACTATAATAAACATATTAACCCCTAAACCGCCGCCCTCCTGCATCGCAAACACTATTTAAATATTAACCTCTAATCCGCCCACACCGCCGCTATAATAAACCTATTAACCACTAAACCGCAAGCCCCCCTCAACGAAATATACTAAATTAAACTATTAACCCCTAAACCTCTGGCCTCCCACATCACTACATAAATATATTAACCCCTAAAACTAACCCTAATGTAACCCTAAGCATAACCCTAACCCTAATGTAACACCCCCTAACTTTAATATAATTAAAATAAATCTAAATAAAACTTACAATTATTACCTAAATAATTCCTATTTAAAACTAAATACATACTTACCTGTAAAATAAAACCTAAGCTAGCTACAAAATAATAGTTAAATTGTAGCTATCTTAGGTTTTATTTTTATTTTACAGGTAAGTTTGTATTTATTTTATTAACTATTTACTAGCTACCTAATTAAAATAAATACAAAGTTACCTGTAAAATAAAACCTAACCTAACATTACAATAAAATAAATTAAATTCTTAAAATACAATTATCTAAATTACAAAACAAAATAAACACTAAATTACACAAAATTAAAAACGAAATGATCAAAAATAAAAACAAATTACTCCTAATCTAAAAGCCCTATCAAAATAAAAAAGCCCCCCCCCCCCAATAAAAAAACCTCAGCCTACACTAAACTGCCAATGGCCCTTAAAAGGGCCTTTTGTGGGGCATTGCCCAAAAGAAATCAGCTCTTTTACCTGTAAAAAAAAAAAAATACAAACAACCCCCCAACAGTAAAACCCACCACTCACCCAACCAAACCCCCAAATAAAAACCTATCTAAATAAACCTAAGCTAATCATTGGCCTGAAATGGGCATTTGGATGGGCATTGCCCTTTAAAAAGGCATTTAGCTCTTTTACATTGCTCAAACCCTAAGCTAAAAATAATTACCCACCCAATAAACCCTTAAAAAAACCTAACACTAACCCCTGACGATCCACTTAAAGTTTTCGAAGACCGGACATCTATCCTCATCCAGGCGGCAGGCAGAAGTCCTCACTGTTTACTGTTGGGGGTTGTTTGTATTTTTTGTTTACAGGTAAAAGAGCTGATTTCTTTGGGGCAGTGCCCCGCAAAAGGCCCTTTTAAGGGCCATTGGCAATTTAGTGTAGGCTAGCGGTTTTTTTATTTTGGGGGGGGGCTTTTTTATTTTGATAGGGCTATTAGATTAGGAGTAATTAGTTTTTCTTTTTGATAATTTCGTTTTTTTATTTTGTATAATTTAGTGTTTATATTTTTTTTGTTATTTTAGATAATTGTATTTTAATAATTTAATTTATTTTATTGTAATGTTAGGTTTTAGTGTAAGGCAGGTTAGGTTTTCTTTTACAGGTAACTTTGTATTTATTTTAATTAGGTAGCTAGTCTACCTAGTTAAAATAAATACAAACTTACCTGTGAAATGAAAATAAAACCTAAGATATCTAGCTTAGGTTTTATTTTACAGGTAAGTATGTATATCGTTTTAAATAGGAGTTATTTAGGTAATAATTGTAAGTTTTATTTAGATTTATTTAAATTAGGGTTAGGTTTAGGGGTTAATATATTTATTTAGTGTTAGTGATGTTGGAGGCCAGAGGTTTAGGGGGTTAATAAATTTAGTATAGTGGCAGCGACATTGGGGGCGGCAGATTAGGGGTTAATAACTGTAATGTAGGTGGCGGCGGCAATGTTAAGAGCGGCGGATTAGGGGTTAATAACATGTAGGTTGAGGCGATGTCAGGGGCGGAAGATTAGCGGTGTTTAGACATGGTTTTTATGTTAGGGTGTTTAGGTTTAAACGTAACTTTTTATTTCCCCATATACATCAATGGGACTGCATTACGGAGGTTTTGTTTTGCGTGATTGCAGGTGTTAGGCTTTTTTTTTGCCGGCTCTCCCCATTGATGTTTATGGGGAAATCGTGCACGAGCACGTCAAAGCAGCGCTTGTATTTGGGTGAGGTATGGAGCTCAATGCCACCATATCGCCCACGCAAGCCTTCTTTTTCAAAACCTGTAATAGCAGCGCTATAGGGAGGTGAAATACTGCCGCTTTTGTGGCGGTCGTTAATTTTCCTATAGCGCCCACAACTCGTAATCTATCTGATAGGGATTAGGTTTCATTTTTTTATTTTTGATAATTTGGTTTATTTTTTTCTGTAATGTTAGCCTTTTTTTATTTTTTGTAATTTTAGATTAATTTAATTTCTTTCATGTAATTGGCAAGAGTCCATGAACTAGTGACATATGGGATATACAATCCTACCAGGAGGGGCAAAGTTTCCCAAACCTCAAAATGCCTATAAATACACCCCTCACCACACCCCTTACAAACTTTGCCTCCTATGAGGTGGTGAAGTAAGTTTGTGCTTGATTTTCTACGTTGATATGCGCTTCTCAGCATTTTGAAGGCTGATTCCTCTCAGAGTACAGTGAATGTTAGAGGCATGTGAAGGGAGTATCACCTATTTGGGAAAAAACATATTCAGGAAAATATTTTTCTTACCTGGGGTTTAGTCTTTTTTCAAATCGACTGCTTTCTCATTAAATTTTCGCGGGCAAAATTAGGCTCGCAAGGTCACAAAATGCTGATGTTTATTGCGTCATTTTTGGCGCAAAGGTAAGTCCGGTGACACAAATTTGTCATTTCCGGTGTCTTAGTTGACGACGAGTTTCCTTGCACAAGGTTACGTCTGCAATGACGCGAGTGTGTCATTTCCGGATGTTGTTGGCACCAAAAAATGTCATTTTGCATTGTGCGTCATACTTGGCGCCAAATAATTTCATTATTTAACTCCTCATTTATGCTGTTTCCTTTTTTTTCCCATTCCTGAAACTGCCATTTAAGGAAATTGATAATTTTGCTTTATATGTTGTTTTTTCTCTTATATTTGCAAGATGTCTCAATCTGATCCTGTCTCAGAAACCACTGTTGGAACCCTGCTGCCTGATAACAGTTCTATCAAAGCTAAGTGTATCTGTTGTAAATTTGTGGAGATTATGGGGCCTATCTATCAAGCTCCGAATGGAGCTTGATGCGCCGTGTTTCTGGCGAGCCTGCAGGCTCGCCAGAAACAGCAGTTATGAAGCAGCGGTCACAAAGACCGCTGCTCCATAACCTGTCCGCCTGCTCAGAGCAGGCGGACAGACATCGCCAGAAATCAACCCGATCGAGTATGATCGGGTTGATTAACACCCCCCTGCTGGCAGAACATTGGCCGCGAATCTGCAGGGTGCAGCGTTGCACCAGCAGCTCTTGTGAGCTGCTGATGCAATGCTGAATACGGCAAGCGTATTGCTCGCCGTATTCAGCAAAGTCTGGCGGACCTGATCCTCACTGTCGGATCAGTTCCGCCAGACTTTGATAAATTGGGGCCTATATCTCCAGCTATGGTATGTAATAGTTGTCATGATAAACTTTTACATGCAGAGAATGTATCCATCAGTACTAGTACAATGCCCGTTGTTCCTTCAACATCTAATGTATATGATATCCTTGTGAATACAAAAGATTTAATTGCTGATTCAATTCAGAAGGCTTTGTCTGCTATTCTGCCTTCTAATAAATGTAAAATATCTTTTAAAACGTCTCATAAGTTTGATGAAATTTCAAATGACCTTCAACATACTGAATTATCCTCCTCTGATGAGGATCTATCTGATTCAGAAGACCTCAGATATTGACACTGACAAATCTACTTTTTCTATTTAAAATGGAGTATATTCGTTCCTTGTTAAAAGATGTGTTGATTGCTTTGGATATTGAGGAAACTAGTCCTCTTGATACTAAAACTAGTAAACGTTTAAATTCTGTTTATAAACCTCCTGTGGTTACTCCAGAGGTTTTTCCAGTTCCTGATGCTAATTCTGATATGATTTCTAAGGAATGGAATAGGCCTGGTACTTCTTTTATCCCTTCAAGGTTTAAAAAATTGTATCTTTTGCCAGCAGTTAGATTGGAGTTTTGGGAAAAGATCCCCAAAGTTGATGGGGCTATTTCTACTCTTGCCAAAAGTACTACTATTCCTATGGAAGATAGTACTTCCTTTAAGGACCCTTTACATAGGAAACTTGAATCTTATCTAAGGAAAGCCTTATTTATATGCTGGCTATCTTCTCAGGCCTGCCATTTATATGGCTGATGTTGCAGCTGCATAAACTTTTTGGTTGGAAAGTTTAGCGCAACAGGAAATGGATAATTATTTTTCTAGCATTGTTCGCTTGCTTCAACATGCTAATCATTTTATCTGTGATGCCATTTTTGATATCATCAAAATTGATGTTAGATCTATGTCTTTAGCTATTTTAGCTAGAAGAGCTTTGTGGCTCAAATATTGGAATGCTGACATGGTATCTAAGACTAGATTACTATCTCTTTCTTTCCAAAGCCAGCCCCCAAGTCTGCATGAAGGTGCAGCCCTCATTCTAGCTCAGCTGGTGGGGGGCAGATTAAGATTTTTCCAAAGCATTTGGGCAGATTCTGTCCAAAATCAATGGATTCAGAGTATTGTCTCTCAATGTTATCGAATAGGATTCAGAGTAACACCTCCTGTGAGAAGATTTTTTCTCTCACGCATCCCAGCAAATCCAGTAAAGGCTCAGGCTTTTCTGAAGTGTGTTTCAGATCTGTAGCTTTCGGGGTAATCATACCAATTCTGTTTCAGGAACAGGGTCTGGGTTTTTTTCTTTTTTTTTTTAATATTTTTTATTGAGGGTTAAACATCACAAAAAAAGTTACAGCATAGATGACCAAGAAGTTCACAAATATATAGACATTATTTTGTTGTAATTACACAGCAAATATAACTATTGATGGAAATGCAAAGCATATGGATTGAGCATGTCAAGTATAAAATAAAATATCAACTATGTAAACCTCATTTTCGATTTATATGAACAGACTTAAATACAGGGACCGGGTAATACTCCAGTCCTATATATTGACTCAACTTTTCTAGGGTCTTCATAAAGTCAGCTTAGAAATGCCTGTCCGCACACTTCATCTAGTAATCGTAGTGCGCAGCTCCAGGCGGGGGAGGTCTTTTGTGAGAGGATGAAGGGGAGGGAGAAACATGAGCTAGGGCGAAAAGTAAGTCTCATGTTATAGGAGGGAGGATAAGAAGGGGGAAGGGGAGAGGAGGGGGGGTAGGGTAAGAGAGAGGGGGGGTAATCAGATTTTGATAATAGGTTTAGAGAAGCGGATGCCATCGGTTAATTAGCACATCTTAACTAGGTATGAAAGTTTGATTATGGTAATGGTAGTGGTCAGAAACTTTATCATGTCTGCATGTTTAGCTGCGATCCCCCTGGTAGTTAAACCAAGTCTCCCAAATCTGCCAGTATAGGTCTTCTTTATCCATGTTAGAATAGAAACTTTGTTGCATTTTGGCGTATACCTGCATTATAGATATAACAGCTGCAATATCTGGAGGTTGGGTTTGCTTCCAGGCCCTTGCTATTGCCAGTTTTATGGCCGCTAGGACAAAAATGATCAATTTAGAAACGTGGGTTGGGACGCCCCTCGGGAAAATGTGTAGGAAGGCAATTGCAGGAGTGAGTAGAATAGAGAGCCCAAGATTAGCACAAAGGCTTTTTACCTGATTCCAAATAGGTGTCAGTTTCGGGCAATCCCACCATATATGTATATCTGAGCCTCTTTGTATGCAATCTCTCCAGCATAGAGGAGATGTTGTAGGGAACATCTGTGACAGCCTCGAGGGGGTGTAGTACCATTTCAGAAATAATTTCATGTAGGCCTCTAAGGTATTTGCACAATGTACCGTCTTTTTAGTTAACGTCATAGCTGTACACAGGTCTCTATCTGAAATAGGTCTGGATAGATCTCCTTCCCATGCCCTTAACTGCCAGGGTCTGTCTCTATTAGTGGACATCTGTAGGAGGTCGTAGTGGAACGATATGAGTCTAGGAGTCTTAATAGGAAGCTGCCATAATTTTTCCCAATTAGTCAGGGGTCTATTTAGAGCTTTGGTGAATCCCCAGGATGTCATAAAAGCATAAAGTCTCGAGTATTCAAAAGAGGCCCGGGGGGGGGGGTGTTTCTGGGATAATTGTTCTGAAATTATGGGGAGTTAGTAGAGTGCCCGAGGGGTATAAGTGGGAGACCACTTTCAGGTCCCACTCACTCCACTGTTGTATGTGTGTGTCAGGGAGGGCTGTCATTAAGGCTGGTATGGAGTGAATGGGAGACGGATGTGGGGCTATGTCACGTAGATTTCTAAGGCTATACCAAACTTTCAGATTATCTCTGACGATGGCATTCTTTAGTCTCAGGTTGTCAAGGCAGTGACTTAGAATCCAGGGCAGGTCTGCCAACTTTAAGCCCAGAGGAAGGGCTAGTGCTTCTATGCCTTTCCAACCCTGTAGTTCCCCTTTGTC
The DNA here is from genome assembly GCF_027579735.1 of Bombina bombina. Classification (NCBI taxonomy): domain Eukaryota; kingdom Metazoa; phylum Chordata; class Amphibia; order Anura; family Bombinatoridae; genus Bombina; species Bombina bombina. The sequence continues at coordinate 128,682,703 of NC_069500.1, forward strand.
TGCCCACGCCGTGACATGAGAAAGCCTGACTGCCTCATAGTATCCGCATATGCTAGGCATTGCAACCCCTCCATGCTCATATTTTTTTTGGAGTATTTTCGCTGCAACCCGGGACCTAGACTTATCCCAGATATAGTGTTGTCCAAGAGATTGGAGCTTACCTATTAGAGCATTGGGGACATTAAGAGGAATGCAGCGAAAGTAGTATAGAATTTTAGGTAAGATCGTCATTTTGAAAGATGCGATGCGACCCAGCCATGAAATCTCTTTAAGACTCCAAGAGGAGGTAAGCTCTGTAACCTCTCTAATAAGGTCTGCATAGTTAACGGTAATAACTATTTTCGGGTCTGGACCAAGTTGTACCCCCAAATGCCGAATGGTGGATTGTGACCATTGGAAAGAGTACGATATTTGCAGTATATCTAATTCAAATGCTGGGATGCATACTGGTAGAGCCTCCGTTTTGGCGACATTTACCTTGTAGTAACTATGAGCTCCAAACTCAGTAATAATATCAAAAAGTGCTGGCAAGGAGCCTATTGGGTTCGTTAGAAATAGCGTAACATCGTCCACGTACAGTGCAATCTTCGCGGTCACTCCGCCAAGCTGGACACCTCGTACTATGTGTGATTGCCTAATAGCCTGGGCTAAGGGTTCAATGGCCATGGAAAAAATTAAGGGTGACAGGGGGCATCCTTGTCTAGTGCCATTGGTAATATATATTTCCGAAGAAGCGAAACCCAGACCTTTCACTACTGCAGAGGGGCAGGAGTATAGGGCTCGAATTGCCGTAATCACTCCCTCTGGTATGCCAAATTGGTCAAGCGTGTGCCATAAGTATTCCCATCTGACCCTGTCAAACGCTTTTTCTGCGTCCAACGACAGGGCCAGCATGGGCAACTTCAGTCGGGAGGCTTCCGTAAGTATGTTTAGCATTTTTCGGGAATTGTCTGGGCCCTCTCTACCAAACGTGAACCGGACCTGGTCCATATGTATCACCTTCGGGAGCAGGCTATTAAGGCGATTGGCCCATAGTTTTGCATATAGCTTTACATCGCCATTTATCAAGGATATTGGTCTGTAGCTCGTACATTGTGAAGGATCTTTGTTTGGTTTAGGAATGGGCAGAATTACTGCTCTCCAATTTCCTTGGGTGAGAAGACTGAAATGTTACCCCTTTTGAGTGATAGAATTCTAGCTGCCGCTGTCCTGCTCCTTAGTTTATGAGCGAGGAGGGTTGAGGCCTTGTTGCCCTGACATGAGAAGACCTAGGGGCAGGGTTTGGGGTTTTATTCAAATCTATTCATTGTCCCAAGGAAAGAAAATTAATTCAGGCCAGTTCTGGATCTGACAATTTTGAATTGTTTTGTAAGAGTGCCAACATTCAAGATGGTGACTATAAGGACTATTCTGCCTTTTTGTTCAGCAAGGTCATTATATGTCCACAATAGACTTACAGGATGCATATCTTCATATTCCGATTCATCCATACCACAGTTTCTGAGATTCTCTTTTCTAGACGAGCATTACCAATTTGTCACTCTTCCATTTGGCCTAGCGACAGCTCCAAGAATCTTTTCAAAGGTTCTTTGTGCCCTACTCTCTGTAATTAGAGAACGAGGTATTGCGGTGTTTCCTTTATTTGTACGATTTCTTGGTACTAGCTCAGTCTTTACATTCTGACAAATCTCACACAAATCAACTAGTGTTGTTTCTTAAAAGACATGGTTGGAGGATCAATTTACCAAAAAGTTACTTGATTCCTCAGACAAGGGTCACCTTTTTAGTTTTCCAGATAGATTCAGTGTCCATGACTCTAACAGACAAGAGACGATTACAATTGGTTTCAGCTTGTCGGAACCTTCAGTCTCAATCATTCCCTTCAGTAGCTATATGCATGGAAGTTTTAGGTCTCATGACTGCAGCATCGGACACGATCCCCTTTGCTCATTTTCATATGAGACCTCTCCAGCTTTGTATACTGAATCAATGGTGCAGGGATTATACAAATATATCACAATTAATATCCTTAAATCCCAATGTTCGACTCTCTCTGACTTGTTGGTTAGATCACCATCGTATAGTTCAAGGGGCTTCTTTTATTTGTCTAACCTGGACAACAGATTCAAGTCTTTCAGGTTGGGTAGCTGTCTCGGGATCTCTGACAGCACAAGGGGTTTGGAAATCTCAAGAGGCGAGGTTACCAATCAATATTTTAGAACTCCGTGCTATTTTCAGGGCTTTTCAGGTTTGGCCTCTGTTGAAGGGAGAACTGTTCATTTGTTTTCAGACAGACAATATCACAACTGTGGTATATGTCAATCATCAGGGTGGGACTCACAGTCCCCAAGCTATGAAAGAAGTATCTCAGATACTCTTGGGCGGAATCCAGCTCCTGTCTAATTTCTGCGGTTCATATCCCAGGTGTAGACAATTGGGAAGCGGATTATCTCAGCCGTCAGACTTTACATCCGGGGGAGTGGTCGCTCCATCAAGATGTGTTTTCTCAGATTGTTCAGATGTGGGGTCTTCCAGAAATAGATCTGATGGCTTCCCATCTAAACAAGAAACTTCCCAGGTACCTGTCCAGGTCCAGGGATCCTCAGGCGGAGGCGGTGGAAGCGTTAGCAGTTCCTTGGTGTTACCAACCTGCGTATATCTTCCCGCCTCTAGTTTTTATTCCAAGAGTGATCTCCAAGATCATCATGGAACAATCGTTTGTGTTTCTGGTAGCTCCAGCATGGCCTCACAGGTTTTGTTATACGGATCTTGTCCGGATGTCCAGTTGCCAACCTTGGCCACTTCCTTTAAGACCAGACCTTCTGTCTCAAGGACCGTTTTTTTTCCATCAGGATCTCAAATCATTAAATTTGAAGGTATGGAAATTGAACGCCTAGTGCTTAGTTATAGAGGTTTCTCTGACTCAGTGATTAATACAATGTTACAGGCTCGTAAATCTGTTTCTAGGAAGATTTATTATTGAGTTTATAAGATTTATATTTTATGGTGTTCTTCTCATAAATTATCCTGGCATTCTTTCAGAATTCCTAGAATTTTACAGTTCCTTCAGGATGGTTTGGATAACATTTTGCAAGTTCCTTGAAGGGACAAATCTCTGCTCTTTCTGTTTTATTTCACAGAAAGATTGCTAAGCTTCCTGATATTCAATGTTTTGTACAGGCTTTAGTCCATATCAAGCCTGTCATTAAATCAATCTCTCCTCCTTGGCATCTTAATTTGGTTTTGAAGGCTTTACAGGTTCCTCCTTTTGAGCCTATGCATTCTTTGGACATTAAACTACTTTCTTGGAAAGTGTTGTTCCTTTTGGCTATCTCTTCTGCTTGAAGAGTTTCTGAATTATTGGCTCTTTCTTGTCAATCTCCTTTTCTGATTTTCCATCAGGATAAGGCAGTTTTGCGGACTTCATTTAAGTTTCTACCTAAGGTTTGAATTCTAACCACATTAATAGAGAAATTGTTGTTCCTTCTTTGTGTCCTAATCCTAAGAATTCTTTGGAGAGATCCTTACATTCTTTGGACGTTGTAAAAGCTTTCACAAATGAAGAAGTGGAGTCCCAGGTGAATATAGTAAAAACAGTCCTTTATTATAAACGTTTAAAACGGAAATTCTTGTGAGACGCAGCTCACTCGGTCCCAACAACAGCCTTGGAGAGGAGTAGAAAGAGCGTAGCACCAGTGGCTTACATGTTTCGGCTAAATGCCGTAATCATAGCCTAAGGTGCTATGTCTCTAAGGTAGTTAAGACAGGTAGAAAACAATCTGATTGGCTAAAACACTGAAAGTGTAATTAAAAGAAACGCCCAATCTAGCACATCCTGATTATACAATTAAATTAACCCTATGTATGTCTTACCTATATGATTTACAAAATACAAAGTATATGACAGCAAGTATATATTTAGGAATATAATTGTGATGGAAAATGACACAATAGCAACTAGGAGAATGGCACATTGATGAAATATGGCTAAAAAGAAAGAACCTATATTTCAGTTAATGGCAAGCTGGAATATACAGCTTACAATAGCTTCGATAGATATATTAACTGAACAGGTATAGTGAGTTGGTATAAATACCAACTCACAAAAAATACAAAAAATACAAAAATGGTTCATGCCACAGACATAGTACCTATAGTTAATATATCAGTTATCTGTTACATGTGATGTTCAGAAAAGTCAAAGCAAAAATACACATGGATGTATGTGAATATATGAATATAGAATATGGACAAAAGGGGGTAAAAGGGAGCAAGTTACAGGTCACTAACACTATATAAAAGTAAGTATGATATAAACAACAGGAATGTCAGTATCATGCAAGGACCGCTCATAAATACCCCCTCAGTCTATAGCTATGTTAATGATGTGTAGTATGTAAATATGTAGATTTGTAGATATGTAAATATGTGTTTACTCACTCCCAAAAATTGATCAAATCAAATTTGGAGTTCAGACCCTGAGGGAGTCTGGTTTTTAATTGAAAGATCCAATAGGTTTCACGTTTAGCTAAAACTTTGTCTATATCACCCCCCCCTATTAGGGACTTTGGCTTGTTCAATAGCTGTCCATCTGAAGGAGTCTAGGCTACAATTGTGTTTGGTGGCAAAATGTTGCACTAGGGGAGTTGTGGCCTTACCCCTTGTTAGGGAGGAGATATGTTCTCTTATTCTTGAGTTGACGTCCCTAGACGTGAGACCAACATATTGAACATTGCAGAGAATGCAAGTGACAAGGTGTATGACATAGGTACTGGTACAGTTTAAACAGGATTTGATGGAATAGGTAGTCCCTGTTACTGTAGATTTAAACTCACTCGTGGTTTGTACATAGTCACATGGTCTACACTTTTTGTGTCCACATTTATACATGCCCTGATGTCTCAACCAAGAGCTAGTATGTTGTGTAGTGGGCCTAAGTTGTGTAGGAGAGAGTATAGAAGCTAGAGTGGCGCACTTCTTATAAGAGCATCTAATACCATTTTTTACTACATCAGTTAACTTGTCATCTGCAATTAGTAGGGGAAAGTGTTTTTTGATTATATTGCAAACTTCATGGTATTGAGCACTATATTCAGTAACAAAATGTACACCTTGAAAGTTACTATTAGTGTTCTTACATCTATCAAGTAGCATAGACTGTCTGGGGATAAGGTCCACCTGTTGTCTTGCCTGTTTAATATGTCTTTTGGAGTATTGTCTAGATCTAAGTCTATTTTGTAGTTGACTTGCCTCATGTTTGTAATCTTCCTCTTTGCTGCAATTCCTTTTTATCCTCATAAACTGGCCTTTGGCCACAGCATAGGCAGTGTTGGTAGGATGACAGGAATTTGCATGTAAAAGAGTATTGCCTGTTATTGGCTTGCGAAAAACCTTTGTGGAGATTGTGCCATCACGATTGCCACTTAGGGTTAGGTCAAGGTAGTCAATGTTGACAGTATCAGAGATGAAGGTGAAACTCAAGTTCAACTCATTCTGATTCAGCCAAGAGACAAATTTAGGCACCTCATCTATAGGTCCAGACCAAATGCAAAGCAGGTCATCTATGTATCTCTTATAGAAATACATAGATGACCTGTAGGGATTACCATCTCCATAGATGCAGTTGATTTCCCAATAACCAAGGTACAGATTCGCATATGAGGGGGCAAATTTCGCCCCCATTGCTGTACCTCTTTTCTGGAGGTAGTAGTCAGTCTCAAAACAGAAAAAATTGTGTGTAAGTAAAAATTCCAGCACACGGATGATGAAGGTTTGAAAGTCTTCAGTATAATCTGTATAATTTACTAAAAAGTACTTTATGGCCTTGATACCTTCTGAGTGGGGTATAGATGAGTACAAAGAGACTGCATCTATTGTAACCCACACAAAACTATCTTTCCATTTAAGATTTGACAATAGGTTGATAATGTGTTTTGTATCTTTGGTATAGGAAAGTAAGGTGTTTACTAACGGTTGCAGAATAGCATCAAGCCAAGATGAAAGTCTCTCTAATAGGAAATCTACCCCACTAACAATGGGGCGTCCCTTGACATTTGTTAAAGATTTATGAACCTTTGGAAATAGGTGGAACATGGGTGTCTTGGGATGTTGTACATACAGAAATGAAGCAGTCTGTTCATTCAGAAACCCATGTTCCACACCATCATCCAAAATTTCAAGGAGTTCCCTTTTAAATCTAGCTGTGGGATTAGTGGTCAAAGGAATGTATTCCTGTGGATTGTGCAATTGGCGATGTGCTTCCGCTATATAATCTGATTTATCAAGGACAACAATGCTACCACCTTTATCGGCCGGACGTATGACAATACTGGTGTCATTTTGTAAAGAGGTCATAGCTTGCCTCAATCTTTTCGGCAAGTTTTGAGTATACCCTGTGGGATTGTCATTAAGAGTTTGTAAATCTCGTTCAACCCGAGAGTGAAATGTCTCTATAATCTGACCCCTACTTTGAATAGGATAAAATTTTGATTTTTCTTTAAAGGTGGCAGCATTGTTGATTGTTCCCTGATTGGAAGAAGATTCAGAGTATAAATGTTGCAAATTTAGAACATCACATGCCTCAGTAAAGGATTCTATAGTATGTGGATTCGAAATCGGATTATCACTATACAATGTACATTCTGAAGCATTGGCAGAAAAATGTTTTTTCAAAGTAATATTTCTGACAAGACGATTCACATCTATCATTGTCTGAAATATATCAAATTTTGTCGTAGGAGCAAAGCCTAGGCCTAAGCTAAGTAGTTCTAGCTGATCTTTAGTAAGTTGAAGGGAAGATAAATTGATAACTGAGTCTACTTGTATTTCGTTAGAGTACGATTTCCCCTCACCGGATACCTGTCTGAATTGTCTAGATTGGCTTGTAATGTAACTCCTATTCCCTGTGGTGTCTGTGCCAGAGGAAAAACCTGTTCTAGAGTGGATTGATCACACATACTATTACCAGTACCTATGTGTGTATAGGGAGTGTGTGTGTTGGTATTAGTGTTGGTAGTGACATATTTGGCTCTATGTGCACCTGTTTGTCTTTTATCTGTGGAGTTTGAGCCTAATGGTGTATTATTGACAGTGGATACAGTTTGTGGAGCCGTTTTTAGAATGCCTGACTGTTGGTTGGTCATTGTATTTATTAGTGTGAGTGTGCCCACCTCTTCCTCACTAGTAGAGAGATTTTCATCTGAAGATTTATCAGATCTGTCTGTATCGCTGTCTGAGTTTGCAATATAATCAAAAAACACTTTCCCCTACTAATTGCAGATGACAAGTTAACTGATGTAGTAAAAAATGGTATTAGATGCTCTTATAAGAAGTGCGCCACTCTAGCTTCTATACTCTCTCCTACACAACTTAGGCCCACTACACAACATACTAGCTCTTGGTTGAGACATCAGGGCATGTATAAATGTGGACACAAAAAGTGTAGACCATGTGACTATGTACAAACCACGAGTGAGTTTAAATCTACAGTAACAGGGACTACCTATTCCATCAAATCCTGTTTAAACTGTACCAGTACCTATGTCATACACCTTGTCACTTGCATTCTCTGCAATGTTCAATATGTTGGTCTCACGTCTAGGGACGTCAACTCAAGAATAAGAGAACATATCTCCTCCCTAACAAGGGGTAAGGCCACAACTCCCCTAGTGCAACATTTTGCCACCAAACACAATTGTAGCCTAGACTCCTTCAGATGGACAGCTATTGAACAAGCCAAAGTCCCTAATAGGGGGGGTGATATAGACAAAGTTTTAGCTAAACGTGAAACCTATTGGATCTTTCAATTAAAAACCAGACTCCCTCAGGGTCTGAACTCCAAATTTGATTTGATCAATTTTTGGGAGTGAGTAAACACATATTTACATATCTACAAATCTACATATTTACATACTACACATCATTAACATAGCTATAGACTGAGGGGGTATTTATGAGCGGTCCTTGCATGATACTGACATATTCCTGTTGTTTATATCATACTTACTTTTATATAGTGTTAGTGACCTGTAACTTGCTCCCTTTTACCCCCTTTTGTCCATATTCTATATTCATATATTCACATACATCCATGTGTATTTTTGCTTTGACTTTTCTGAACATCACATGTAACAGATAACTGATATATTAACTATAGGTACTATGTCTGTGGCATGAACCATTTTTGTATTTTTTGTATTTTTTGTATTTTTAGTGAGTTGGTATTTATACCAACTCACTATACCTGTTCAGTTAATATATCTATCGAAGCTATTGTAAGCTGTATATTCCAGCTTGCCATTAACTGAAATATAGGTTCTTTCTTTTTAGCCATATTTCATCAATGTGCCATTCTCCTAGTTGCTATTGTGTCATTTTCCATCACGATTATATTCCTAAATATATACTTGCTGTCATATACTTTGTATTTTGTAAATCATATAGGTAAGACATACATAGGGTTAATTTAATTGTATAATCAGGATGTGCTAGATTGGGCGTTTCTTTTAATTACACTTTCAGTTTTTTAGCCAATCAGATTGTTTGTTTTCTACCTGTCTTAACTACCTTAGAGACATAGCACCTTAGGCTATGATTACGGCATTTAGCCGAAACATGTAAGCCACTGGTGCTACGCTCTTTCTACTCCTCTCCAAGGCTGTTGTTGGGACCGAGTGAGCTGCGTCTCACAAGAATTTCCGTTTTAAACGTTTATAATAAAGGACTGTTTTTACTATATTCACCTGGGACTCCACTTCTTCATTTGTGATGTCTTTTACCAGCATTTGAGCCCAGGTCTCTAACTCCTCTTCTGCTGCCGGACCGGGTGAATACGCGGACTTTCGCACACACCCCCTTTCTCCTACGTCACGCGGTGACGCGTATCGAGCTGCAGACCGGGTTTTGCGAGAGGCGGAAGGAAGAGAAGTCGGCAGACACGCTGCCATCGGATGTTGTTCCGTTGTTACAAGGACTTTCTCACTTCGGTGCTACAGGTACACCTCTCTACTTTGGCTCACTATACAATTGTTTGGGGGTGTTTGTGTTACATTAAGTCCCGGTGCCAGGCTTGGCTTACTATACTACACACGGACTTTAGTGACAACCATTTCCTTCCTTGCTTACGTTGTAAAAGCTTTTACATATTATGTTGAAGCTACTAAAGATTTCCGGAAGACTTCTAGTCTTTTTGTTGTCTTTTCTGGTTCTAGGAAAGGTCAGAAAGCTTCTGCCATTTCCTTGGCATCTTGGTTAAAGCTTTTGATTCATCAGGCTTGTTTGGAGTCGGGTCCCGTCCCGCCTCAGAGAATTACAGCTCATTCTACTAGATCAGTCTCCACTTCGTGGGCTTTTAAGAATGAAGCTTCAGTTGATCAGATTTGCAAAGCAGCAACTTGGTCTTATTTATTTATTTATTTATTTATTTATAAAATATTTTACCAGGAAGTCTTCTTTGCATACATTTACTAAATTCTACCGTTTTGATGTATTTGCTTCTTCGGAAGCAGTTTTTGGTAGAAAAGTTCTTCAGGCAGCTGTTTCAGTTTGATTCCTCTGCTTATGTTTAAGTTTTTTTCTTTTCAACTATGAGAAAAACATATTTTTGGTTGTGGATTAATTTTTCAGCGGAAAATGGCTGTTATTTTTATCCCTCCCTCTCTAGTGACTCTTCTGTGGAGTTCCACATCTTGGGTATTATTATCCCATACGTCATTAGCTCATTGACTCATTGACATAATTTATGTAAGAACTTTCCTGATAAATTCATTTCTTTCATATTGGCAAGAGTCCACGAGACCCACCCTTTTTATGGTGGTTATGATTTTTTGTATAAAGTACAATTATATTTCCAAGTTCCTTTTTTTATGCTTTTTACTCCTTTCTTTATCACCCCACTACTTGGCTATTCGTTAAACTGAATTGTGGGTGTGGTGAGGGGTGTATTTATAGGCATTTTGAGGTTTAGGAAACTTTGCCCCTCCTGGTAGGATTGTATATCCCATATGTCACTAGCTCATGGACTCTTGCCAATATGAAATAAATAAATTTATCAGGTAAGTTCTTACATAAATTATGTTTTTAGTGTTTTTTATTTTTAAAGTAATCTTATGTTTTTTATTTTAATTGTAAGTTAGTATTTAAATTTATGTAATTGGGGTTAATTTAGGGGTGTAAGGTTAGGGGGGCTTAGTAATTAAATTAGTTATTTGCGTTGTGGGGGGTTGGCTGTTTAGGAGTTAATAGCTTAATTAGGTTAATTGCGATGTGGGGGGTTTGCGGTTTAGGGGTTAATAGTGTAATTAGGTTTAATGCGTTCTGGGGGATGGCAGATTAGGGGTTAATAGATTTATTAGGTTTATTGCGTTGTGGGATTTGGCGGATTAGGGGTTAATATGTTTATTAGATACTTTGCGATGTAGGTGTTGGCTGATTAGGGGTTAATAGTTTAATTATGCATATTGCGTTGTGGGGGGTTGGCGGTTTAGGGGTTAATAGATTTATTAGGTTTATTGCATTGTGGGGATTTGGCGGATTAGGGGTTAATATGTTTATTAGCTAATTTGCCATTTGGGGGTAGCGGATTAGGGGTTAATAGGTAGATTGCGATGTGGGGGTGGCGGATTAGGGGTTAATAGGTTTATTAGCTATATTGCGATGTGGGGGTTGGCGGATTAGTGGTTAATAGTTTAATTAGGCAAATTGCGTTGTGGGGGGTTGGCGGTTTAGGGATTAATAGATTTATTAGGTTTATTGCGTTGTGGGGATTTGGCAGATTAGGGGTTAAAATGTTTATTAGATACTTTGCGATGTGGGGGTTGGCGGATTATTGGTTAATAGGTAGATTGCGATGTGGGGTGGCGGATTAGGGGTTAATAGGTTTATTAGCTATAGTGTGATGTGGGGGTTGGCGGATTAGGGGTTAATATACTTTATTAGTTATTGCGGTGGGGGATGGCAGTTGAAAGGTAGATAGATACTGCACATGCGTTAGGTGTTTGTTAATACTTCCAGGGAGTTATGGTGCTCACATTTTTAGCGCAAGACTTGCTGCGTCTGCCTATGTGTGGCGAGGTGAACATTGATTAAAATGTCTACATATTCACAGGGTAATCCTTGCGCTGAATATGTGACACCGACTTGCGACGCGGTTCTATGTTAGTTTATGGGAGTAAAATTAGCGGGCAATGGGTGAAATATACATATATGTGATAGCAATACCCGACTAAAAAACCACAACGCCACATATGTAATTGTGCCCACAGTCAGCATTAGCTTGTTTGACACAAGTTAAGCCTTCAAAGGTACAATTCACACCACCACCAGCTCTCTAAAATTGAATACTGGTGCACGGGCCCTCACAGCATATGCACTTTGAGATGATGATATAAAATGATAAATCGTATATATATGAAAAATTTTACAATATACTTTCATTATTTATTTTGTCCCCTTTTCCTGTAATAGTAGACATATATGCTATATCCCCACCCCCACTGGTCACCCCCATCTTAAAAGGACATGAAACACTTTGAGATGGTGATATAAAATGATAAGTCGTATATATAAAAACAACTCTGCAATATACTTTCATTTTTTATTTTGTCTCCTTTTCCTGTAATTCCATTCTGAAATTGTGAACTTTTCAGTTCCTGTTATAAATGGAAGTGCAGAACACTGTTATATTCCACACAGCCATTGACTGCACACTCTAGTGCCCTATTTATAACTGTCCCTAATTGGCTACAGCAGAGAAGGTAAACTAAGGTACAACATGGCAGCTCCCATTGTTTTAGAGATACTAAAACTTTACACTTATTTTGTCAATATTTAATAACTTTAAAAACATACATATACATGTTGTTTTCATACAAATCTTTTCCTTGAATGCATCATTCTATCTAGCATTTAAAGTCCCCACAGTCTGCCAGTATGCAGTTTTAGACTTTTTGTTTTTTAATTATTTTTTTTAATTACGACTTTCTTCATAAATGGAAAGAGTCCACAGCTGCATTCATTACTTTTGGGAAATAAGAACCTGGCCACCAGGAGGAGGCAAAGACAACCCAGCTAAAGGCTTAATACTCCTCCCTCTTCCCTCATCCCCCAGTTATTCTTTGCCTTTCGTCCCAGGAGGTTGGCAGAGAAGTGTCAGAAGTTTGTTTTCGTCTCTCTCGACATGTGATGGGAGTTTAAGTAATCCTGTCAGTCTCTCAGTGAGGGCTTGGGTGAAAGTTAGAGTCTGGAGATGCAGGAAGAGTCTTTCTGCAAAACCATCCCGACTCATTTTAACAACTCCACATGCAATCGGCGTTGTCGAACTTCGCTACACTTACTTCTTTCTTCTCTCAAGTCCATGGTGGAGGCGAGGCTACTATCTGCCACACTTGAAGGGCCGTGTTCCTGTTCCATGGTGTAGATTCCGGTAAGATTGTTTTCATTTTACTTCTTCATGAATGTACTGTAACTCATTTGTTCTTGCGAACTCACATGAAAAATACAGGGTCTCAGTGGGACTCCTTTAGTATCTTGGATTCAAGGGTTAATATCTCCTGAGGGGGATTATTGAACAGGGGGGTTTAAATCATGTTTGTTATGTGATTCAATCTGCTTATGTGTAGTGTTAACTGGGCTCATGACTTTTGGAACATAACAGCCTTTCGAAGTGACGCGACCTTACGGTTGGGCGCGCTTTCTTTGGACTGTACGGTTCACCTTGTGACCGGGCGTGTCTACGTTCTGGTCTCCCATTTCCGCATTCTTGACTGTGTTGCGATGGAGAATTTTAGTCCGCTGGTGTCTGGTTCATAGGAGGTGGTGAGTGCCCCAGCCATTGTGGGTGTCAGGTGCTGTTTAAATTGTTTTATATATAGTCCATTTTTTTGGGGTATCCTTTATCCAGTTATGGAGGATTTCTGATTCAGATTTTTCATCCTGTGAAGAATGCAAATTGGCCCCATTGATTCAGGTCAGCGCCTTGTTCCTCGGGCTCAGGGATTCAAGCGACTGCTGAGCCGTCCGCCTCGGGGGGGCCCTGTCCTCCAGGAGGCGAGTTCCCTACCGCTCCCTACTACTACTACACATGCGGGTAACCCAGGTTATGTGTTTCCCTCCTTGGAGGGTGGATTGTTCCCTCCGGTTGTAGCACGTTTTTGGTTTTACATACTCTGCAAAGTCCAGATGTTTATTTGTGATTGTGCTTGTGCCCGATTGCCCCAGGTCGCTCGGCCACTGGAGGGCATGTGCAGTTACCTGCGTTTGTAACTGTTCCTGAGTGTTGTGCCTTTCGTTACAGGCAGGCTCGTCTTTGTGTTTTACTCAGACACGTTTTTGAGCTGTTTGGGGACCCTATCCTTCTTGGTTATGGTACTCATCAATCTCCTTCTTCGAATGGCTCACCTTGTTAGACATGGGGGGATGAAGTAATATCCTTTAAGTCTTGTTATCGAGATCCTTCCCAGTTTTGTTGGAAGAACAGGGTCTTTCTGATCTTCGGATCTTTCTGTTCTTCGTGGACGTTAACCCTCGGGTTGCCTGTTATTTTATTTTATCCAGTTAGGATGAATTTTCTTTTCTTTTTCATACTATGTTTCCTGCGGGAACTTAAAATTCTCTGGGATTGATATTCTCTATTTGCTTCTATAGAAGTTGTTTGGGACATGTTAGTCCCATGTTTGTCTGTTTTACTTCCTAACTCTCTGAGGGCAGATTTAGCCAGCTTGGCAGTTATGACCCTGGTTGCAGGCTGGTCCTGCTTGGGTTCAGACCTTCTCTATCGCGGCTTATTCACACACGTGGCGCCTATTATACCTTACTGGTCAGGTTAGGGTGCCGAGTGCTCCTAACATTATTTATGTTATTTGTTTTACTAGTTTCAGCTAAGCATTCTCAAGAGGACTTGCGGGTCCTTGCGGCTTTCGGGATTGTTTCAGTCCTAAATAGCCGTCGCTTGGGTGACTGGGTCAGTGAATATTGCTGCGTCACTCTCTGTTGTTTCCGATAACCTCGGAACCTAGAGTATTCCTTCCCACGTGGTGGGAAAATTAGAGGGTTTAGCGCCTCTTTATGCCGGCGGGGCCGTGTTGCTTTAGGAAATTGTCCTTTGTGGACTTGTCCTTTTAGTGGTTCTCTTCTTCATTGAGACCTCTTGGATTGTCCGTTTCTCCTTGGGATGGGTCGCATTCGGGAGACTTGTATTCCCTTCGGGAGTTAATTGTTCTTTTTTTGGGACAGTAGGGTCCCTTTGAGCTCCGGTTAGGGGTCCTTTCCCGGTGTTGGCAATGCTCTGCATCTCTTTCTTGGGATAGAAGAGGTCCTAGTGGTTTTCCACTCATATGGTTCAAGTATTGCCATCCAGGTGGCACCCAAACCCATGTTTTACTGTCCTCTGACTTCGAATCTGAGGTAATGTGTAGGCTTGATGTTGCTCTGTTTGAGTGACTTGTTCTCACTGTTCCCCTTGTGTTTGGAGCTTGTGGTTAGCTGGACAGCTGGCTCAGCATACTAATGCTCTGTTGCTACTTTGTAATGTTGCAAACTAAGGGTTGCTAGTTCGATCCCCAGCAAGGTCTACTCAGTCTTTCCTCCTTCTGAGGTTGATAAAATGAGTAGCGCCTTGTGTCCCTTTCGGGGGGAATAGCCGCACTTTTAAAGCACAATCATGTTGCCTGGACGCCTGTTAGCTCTTGTGTCCTTTTTTTTTTATCATTCTTTATTAAGTTGTATAGAAAGACAACAGTGGTACACAATGCATGACCAAGAAAACAAACATCCAAAATCTTTACACCATGAAAAACAGGAATAGTATGAATCAACAGGACATTTACAAAATAAACCATCGTCGCCTCTCTTATTGACAAATATTTGAGTAAAGGGAATTTAAATGTGAGTACTATGTGATAATGGATAAATTATTATTCCCCCTAGAGCTTTACATTTTTTGTTTTTCTTAAAAGTGACAAAGGGTAGATATGTATATCAGAGCCTAATTAATATTATTTTTCTTCAGAAGAAATATCAGAAAGAGGGAAAGAAAAGGAAAGGATGGAGAAAGTAATAGAGGAGAGACATAAGGGGAAAGGAGAAAAAAAACACCTGTGCATTACAGGGGAGGGAGCTCTTGTGTCCTTTTATTGCCCTGGCTCTTTGAAGTGTTGGGCTCCTGCGAGGGGTGGTCTCTTCCCTTGGGTGGGGACTTGCAAGGGCTTCTTGCTCTTGTTATCCGGGTTATTCTGGATTTTTCCCTGGGAGGTCTGTTTTTTTTATATCATATTTTTTATGTTCCTTGAAGATTGTTTAATTTAAACATTTGTGAAGCCTGGGCTTCTTGTCCTGATCTTCCGGTGATCAAGGGTTTTACTCAGCGCTTTCTGTTTGTGGATCCCGCTGGGGGATGTTACCGGACCTTATGATCCTAGGACTGGCCTGGAGGTTTCTGTTTCCGGGGTACTTGGGCTTAGCCCTTGTTCTGGCTGTTCTGTTTTACAACTTGGTAAATTTACTGAGAGCAGGGGCTCCTTGGTGCTTGTCTGGTGCCGGATGATACGTTCTCTTGGGACAGCAAACTAACGTGACCTGATGGTGGGCTTTCCTGCCTAGCAAACGGAGGGTTTGTGGTTGTTCAGCTATCACTTTTGCGCCTGGTATGTGTGCTAGCATGATGGTGTTCTAAGGGGTACTTCCATGTTCGTCATTGACATGGCCTTGTGTCCTTCTGGCTCTTCTACGACTTTGGGTCTATCGCCTGCTCGATTGTCTTTAGATTAAAGTGGCTGTGTCCATTCTTCCGCCCTTGGGGGCCGGTTTTGGGATTCCTTTAGATTCCCTTGTTTTCAGATCTGCTGCTGCTTGGGCTGGTCCGGCTAGGTGTAAGATCTGAGATCTGTTGTTCATCCTCAGGTCTTGGGGGTGACTGTGGACCTTTTTTAGAGGGTCTGTGCCTCTCCCCCTTTGTGATCTGTGAGTAGGCTTGGCCACCTGAATTGCCTGCAGAGTGTCCTCTGTCCTGGAGATTGGGCAATTTGCTATTTTGTTCAGCCACTTCGTCCTTACGGATAGTGTTTTCTCCCTGTCTTCCTACGGATGGCAGCGTGTTCTGGACTCAGATGTTTATTCTGAGTTTGCTGTACCTTTGGGTATCCCTTTGACTTACCCATGTCCTCTCCCTTTTGGGGATTTTTGGTACTGTTTTAGGAAGGGTTGTGTGTGTACCGACTGCTGGAAAAGAAAACTATCAGGTAAGCATAATTTAAGTTTTTCTTCAGTGTATGATTACCCCCCTTACCTTCCCACCTCCCTGATCCCTCCCAAAAAACTTCTAACCCTCCCCCTCTAACTAGTTTCCACCATCTGAGGTACTGACCGCTGTATGTACCCAGTTTTCTATCATTTTTATTTCTGATTGCATAATAATAAAAAATAAAATTCTGTAGTGTAGCTCCCCCCCCTCATTTACCCCACCTCCCCTCCATGATCTTTTCCCCTATCCTCTATTCCCCCTCTACTCTAGGAACCCCTCTGCCCCCCCTCCTTCCACCTCCCTTCTGCTCTCTGCATTTATTTTTTCTAGAAGACACTCCCCCATTACCTGACATCCTTATTGGTTGCCTGGAACTGATGCTTCCTGGTTTTCATGGTAGTGGGGGTGTTTATGGTCCCTGTAGTTATAAGCCCAGGCACTCCCCTAGCTCAGTGCTAGGTTATTCTGCCTTGTTTTCAGAGACCAAGCATTATTTATCCTGTTACTCTTTTCCTGAGTCCTTTTTTCCCCTACAATCTTGATTTCCTGGTATTTTTTGACTACATATACTGCAACCTGCCCTGACTTCAGAATCGTCTGACCAAGCTTTACTTAAAATTATTTATTATAATCTGTGTCTCCTGCCACTGGGTTTCAGGCCTTGTAAATTAGAGGGTACATCTTCCAAGGTGACAGTAGCTGTCCCACCCATTCCCACCCCTTTTTCCCTTTCCAGCGATGGGCTGCACGGCGCCCACCCACCTCCCTACTAACCCTCCCACACCATCAAACGATTGGCATCACCGCGAGCCAAGTGTCCCTCTCTGCATTGGTAACTCTGCAAGTCTATTTCTGCACTGTCCCACTCATAGCTAAAAGTAGCGAGATTGTGGCACAGAGAGGCCCAGGACGGCAGCAATGTACAGGGCACTGGTCGTTAAGGGCTTAACGACCAGCGCAGTACAGGGTACGCCGTTGGTCATTAAAGGGTTAGAGAAAATCAGCATCAGACTTTCTCTTTTGCCATTCAGCTATCCATATGTATCTTTGGTGGTAGGTACGGTTAGTGTTTTATGGTTCAGGTTAAAACTGTCCAGGATGGTAGTGGGTGCTAGCTTGTCTAAGGATGAAGTTCGCAGCTCTTATTATGGAATACTTGGTTTAAATATGGCATCAACAGCTGCTTTAGTTTGTGTGTTTTTTCACCCATCTGTTTAAGGGATCATTAAATGCAGTTAAGACACCCAAAAATATAGTACTATTCACTACAGGTGGTGGGTCCAAAATGCAATATGTGGCTCCTGCAGTAAAATAGAACTTTTTAATTTAGAAGGTATTTAGAGAGAAATAGCCTAACTTACGCCTAGATTTAGAGTTCTGCGTTAGCCGTCAAAAGCAGCGTTAAGGGGTCCTAACGCTGCTTTTGGCCGCCCGCTGGTATTTAGAGTCGGCCAGGAAAGGGTCTACCGCTCACTTTCAAGCCGCGACTTTTCCATACCGCAGATCCCCTTACGCCAATTGCATATCCTATCTTTTCAATGGGATCTTCCTAACGCTGGTTTTTAGAGTCTTGGCTGAAGTTAGCGGTAGACCCTCTACCGACAAGACTCCTAACGCCCATGGAAAGGCTGTAGTTAAGAGCTTTATGGGCTAACGCTGGTATATAAAGATCTTAACTACAGTGTTCTAAAATACACTAACACCCATAAACTACCTATGTACCCCTAAACCGAGGTCCCCCCACATCGCCGCCACTATAATAAATATTTTTAACCCCTTATCTGCCGACCGCACATCGCCGCCACCTACATTATCCCTATGAACCCCTAATCTGCTCCCTCTAACATCGCCGACACCTACATAATATTTATTAACCCCTAATCTCCCCCCCCCAACGTCGCCGCCACCTAACTTCAAGTATTAACCCCTAATCTGCCGACCAGACCTCGCCGCTACTATAATAAATGTATTAACCCCTAAAGCTAAGTCTAACCCTAACACCCCCCTAAATTAAATATAATTTTCATCTAACGAAATAAATTAACTCTTATTAACTAAAGTATTCCTATTTAAAACTAAATACTTACCTGTAAAATAATCCCTAATATAGCTACAATATAACAAATAATTATATTGTAGCTATATTAGGATTTATATTTATTTTACAGGCAACTTTGTATTTATTTTAACTAGGTACAATAGCTATTAAATAGTTAATAAGTATTTAATAGCTACCTAGTTAAAATAATTACAAAATTACCTGTAAAATAAATCCTAACCTAAGTTACAATTAAACCTAACACTACACTATCATTAAATTAATTAAATAAATTAGCTACCAATACCTACAATTAAATAAACTAAACTAAATTACAAAAACAAACAAACACTAAAGTACAGAAAATAAAAGATTACAAGAATTTTAAACTAATTACACCTAATCTAAGCCCCCTAATAAAATAAAAAATAAAAAAAAATAATAAAAGTCCATACCCTATTCTACATTACAAAGTAATTAGCTCTTTTACCAGCCCTTAAAAGGGCTTTTTGCGGGGCATGCCCCAAAGTCAGCTCTTTTGCCTGTAAAAAAAAAATACAACCCCCCCTCCAACATTAAAACCCACCACCCACATACCCCTACTCTAACCCACACAAACCCCCCTTAAATAAACCTAACACTACCCCCCTGAAGATCTCCCTACCTTGAGTCGTCTTCACCCAGCCGGGTCGAAGTCTTCATCTGATGAGGCAGAAGAGGACATCCAGACCGGCAGACATCTTCATCCAAGCGGCATCTTCTATCTTCATCCATCCGGAGCGGAGCCATATTCTTCCCAGCCGACGTGGATCCATCCTCTTCAACCAACGCCTACTCGCCGAATGAAGGTTCCTTTAAATGACGTCATTCAAGATGGCGTCCCTCGAATTCCAATTGGCTGATAGGATTCTATCAGCCAATAGGAATTAAGGTAGGAAAAATCTGATTGGCTGATTCAATCAGCCAATCAGATTCAAGTTCAATCCGATTGGCTGATCCGATCAAGGTAGGGAGATCTTCAGGGGGGTAGTGTTAGGTTTATTTAACGGGGTTTTGGGTGGGTTAGAGTAGGGGTATGTGGGTGATGGGTTTTAATGTTGGGGGGGTTTGTATTTTTTTTTACAGGCAAAAGAGCTGATTACTTTGGGGCATGCCCCGCAAAAAGCCCTTTTAAGAGCTGGTAAAAGAGCTGATTAGTTTGTAATGTAGAATAGGGTAGGGACTTTTATTATTTTTTATTTTTTTATTTTATATATTTATAGTTTAAAATTCTTGTAATGTTTTTTTATTTTTTTTGTAATTTAGTGTTTGTTTTTTTTGTATTATAGAATAGTTTATTTAATTGTAGGTAATTGTAGGTAATTTATTTAATTAATTTAATGATAGTGTAGTGTTAGGTTTAATTGTAACTTAGGTTAGGATTTATTTTACATGTAATTTTGTAATTATTTTAACTAGGTAGCTATTAAACACTTATTAACTATTTAATAGCTAGTTAAAATAAAGTTGCCTATAAAATAAATATAAATCCTAAAATAGCTACAATATAATTATTCATTATATTGTAGCTATATTAGGGTTTATTTTACAGGTAAGTATTTAGTTTTAAATAGGAATACTTTAGTTAATAAGAGAATTTATTTTGTTAGATTAAAATTATATTTAATTTATGGAGGGGTTAGGATTAGACTTAGCTTTTGGGGTTAAAACATTTATTATAGTAGTGGCGAGGTCCGGTCGGCAGATTAGGGGTTAATACTTGAAGTTAGGTGGTGGCGACGTTGGGGGGGGGCAGATTAGGGGTTAATAAATATTATATATGTATCTGCGATGTTGGGGGCAGCAGATTAGGGGTTCATAGGTATAATGTAGGTGGCGGCGGGGTCTGGAGCGGCAGATTAGGGGTTAATTGTGTAATGCAGGTGTCGGCGATATCGGGGTCGGCAGATTAGGGGTTAATAAGTGTAAGGTTAGGGATGTTTAGACTCAGGGTTCATGTTAGGGTGTTAGGTGCAGACTTAGAAACTGTTTCCCCATAGGAAACAATGGGGCTGCGTTGGGAGCTTAACGCTGCTTTTTTGCAGGTGTTAGGTTTTTTTTCAGCCTGCTCAGCCCCATTGTTTCCTATGGGGAAATCGTTCACGAGCACGTTTAGCCAGCTCATTGCTACCGTAAGCAGCGCTGGTATTACAGTGAGATGTGGAGATAAATTTTGCTCAACGCTCACTTTTCTGTGGCTAGTGCCGGCTTGCAGAAAGCCTGTAATACCAGCGTTGTCTTAAGTGAGCGGTGAGAAAAAAAGGCTCGTTAGCACCGCACACCATTACCGACAAAAACTCGTAATCTAGCCGTATGAGCATTGAATGACTATATAAAAGGCACAGAAAATTAGTAAATCTATTAACAACAATATAAACCTAATACTTCGGTATAACATGAATCTATGTGATAATATTGTAGATAAATGTATTCACATTTACTGCTATAATATATAGACAAAATTTAAAAACTGAAGATAAGCCAATAGGGCACAATTTGTCACTGCACATAGGTACGGTCTCTCCAATACTCTCCGTCTACCTCCCAGCATCCCCAGACTACCGGTCTATCTGCACAAAGACCTAACCAGCCCCTTATCTACCCCAAAACAACGCTGCATATTTATTTCTCAACCTGCATAGCTAGCATCCCGAAATAGCATCAACAGTTTCCTGCTCTGTACACTCTCCACAGTGAAGCATGACATGGGCACAGCACAAATATCTCTGGGTAGCCTCTGATCACTTTAAAAACAGTCTTTGTCCTCTTAGAGCTCCACCTCCCTCAGGCACTCTGCTTCAATACCATAGTCCATTTGCAGTAGGGGTGCTTTTCAAACTGCCCAATTGTTTCCTATGGGGGAATCGTGCATGAGCACGTTTTGCCAGCTTACCGCTACCGTAAAGCAACGCTGGTATTGAAGGTGAAGTGGTGATAATATCGGCTCAACGCACCCTTTTTGGAGCCTAACGCAGCCCTTCAGACAACTCTAAATACCAGCGTTGTTTGGAAGCAGCGGTAGGAAAAAAAGCTGCGTTAGCTACGCGGGTCTTTACCGTCAAAACTCTAAATCTAGGCGTTAGGAAATTACAGCTTACCTAGCCTGATAAAGATTGTTAAGCTCTTGGACTGTGTTAAAATGGGGGAGCTAGTCGGTTATCTGTTAATATTGCATGTTTTAGAGTTAGTTTTTCCATTATGATAATGCCTGAATGGAAAACTTTTAACACAAAGTTATATCCAGTTTTGAGTTACTAGTCAATTGTTACTCCTTTGATGAACTATGACAATATAAAAAGCTGTAAATACGTTTCTCTTTCAAATAGCTAATGGGTTCTCCTATCCTTTTATTGGCTTCTCCTGTAAAATATAAAGTTCTGAGACAATATAACTACACTTACAATATTCACATCAGAAACCTTAAAGCATTTTGTGTCCTTGGCAAGGTTGAGTTATCCAATCACGGTAAAATCAGAATCCAGTAAAAAGTTATACCCAATAGACTCGTGCTAGATTAAAATGAAGGTAAACTTTCACGAATGAGTGCCCGGTTTTTAAAAATAATATTAAAAAACAGGGGCACTTTCTTTCATGAAAGTTTATATTTCAGCAGTTTTGTTAAAATGCTTACCCTTTCTTCTTGCAAGCCGGAGCAGCGATTCCCCCCTCCCACAGGTCATCTCTTCTTACATCAGCAATGACGAATCTGGCTTCCTTCAATCACGGCATCCCCCCCAGAGCAAACATTGCCTGGGGCCACGCCGTGATTGGAGAAAGCCGAATTCCTCTGTCGCAATCGCTCAGCTGCTGATCGCTTCCTCTGTCTCTGCGCGGTAGCGCTTTCATTGGTTGCTTAGCAACCCTGTTCCTGTCGGCTCTTCCGATGACGTCAGGAGGCCTTCTTATTCCGGCGTCTCCTCTCATCGGTGCCTGTTTGTTGTTACTCGTGGGCTATGTGAGTACAAATTTATTCTTGTGATTCCTGAATTTGTGCCTGCTTATTCTGAACCTAAACCCCTACCTGCCTGATACCGTTGCTGGACACTGCTTACCTGACTACTCTATTGGTTAACCCCTACCTGCCTGATAACACGTTGCTGGACATTGCTTACCTGACTACTCTATTGGTTAACCCCTACCTGCCTGTTATCACGTTGCTGGACACTGCTTACCTAACTACTCTATTGGTTAACCCCTGCCTGCCTGATAATACGTTGCTGGACACTGCTTACCTGACTACTCTATTGGTTAACCCCTGCCTGCCTGATAACACGTTGCTGGCCACTGCTTACCTGACTACTCTATTGGTTAACCCCTACCTGCCTGATAACACGTTGCTGAACATTGCCTGCCTGATTACTCTATTGGTTAATCCTTTCTACACCAAGTTTCTTCTCCTGACCCTGCTGTGTCATCTTCCAGTCTATTACTGTGAGTATATTATACTACAGCTGTCGCAGGGTCAGGTCCTGGTATATACTCACTGTGCTAGGGTATTATTAACCTCATCCTAGCATTTGGGTCTAACTCTGGACTTTACCTATCCTGACATTACAAACAGGCCATATAATGGACCCTGGTGAGTTATCCAGAGCAGTGGCTTTACAGGGACAGCTTCTTGGAACCCACTCTGCACACCTGCAAACCCTGGATTCTAAATTGGATCAAATAACGGCTCTTTTGCATAACCTTTCTCCTCCTTCTCAAGCCTCGGCAACACCTGTCGTTCCTGCGGCCAGCTCTAACCCTGCGTTTAATCCGCCACAACCTGCAGAACACTTTATTCCTAGAATTCCACTACCGGATAAATATGACGGCAATCCTGAAGACTGTCGAGGATTTCTTAATCAGTGCCGTCTTCACTTCAGAAATAATCCTCAGATGTTTGTTTCCTCTTCCTCCAAGATCACCTTTTTAATTTCTCTTATGAAGGGTAAAGCCCTGGCTTGGGTTTCTCCATTGTTGGAAAAGGATGATCCTTTGCTCCAGGATATTGACACTTTTGTATCTATATTTTCTTCTGTGTTTGATAAACCTGGTAGATCAGCGGCGGCTGAAGCAGGACTTTTAGATTTAAGACAAGGATCTCTTTCGGTAGCACAATACGCTATAGAATTTCGGACTTTAGCTGCTGAAACTATGTGGAATCATGGGGCACTGCGTGCAGCATTTCATAAAGGTCTTTGTGATCGTTTGAAAGACGAATTGGTTTATAGGGATCTTCCCGATTCTCTAGAAGATCTTATCAACCTATGTATCAAGCTTGATGCTCGTTACTCTGAGCGTCTCCATGAACGTGACCGTAATAGAAGATCCTTTATCAGATATTCCTTTCGTCCTATGCCTCATTCTCCAAAACTTCCTACTCCAAATACTTCTATCTCTGAGTCAAGTGAACCCATGGAGGTTGGTGCTATTAAATTATCCGAAGCTGAATGTCTCAGAAGGCGTAATATGGGACTATGTTTTTACTGCGGTATTAAGGGGCATATGTTAAAAGATTGTCCAACTCGTCCAGTAAAAGCCAGGGCTTAACTCCAGGAAGAGGGGCTGAGTTAAGCCAAAGTTCTTTTTCTTCCCTCAATCCCAAGCTGTTTGTTCCGGTTACTGTCCGCTTTGGCAACATCAAATTTCAGGCTCAAGCACTCATCGACTCTGGAGCTGCAGGAATATTTATGGATTCAGAGTTTGTCAATGCTCTTCGTATTCCTTTGCTTTCCAAGAGCCAAATAATTAAAGTCACTACTGTCAGTGGTCAACCTTTAGGTTCTGGTTTCATTCGATATTCTACCATTCCTCTTCTCATGTCTGTAGGAGTACTTCATTCCGAAACCATTTGTTTTGACATCATCTCTTCTCCACAGTTTCCCCTCATTTTGGGACTTCCTTGGCTTCAACTACATGATCCAGTTTTTTTCTGGTCTAAAGGAGAGCTTGTTGCTTGGGGATCTTCTTGTTTCACACAGTGTCTACGGAATACTCCCAAAACATCCAGTACTTTTGTGGCAGTCTTGGACGTTCCTGATTCTTTGCCTGAACAATATCATTCTTTTTGTGATGTCTTTTCCAAAAAAGATGCTGAAGTATTACCTCCTCACCGGACCTTTGATTGTCCCATTGACTTATTACCAGGAGCACCTCTACCTAAGGGTAAAACTTACCCACTTTCTCATCAAGAAAATGTTTCACTTGAGGAATATATCAAGGATAATTTGGCCCGAGGTTTTATCCGCCCTTCTTCTTCTCCAGTAGGGGACAGGTTTCTTCTTTGTGGAAAAGAAAGATGGAGGTCTTCGTCCTTGCATTGATTATCGAGCTCTAAATCAAATCACAATCAAGAATTGTTATCCGCTCCCTCTCATTCCCGAATTATTTGATCGTCTCCAGGGTGCTTCCATCTTTACCAAATTGGATCTTCGTGGGGCATATAATTTGGTCAGAATTTGTAAAGGGGACGAGTGGAAAACTGCCTTCAACACTAGGTTTGGACACTACGAATATTTAGTTATGCCTTTTGGGTTATGCAATGCCCCTGCAGTTTTCCAACATTTCGTTAATGAAATATTCAGAGACTTTCTTAATCAATTCGTTATTATCTATCTTGATGATATTCTGATTTATTCCCGGACTGTACAGGATCACATTCATCATGTTACATTAGTACTCCAGAGATTACGTGAGAATTTTCTCTTTGCCAAGCTTGAAAAGTGTTCTTTTCATCAAGAATCTATTCCTTTCTTGGGTTACATTATTTCTCCATCTGGATTCAAGATGGATTCTGACAAACTGTCGGCTATCCTAGACTGGCCTAGACCTACTTCCTTAAAATCTCTTCAAAGGTTCCTGGGGTTTGCCAATTACTATCGTAAGTTCATAAAGGACTTTGCTAACATCTCGGCACCCCTTACTGCTCTTACAAAAAAGGGGCAGGATTGCAAGCATTGGTCTGATCAAGCGGTACAGGCATTTGAATCTCTAAAGTCTGCATTTACTTCGGCTCCCATTCTTTGCCATCCTGTGCCGACTCTTCAATTCATTCTTGAAGTGGATGCTTCTCTGATTGCTGCTGGAGCAGTACTATCTCAGCGAAATCCTGTTTCTAGCAAGATTCTTCCTGTGGGATTTTTCTTCAAGAAGTTCAATACTTCCGAACTGAATTATGACGTTGGAAACAAAGAACTGTTAGCTATTAAAATGGCTTTGGAAGAATGGAGACATCTGCTTGAAGGCACTGTTCAACCGTTTCTTATACTCACAGACCATAAAAATCTTCTGTATCTTCATACTGCCAAACGCCTCAACTCACGTCAAGCCCGATGGGCTCTGTTCTTCTCCAGATTTAATTTTGTCCTCTCTTATATTCCTGGCTCTAAGAATACGAAAGCAGACGCTTTATCTAGACAATTTCTGGCTTCTGATTCTACATTTCTGGATTCTGAACCCATTCTTTGCCCTGCTAAAGTTCTGGCTCAGTTATCTACGTTTCCTTTACAAGCGTTACAGTCCGCTCAAGCTTCTGTTCCTTCATCTTATAACATAACTCCTGGGATCTTATTTGTACCTACTGAATTCCGCCTAAAACTTCTTTGTTGGGCTCATGATAATGTTCTGTCTGGACATCCAGGAGTACGTAATACTTTATGGAGACTCAAACATGTCTGGTGGCCTTCCATGGGCAAAGATGTCAAGGATTATGTTGCAGCTTGTACTTCCTGTACCTCAAATAAACAATCTTCATCATTACCTCTTGGGCTCTTACAACCTCTGCCTGTTCCGTACTATCCCTGGTCTCATGTTTCCATGGACTTTATTACAGATCTTCCTAATTCAGCCGGAAAGAAGACCATATGGGTTGTGGTAGACAGGTTTTCCAAAGCAGCTCATTTTGTTCCTTTAACTGGATTACCATCGGCCCAGAAACTCGCTGAATTGTTTATACTCCATATCACCAGATTACATGGTTTTCCTTTGGACATCGTTTCTGATCGAGGAGTTCAATTTGTCTCAAGATTTTGGAAATCTCTGTGCAAACAGTTTGGAGTTACCATATCTCTTTCTACTGCGCATCATCCTCAGTCCAACGGTCAAACTGAGCGGGTAAATCAATCTCTTGAGTCCTATCTCAGGCACTATGTTAATCATCAGCACTCCAATTGGTCGCAGCTTCTTCCTTTAGCAGAACTTGCTTACAATTCCCGCTTCAACTCTTCTTTACAGACTTCTCCTTTCAAGGCAGCCTATGGATTCGAACCTAGAACTTTTCCTATGTCTTCGGGAGGTTCTGGAGTTCCTGGAGCAGATCGTACAGTGAGAAGTCTCTGTAAACACTGGAAGAAGATTCGGGAAATCCTTCTTCTCTCTACTCAAAAGTATAAACGATTTGCTGATCGCAGACGCCGGAAGGCGCCCTCTTTTCGGACTGGAGACAAGGTTTGGATTTCCACCAGATTCATCCGACTCAAACAACCCTGTGCTAAATTGGGTCCCAAATACATCGGACCATTCAGGATTGTTTCCAGGGTATGTTCTACTGCCTACAGGGTGGCTTTACGAGACAACTTGAAGATTCACCCTGTCTTTCACGTGTCACTTCTTAAACCAGCAGTCTCTAACCGGTTTTCCACCAAATGTAGAGTCCCCTCTCCGTTCCTTGTGGATGGCACTTCGGAATTTGAGATCAGTCAAATTCTTGATTCCAAATTAAGGGGTAACCGTCTGTACTATTTGGTCCATTGGAAGGGATATCCCATCACTGAATGTTCTTGGGAACCTGCTTCTCATGTCCGTGCCTCTGCTTTGATCAAACAGTTCCACGCCCAGAATCCTTCGAAGCCTGTTCGTGTTCCCCGGAGGGGTCCTTGAGGTGGGGGCACTGTCGCGATCGCTCAGCTGCTGATCGCTTCTTCTGTCTCTGCGCGGTAGCGCTTTCATTGGTTGCTTAGCAACCCTGTTCCTGTCGGATCTTCCGATGACGTCAGGAGGCCTTCTTATTCCGGCGTCTCCTCTCATCGGTGCCTGTTTGTTGTTACTCGTGGGCTATGTGAGTACAAATTTATTCTTGTGATTCCTGAATTTGTGCCTGCTTATTCTGAACCTAAACCCCTACCTGCCTGATACCGTTGCTGGACACTGCTTACCTGACTACTCTATTGATTAACCCCTACCTGCCTGATAACACGTTGCTGGACATTGCTTACCTGACTACTCTATTGGTTAACCCCTGCCTGCCTGATAACACGTTGCTGGACGCTGCTTACCTGACTACTCTATTGGTTAACCCCTACCTGCCTGATAACACGTTGCTGAACATTGCCTGCCTGATTACTCTATTGGTTAATCCTTTCTACACCAAGTTTCTTCTCCTGACCCTGCTGTGTCATCTTCCAGTCTATTACTGGGAGTATATTATACTACAGCTGTTGCAGGGTCAGGCCCTGGTATATACTCACTGTGCTAGGGTGTTATTAACCTCATCCTAGCATTTGGGTCTAACTCTGGACTTTACCTATCCTGACATCCTCATTGCTGACGTAAGAAGAGACAAACTGTGGGCGAGGGAATCGCTGCTCTGGCTTGCAAGAAGAAAAGGTAAGTATTTTAACAAAACCTCTGAAATGTAAACTTTCATGGATGAAAGTGCTCCTGTTTTTAATATTATTTTTAAAAACTGGGCACTTATTCGTGAAAGTTTACCTTCACTTTAAGCACATGTCCCTAGAAAAAAAATAAAAAATAAGCAGGAGTAGTGACTTTTTACTCACAGATCTGATGTTAAAAATGGTATTAATACAATAATATAATATAGTTTATATAAATTACAGGTGCAAAGCTACACAGGCATGGAATAATTTCTGTTAGGTCCACTCATTAAAGGCTGGAATGATCTATGGACCATTTTATATCACCTGCACCAAAATTGAGACTGTAGGCCATAACATGTGTTTTTTGGGGACTTCTGTTGGGTGGGAAAACATGATTGACTCAAAAGGGCCCTCTGGAGGGAAGAACTTATCCTACTACTTTACCTAAATCTGGCACTGCACAATGGGAAATTTATAAAAATATTACTTGTGTGTTTACCATCCTTAAATTTATATGCGCCTCCCTCAAGGCATCTATATTATGAATCTCTGGCCCCTTGAAGTAGAAAGTTGGCCATCACTGACTTACTACAGCTTACATAGAAAGTGTATAGCTCTACTGTCTTTCAGGCCACATAGGAATAGCAAAGCTCTACCTTCTTTCAACATAGGAAGTAAATAACTTACAGCCAGATTACGTTTTCAGTTTTGCGTTATGAGGGGCTCGGTAATAACTTGCAAGTTATTTCCACCGCTCACCTTTAATAACGCTGCTATTACAGGTTTGCAAACAACCTGCGTTTGCGGGCAATATGGCAGCGTTGAGCTCCATACCGCACACAAATACCAGCGCTGCTTTGAGCTGGTTTTACGTGCTTGTGCACGATTTCCCCATAGACATCAATGGGGAGAGCCGGCAAAAAAAAAGCCTAACACCGGCAATAATGAAGCGTAAAGCTCCGTAACGCAACCCCATTGATTCCTATGGGGAAAGAAAATTTATGTTTAAACCTAACACCTTAACATAAACCCAGAGTCTAAACACCCGTAATCTGCCACCCCCAACATCGCCGACACCTACATTACACTTATTAACCCCTAATCTGCCACCCCCAATGTCTCCGCCACTCACCTACACTTATTAACCCCTAAACCTCTGGCATCCCACATTACTAACACTAAATAAATATATTAACCCCTAACCCTAATTCTAACCCTAACACCCATAACTTTAATATAATTTAAAATAAATCTAAATACAAATTACTATTATTACCTAAATAATACCTATTTAAGACTAAATACCTGTAAAATAAACCCTAAGCTAGCTACAATATAACTAATAGTTACATTGTAGCTATCTTAGGTTTTATTTTTATTTCACAGCTAAGTTTGTATTTATTTTAACTAAGTACAATAGTTAGTAAATAGTTATTAACTATTTACTAGCTACCTAGTTAAAATAAATACAAAGTTACCTGTAACATAAAACCTAACCTGTCTTACACTAAAACCTAACTTTACACTAAAATTAAATAAATTAAATTAACAAAATACATTTATCTAAATTACAAAAAATAATAAACACTAAATTACACAAAATAAAAAAGAAATGATCAAATATTTAAACTAATTACAGCAAATCTAATAGCCCTATCAAAATAAAAAAGCCCCCCCAAAATAAAAAAAACCCTAGTCTACACTAAACTGCCAATGGCCCTTAAAAGGGCCTTTTGCGGGGCATTGCCCCAAAGAAATCAGCTCTTTTACATGTAAAAAACAAAAATACAAACAACCCCCAACAGTAAAACCCACCACCCACACAGCCAACCCCCCCCAAAAAAAAAACTACCTAAAAAACCTAAGCTCTCCATTGCCCTGAAAAGGGCATTTCGATGGGCATTGCCCTTAAAGGGGCATTTAGCTCTTTTTAGGAAGTGTTTTTTTTGGGGGGTTGGTTGTGTGGGTGGTGGGTTTTACTGTTGGGGGGTTGTTTGTATTTTTTTTTTACAGGTAAAAGAGCTGATTTCTTTGGGGCAATGCCCCGCAGAAAGGCCCTTTTAAGGGCCATTGGAAGCTTAGTGTAGGCCAGGGTTTTTTTTGTTTTTTTTGGGGGGGGGGGTTATTTTGATAGGGCTATTAGATTCTGTGTAATTAGTTTAAATATTTGATAATTTCTTTTTATTTTGTGTAATTTAGTGTTTATTATTTTTTGTAATTTAGATAAATATTTTTTGTAATTTAATTTATTTAATTTTAATGTAATATAAAGTTTTAGTGTAAGACAGGTTAGGTTTTATTTACAGTTAAGTTTGTATTTATTTTAACTAGGTAGCTAGTAAATAGTTAATAACTATTTACTAACTAGTCTACCTAGTTAAAATAAATACAAACTTGCCTGTGAAATAAAAATTAAACTTAAGATAGCTACAATGTAACTATTAGTTATATTGTAACTAGCTTAGGGTTTATTTTACAGGTAAGTATTTAGTCTTAAATAGGTATTATTTAGGTAATAATAGTAATTTTTATTTAGATTTATTTTAATTATATTAAAGTTAGGGGTGTTAGGGTTAGGTTTAGGGGTTAATATATTTATTTAGTGTTAGTGATGTGGGAGGCCAGAGGTTTAGGGGTTAACAACTTTAGTATAGTGGTGGCCACATTGGGGGCAGCAGATTAGGGGTTAATAACAGTAATGTAGGTTGTGGCGATGTTAGGGACAGCAGATTAGGGGTTAATAAGTGTATGTAGGTGGCGACGACATTGGGGGCAGCAGATTAGGGGTTAATAATATTCAACTAGTGTTTACTATGCGGGTGTGTGGGGGTTTAGGGGTTAATATGTTTATTATAGTGGCGGCGATGTCCGGAGCAGCAGATTAGGGGTTAATAAGTTTATTTTAGTGTTTGCGATGCGGGAGGGCCTTAGTTTAGTAGTTAATAGGTAGTTTATGGGTGTTAGTGTACTTTGTGACACTTTAGTTATGAGTTTTATGGTACAGCTTTGTAACGTAAAACCCATAACTACTAATTTTCAGTTTACGGTAAAAATCTTGTAGTTATAGGCTGCACCGCTCACTTTTTGGCCGGACAGGCAAACTCGTAATACCCGCGCTGTGGAAGTCCCATTGAAAGAGGACTTTTTAAAAAGTGCGGTAGTTATGTTGCGTGACGGCCAAAAATGTGTGCGGTGCAGCTAAACCTGCAAGACTCGAAATAGCAGCGGTAGTGAAAAAGCAGCGTTATGAGGCTTTTTCACTCATAACGCAGAATTCGTAATCTAGCCGTTAGCCTGCTTCATATAACAAAAAAAAAAAGTAAACTGCTCAGCACTCCTTAGTTGCAGAAGCAAACTACATACTTCAAATGAGGTGAGGTAAGTTGATGGGGAAGTGGGCTATGAGATTAAATGAAATGGACATTTTAGTGTCTGGGTCATAGGTTCAATGAAAGAGGTTGTGCTATTTTTTTGGAAATTAAATGGTTACTTTCATACATGTAAATTGTTATTTTTGTTTTACCCTGTACAACGTCATTGATGTTTTGTAAGGGATATTACTGCTGAATGGCCGTTGTGTTACTGATTTGCATCTACATAAGGTGTAACTGGTAGGTAACTTTTTGTTTTGTTTCAGCTCTGGTAAATGTCGAGCAATTTACATTAGAAATCTTACTGAAAATAGAGCTCCACTTGTTATCTAGTCTATTATAGGGAATTATATATATATATAACTACAGAAAACAAAATGCATTACATAATGTAGGCAAATTAATTCTCTATAGTTAAATGTACTTTATAAACATACATTTTATTTAAGATATCCTGTATAGTTTTTATAACTAAATCAGAGCTTGTGATGAGTTAACTGTAAATATTTTATTGTAGCAATCTCCATTATACAACTTGCAACATCATCTTGATTTTTTGTAGGTGTAGATGAAGAGGTGACTCAAGCTTAGGTAGGTGGCATAACTATCATAAAATTGCAGCAACAGAACTTAAAGTGCCAGTAAACACAAACATAAGTGTATATATATACTTATTTATTTTATTTTAATTTTCAATTAATTACGAGTTTTGCGTTAGAGGCAATGCGGTGCTAACGAGCAGTTTTTTCTCACCGCTCACTTACCTACAGCACTGGTATTACGGGTTTTTACAAACCGGGCGTTAAAAGGCAAGAAGTGAGCGTTGAGCAAAATTGTGCTCCTTACCGCACTTCAATACCAGCGCTGTTTAAGTCAGCGGTGAGCTGGTCGTACGTGCTCATGCACGATTTCCCCATAGGAATCAATGGGGAGAGCTGGCTGAGAAAATGTCTAACACCTGCAAAAAAGCAGCGTAAAACTCAGTAACACAGCCCCATTGATTCCTATGGGGAAATAAAATTTATGTTTACACCTAACACGGACCCCGAGTCTAAACACCCCTAATATTACACTTATTAACCCCTAATCTACCGCCCCCGACATCGCCGACACCTACATTATACTTATTCAACCCCTAATCTGCCACTCCGGACACCGCCGCAACCTACATTATATGTAGTAACCCCTAATCTGCTCCCCCCAACATCGCCGACACCTACATAATATTTATTAACCCCTAATCTCCCGCCCCCAACGTCGCCGCAACCTACCTACACTTATTAACCCCTAATCTGCCGCCCCAACGTCGCCGCCACTATAATAAACATATTAACCCATAAACCCCAGCACTCCCGCCTCACAAACATTATTTAAATATTATTAACCCCTAATCTGCCGTCCCTAACATCGCCGCCACCTACCTAAATTTATTAACCCCTAATCTGCCGCCCCCAACGTTGCCGCCACTATATTAAATTTATTAACCCCTAAACCTAAGTCTAACCCTAACACCCCCTAATTTAAATATAATTACAATAAATCTAAATAACAATTAATATTATTACCTAAATAATTCCTATTTAAAACTAAATACCTATAAAATAAACCCTAAGCTAGCTACAATATAACTAATAGTTACATTGTAGCTATTTTAGGATTTATTTTTATTTTACAGGCAAGTTTGTAGTTATTTTAACTAGGTAGAATAGTTACTAAATAGTTACCTGTAGTACCTGTAAAATAAAACCTAACCTAAGTTACAATAACACCTAACACTACACTACAATTAAATAAATTAACAAAATTATTAACAATTAACTAAATTAAATTAAATTAGCTAAAGTACAAAAAAAACCACACTAAATTACAGAAAATAATAAGCAAATTGCAAGATATTTAAAGTAATTACACCTAATCTAATAGCCCTATCAAAATAAAAAAATAAAACCCAAAATAAAAAAAACCTAGCCTAAACTAAACTACCAATAGCCCTTAAAAGGGCCTTTTGTGTCGCATTGCCCCAAAGTAATCACCTCTTTTACCTGTAAAAAAAAAAATACAAACAACCCCCCAACAGTAAAACTCACCACCCACACAAACAACCACCAAATAAAATACTATCTAAAAAAATCTAAACTCCCCATTGCCCTGAAAATGGCAGCTAGCTCTTTGGCGGCCCAAACCCTAATCTAAAAAATAAAACCCACCCAATACACCCTTAAAAAAACCTAACTCTAACCCCCTGAAGATCGACTTACTGTTCTGAAGACCGGACATCCATCCTCAAGGAAGCGGCAGAAGTCTTCATCCAACCGGGATGAAGTCCTCAACGAAGCCGAGAGAAGTCTTCATCAAAGTCAGACGAAGTGGTCCTCCAGACAGGCAGAAGTCTTCATCCAGACGGCATCTTCTATCTTCATCCATCTGACACAGAGCGGGTCCATCTTCAAGACATCCGACGCAGAGCATCTTCTTCAAACGAAGTCTTCTTACTGAATGATGGTTCATTTAAGTGACGTCATCCAAGATAGTGTCCCTTAGATTCCGATTGGCTGATTTCAGCCAATCGGAATTAAGGTAGAAAAAATCCTATTGGCTGATGCAATCAGCCAATAGGATTGAGCTTGCATTCTATTGGCTGTTCCAATCAGCCAATAAAATGCGAGCTCAATCCTATTGGCTGATTGGATCAGCCAATAGGATTGAACTTCAATCCTATTGGTTGATTACATCAGCCAATATGATTTTTTCTACCTTTTTTCTATCTAAGGGACGCCATCTTGGAGGACATCACTTAAAGGAACCATCATTCAGTAAGAAGACTTTGTTTGAAGAGGATGCTCCGCGTCGGATGTCTTGAAGATGGACTCGCTCCGCGTCGGATGGATGAAGATAGAAGGTGCCGTCTGGATGAAGACTTCTCCCGGCTTCGTTGAGGACTTCGGCCCGGTTGGATGAAGACTTCTGCTGCTTCCTTGAGGATGTATGACCGGTCTTCAGAACAGTAAGTCGATCTTCAGGGGGATAGTATTAGGTTTTTTTAAGGGTGTATTGGGTGGGTTTTATTTTTTAGATTAGGGTTTGGGCCGCAAAATAGCTAACTGCCCTTTTAAGGGCAATGCCCATCCAAATGCCCTTTTCAGGGCAATGGGGAGCTTCGTTTTTTTTTAGATAGTATTTTATTTGGGGGGTTGGTTGTGTGGGTGGTGGGTTTTACTGTTAGGGGGTTGTTTGTATTTTTTTTACAGGTAAAAGATTTGATTACTTTGGGGCAATGCAACTATTGATAGTTTAGTTTAGGCTAGGGTTTTTTTATTTTGGGGAAGCTTTTTTTATTTTGATAGGGCTATTAGATGGTGTAATTAGTTTAAATATCTTGTAATTTTTTTTATTATTTTCTGTAATTTAGTGGGGGGGGGGGGTTTGTACTTTAGCTAATTTAATTTATTTAATTGTTTTTAATTTAGTTAATTTATTTAATTGTAGGGTTAGGTTAGGTGTTATTGTAACTTAGGTTAGGTTTTATTTTACAGGTACTTTTTTTTTATTTTAGCTAGGCAGTTATTAAATAGTTAATAACTATAATAACTATTCTACCTAGTTAAAATAAATTCAAACTTCCCTGTAAATTAAAAATAAACCCTAAGCTAGATACAATGTAACTATTAGTTATATTGTAGCTAGCATAGGGTTTATTTTATAGGTACGTATTTAGTTTTAAATAGGAATTATTTAGGTAATAATATTAATTTTTATTTAGATTTATTGCAATTATAATTAAGTTAGGGGGTGTTAGGGTTAGACTTAGGTTTAGGGGTTAATAAATTTAGTATAGTGGCGGCGACGTTGGGGGCGGCAGATTAGGGGTTAATAAATGTAGGTAGGTATGTTAGGTAGGCAGACTAGGGGTTAATAATATTTAACTAGTGTTTGCGAGGCAGTAGTGTGGCGGTTTAGGGGTTAATATGTTTATTATAGTTGTGCCAATGTCCAGAACGGCAGATTAGGGGTTAAAAAAAATATTTTAGTGTTTGCGATGCGGGAGGGCCTCGGTTTAGGAGTTAATAGGTAGTTTATGGGTGTTAGTGTACTTTTTAGCACTTTAGTTATGAGTTTTATGCTACGGCCTTGTACCCTAAAATTCTTAACTACTGACTTTTAAATTCGTTAGGGATCTTGGAGGTAGAGGGTGTACCGCTCACTTTTTGGCCTCCCAGGACAGACTCGTAATTCTGGCGATATGGAAGTCCCATAGAAAAAAGACTTTACAGAGCTTACATAAGTCGTTTTGCGGTAAGGCCAAAGAAGTGTGCAGTTCCCCTAAACCTGCAAGACTCGTAATAGCAGCGGTAGGGAAAGAGCAGCGTTTGTACCTGTAATCTAGCCATTATTATTTTTAATTATCACTGTAGTTTACTACCAGCCCTGAGGGAGATACTAGTCCATTAATTATGAAACAGGAAAAACAAATTAATTGTCGACTGCAATTAATTATTTATCCATAACTAGTGGACTACCTAGTAGAAATATATATTCATTAAAATGAAAATGTATTTTTCCCCCCACTTACTCTGTATGTTAGGATCTCCCAAGGTCGCATATACTTGTGGGCACTGTTTGGAGTGAGATGTCTAGCCCATGAAAATCCTCCTTCCATCTCCTTTCTGTCCCTCCAAAGTTTTTTCACACGTGCATGTTTAAATATTACTGCCCACAGACGTATAAGAGAGTGCTCCTCTGTTGAAACAAGCTTCAATTAAATGTAAGAAAAAAGGAGTAGCAGAGCATTGGTATGGATTTTGTAAAATAGAGATTCTTTATTCAATCAAAAAATGTTAAAACAACAGGACAAGGGTGCTATTCTCCTGATAGGAGTCAGCTCGTACAGCTGCTGACATGTGTTTCAACATTTGGGTATCATGGCCCTTTAAGCTTAACTGGAGCTTTTTGTAAGTATTTTAGATTTATATAGGTTGAACTCGATGGACTTCTGGTCTTTTTTCAACCTCATCTACTATGTTACTATGAATCATGAAAGGAACATTTTGGGGTTAATGTCCCTTTAACCTCTTAAAGACATATGACGGAATTTTTCCGTCATAAAACAATTGAGCAAACTGAAAGCTGTGTCCTTAAAGGGTTAAACTTACAATGTAAAGGGGAAATGTTTAAAATAAAGCTGAGAAAGTAAACAAGTATAAGAGAGTAGGCATGTATACAGGTGAGTAGAAGCTGATATATAATGTAAGATCATCATTGTGAAAGATAGTACAATTGGACTTTAGATATAAGTGTATTGCAGGGTGTGGGACAATAGAGTGGGTCGATACTTGTTACTGACAACATGTGGTTGAAATTGCAGATGATGATAATTACAGTATGCTTCTGAAAAAAGCACTAATTAGGGATGGGTTGGATTATGGGAGCAAGGGAGGACAAATTACTATGGGAATATAGCAGTCTGACATAGATTTTGATGGCAGATAAGAATCATAGGCCCAGCAAGTCTGCCCAATATTTCCCAATTAGAAAATGATCTAGTTGGTTGGACAGCCTTATGCTTATCCCAGGCATCTTAAAGTCCCCCACAGTGTTTGTCATTACCACCTCTTGTGGAATTGTATTACATGAATCCAGGGTCGGCTCTAAGGGGGGGCATTGGGGGGCAATGCCCCCCCCCCAAATGGAATGCTGTGCCCCCCAGGGCAAAAGAAGTGATTTACATTTTTTTTTTTTTACATTTTAAAAGTGACGGAACGTCCAGGGTCCCAAATGTCGCATCAACCATTTGCCGCCACTGGACCCTGGAGATCCGCCACTGGAGGGCCCAGCTAATCTCTTTACTCTCCTCTATTTACAACCAGATAACAAATAAAGTTGCATTTCCCTGCTGGTGCTCTCACAGTTAACCTAGGGCTTGCAATGCCCCTCCTCCTGCTAGCCCACTTACTACAGAGCTGAAGAGAGATGATGACATCATCAGACCTCTTATGGAAATGCTGGGAGAAGCTAACAGTCAGTAAGAGGGAAGGCAGAAGTAAATTTGTGAAAACACAGCCGTATAACCAATGTGTGTGTGTGTGGGAGTAGTATCCCTTCCCTATTGTGCTTTATATCCTGGCAGCCACAGATAAAGAAGTAAATTGGGAATTCCTTGATTACCCCACTGCAGGTCACACAAAACAAGTGTGCATTGTGCCTGCTTTATGTGTGTATATACATATATACCGTGTGTATTTGTGTGTGTGTATATATATATATATATATATATATATATTTATATATATATATGTATATAAATTTGTGTGTATATACATACTGTATATACTGTGTGTGTGCTGGTAAATATCATTAATAATATCTGTACAAGTAATTTACTGCTTGGCACTCAAACTTATTGTCACGTAAAAGCTTATTTGATCAATAGTAGGGTCATTGGTAGAACTACACATGCAAACAGTGTCCACTGGCTGTGTCATATGTGGGAAACATTCCTGAGATATGACAACTGTAACCCCTGCACTGCCATAAATCTGGTAAATGTAACTGCTGCGGCACTGCCAGACATCTTATAAATGTAACCCCTATACTCCTTGAGATTTGACACCTGTAACCGCTGCACTTCCAGAAATATAAACAAATCTAACTCCTGCACAGCCAGAGATCTGATAAATGTAACCCCTGGACGGCCACAGTAGGTCTGCTCTTATTTTGACTCTCATACATGCTTTTTAAATGCGTGCCCCCTCGTGGAAAAAAAAATGCCCCCCCATTTCATTCATTCTGGAGCCGACCCTGCATGAATCGATCACCCTTTCTGTAAAGAAGTGCTTCCGCAAATTACTTCTTTTCAGCTTGAGATCATGTCCCCTTGTTCTTGAATTTTTCATTTTATTAACAATACTCACAGCCTCAGCTTTGCTAAGCCTTTTAATATACAGGTAGCCCTCAGTTTATGCCGGAGTTAGGTTCCAGAAAGAATGGTTGTAAATCGAAACCATTGTAAATTGAAACCCAGTTTATAATGTAAGTCAATGGGAAGTGAGGGAGTTAGGTTCCAGGCCCCTCTAAAAATTGTCATAACTAGCACCTAATACATTATTTTTAAAGCTTTTAAATGAAGACTTTAAATGCTAAACATCATTATAAACCTAATGAAATAATCACACAACACAGAATATATAATTAAACTAAGTTAAATGAACAAAAACATTTTCTAAACAGCATTATAAACCTAATAAAATAATCACACAACACAGACTTCACTTGCATTTTTCTGCCAAACAGTTCTTTCTATGCATTCCAATCTGGACTGATTTATAGACAGGAAGATCTTGTTCCTTTGAAAACTGCTCAATAGCTCAGGTCTGGTTAAACTGATTATTTTCAGCTTGCTTGTCTTTGCTACAACACAAGCGGACAGCTCCACCTACTGGCTATTTTAATAAATGCACTGCTTCTCAATGCTTTTCAATAGCAGTCACATGACTGGAAAAAAAGGTAGTTATTCTGAAACGGTGTAAATTGAACCATTGTAAACCGAGGGCCACCTGTACTTGAAAGTTGCTATTATATCACCTCTTTCCCTACTCTCCTCTAAGCTATACATATTTAGGTAATTGAGCCTCTCTTGGTAAGTTTTATTTTTTAGACCATATACCATTTTGGTAGCCCTCGTTTGCACAGTTTCCAGTTTGTTTACATCCTTCTGGAGGTATGGCCTCCAGAACTGCACACAATATTCAAGATGAGACCTAACTAATGATCTGTAAAGCGGCATAAGAACCTTACTATTTATGCTGCAAAAAACCTCTACCAATACAGGCACGCATTCTACTGGCCCTACTTGCTGCAATACTACATTGTTTACTCAATTTTAAATAATCTGAAATAATAATTCTTCTAGTAGCAGAGAAAGTTCCAGGAGGGGGTAATGAGTTTATTGGATACAAGGATGTATTTTTGGATGATGGCGCAGAGACAGGAAGTTGCTTCAGGTAATACTGTATATATAAGGAGAAGTGGAAACGTATAGGTGAATCTAGTGTAAGATTTATTTTCTAATATGGCGAAATGGACTTTGTGAGGGGTCTCAATGAAAAGTATCTGATGGGTTTCATGATTTAAAAAAAAAAAAACTGAACTGCCACTGATTTGTACACCTCAAAAACATTGATTGATGCTTATATTGCAGACATGTTTTGTTCAGTAAGAGAAAATAAAGAAATATATATATATACTAGTCCTAAAGCCTGTGTACATGGGCCAATTATTTTAAGTACCGCGGTTCCAACCCTTGCTCCCTCTCTCTCCCCCATCTCTCTTGAGCTCTCTCTCTCCCCCCTCTTTTGTGCTCTCTCTCCCCCTCTTGTTCTCTCTCTCTCCCCCTCTTGTGCTCTCTCTCTCCCCCTCTTGTGCTCTCTCTCTCCCCCTCTTGTGCTCTCTCTCTCTCCCCCTCTTGTGCTCTCTCTCTCCCCCTCTTGTGCTCTCTCTCTCCCCCTCATTTGCTCTCTCTCCCCCTCTATTGCTCTCTCTTCCCCCTCTTTTGCTCTCTCTCTTCCCCCTCTTTTGCTCTCTCTCTCTCTCCCCCTCTTTTGCTCTCTCCCCCTCTTTTGGTCTCTCTCCGCTATTTTTCTCTCTCTCCCCCCTCTTTTGCGCTCTCTCCCCCCTCTCTTTTACGCTCTCTCCCCCTCTCTTTTGCGCTCTCTCCCCCCTCTCTTTTGCGCTCTCTCCCCCTCTCTTTTGCTCTCTCTCTGCTCTCTTTTGCTCTCTCTCTCTCCCCCTCTTTTGCATTCTCCTCCCTCTTTTGCTCTTTTTCTCTCCTCTTTTTTGCTCTCTCTCTCTCTCCCCCCTCTTTTGCTCTCTCTTTCCCTCCTCTCTTTTGGTCTCTCCCCCCTCTCTTTTGGTCTCTCTCTCTCCACCTCTTGTGCTCTCTCTCTACTCCTCTTTTGCTCTCTCTCTCCCCTCTTTTGCTCTCTCTCTCCCCTCTTTTGCTCTCTCCCTATCTTTTGCTCTCTCTCTCTCCCTCTCTTTTGCTCTCTCTCTCTCTCCCTCTCTTTTGCTCTCTCTCTCTCCCTCTCTTTTGCTTTCTCTCCCCCTCTCTTTTGCTTTCTCTCCCCCCTCTCTTTTGCACTCTCTCCCCCCTCTCTTTTGCGCAATCTCCCTCCTCTCTTTTGCTCTCTCTCTCCGCTCTCTTTTGCTCTCTCCCCCTCTTTTGCTTTCTCCCCCCTCTTTTGCTCTCTCCTCTCTTTTGGTCTCTCTCTCTCCCCCTCTCTTTTGTTCTCGCTCTCCCCCCCTCTTTTGCTCTCTCTTTCTCTCCTCTCTCTTTTGCACCCTTTTGTCTTTTCCCCCCCTCTCTTTTGCTCTTTCCCCCCTCTCTTTTGGTCTCTCTCTCTCCCCTCCTCTCGCCTCTCTGTTTTGCTCTCCCCTCTGTTTTTCTCTCTCACTTGACCATGCCGCTGCCACCACGGCTGCTCCCTTCGGCCACGCCCCTTCACGTGCGCTCCCACCCGGCCACGCCCCGTCGCCACACCCCCATCACGGCACACCAGGCAGCTTCCGCAGTGCACACTTTTCTGCTGCTCAAGGTCAGGTATGTTTGTCCTCGTGCAGTCTCTACTGTGCATGACTGCATCTGACAAACATACCTGGCCTTTTATTATATAGGATATAGATATATAGACATATAATGCCCGAACATTACTGGGTGTGAGCGCCCTGACAAGCTGTTGCTCCCACTTATGTGACTGACATTATCCCCAAATATTGTTTTCATTTGAAACCATTTCGCTTCCAACCTCTAAATATTTTTGTGATTTGTATTGCCCTTATCTGCTTTGAATCGGCCCAGAGACAGGAGTGCATACCCAAACTGTTGAGAGACTATGGGAAAGTTTGCAATGGAGGAACAAACAAGAACGAGGGACCATAAGACAGCTGTACTTTGCGTGGAGGTAGAAACACAAA
This sequence comes from Bombina bombina, assembly GCF_027579735.1. Classification (NCBI taxonomy): domain Eukaryota; kingdom Metazoa; phylum Chordata; class Amphibia; order Anura; family Bombinatoridae; genus Bombina; species Bombina bombina. The sequence goes on from NC_069500.1 coordinate 128,723,932, forward strand.
AGTGATAAGATGTTCTCTGGTATAATAGTATACAGATTCATAAAAAGCACAGTTTAAAATCTTGAATTTGTATTAATTTGTGTCTGAAAAAATGTGAAGTAAAATTTGTTTAAATTGAAATAAATACATCAATATTAATTATATAAACAATATCACAAATCAACAGTATGTATCCACAAATATATATATAAATACAACCAAAATAAATTAGATATAAAACACTGCGCTCCAAAATCCAGTGAACTGGTAATAAAGGAAATAGTCCCAATATGGAAGAATGTTCTTCCAGTAATGGGAACCTCAAAAGAAAAAGAAAATATATATATATAGTAAAGCACTGGAAACTGATTGTAGCTCAAGGTTTCCAATTGGCCGTACTTTTATTAAAACTTGTATTTATTACATAAAAGCAAATGCAGATCTTCTGATAGCAGAGGAAAGGGACTTTCACGATTCAGATAGAGAATACAATTTTAAACAACTTTCCAATTTACTTCTATTATTTAATTTGCTTGAAACAAATTAGATAATAGAAGTAAATTAGAAAGTTGCTTAAAATTGTATCTGAGTCATGAGAGACAAAAATGGGTTTCATGTCCCTTTAAGTTAATCTAAGTCAGAAGGTCTAGGTCAAAGCCTCACAGGGAAAAGCAGCACATAATCATTAAAAAATTCTAGTCCCGCTCCGGAGCGCATGAGAAGAGCTTGCTAGGCACTACGGGCAAAGAGTAAGGGAGGGAATTAGGATCTAAGGCCACTGTTGGTGGCTAAGAGACCCCTTAGAAGGACACTTACCGGAGGCGACACATAGGCCCCAGCAGTCCTCCAGCCTTAAGGGTAATAGCTGGAAGAATCGGACCTTGTGGCCTTCGCCCACGTGGAGGGCTCAGGTGAGAAAGCACGCACGCCATTACAGTACTCCAGACTAATAGTCCCCGGCCCTAACTTTTTGATCCTACGTGCCACTAGTGTATCTCCAGGTGCCCGCTGGCCTTTGTCATAGGGCTGCAGACTACAGTACCGCTCTACATACCCATAGACCCTTACTCCTCTGGCCACGCAGGCACATCAAGGCACCCAATTGAGAGACTCTCTCCCCTAACCCATTCAGGAGAACACCTGCTTTTATTATCTCTGAGAGCCTAAGAGGAACAGCGCATCAGGTTTTTGTCCTGCTTATTGCTAACTTTGTTTCTAGGCCTACCCAACACAGCCACAAAGCCTTACTCGATTCTTGGGGGCCCTATAGACCTGTATTAAATTAAGCAAGTTCACAAGATCTAGGCTTCTAGACCTGATTTGGCCTACCTCCAACTTAGTATCATTGGCCTCAAATTGATCTATCAGAGGTAAGCAGCCTGCCCTACACTGAACTATATCTTGGCCAGCTTTTCTGGCCTTCATCCACTACATATGTTCAGTCATTTGTTGCTGCACATTCTTAAGGGGCTAATAAGTAAACTGCTGCATCAGCTCTACTTTCTTTGATTGTTATTCAGCTGCTGCGTCAGCATTATTGTCTTCAGGGCCCTCCCAGAAATGTTATTTCATTGTTTGTTATGCATGACACCTTTATTGCTTCTTTGGTCCAATGGGTAGAGATATATAACTGTATTACCTTTTATGGTTATTGTATTGCTCTGTTGCTTATATTACTTGAACTAGGATTTTAAGTGTAAACTGTGAGTTCCACTGGTGGAGATTGGTTGCTGCTGGCCCCCTCGTGCCTCCTCCTTTCCGGCCCAGCTTCCAACTTCCCCTTTCCCCTTCCTCATGGTTGTATCCCCTTTTCGCAGAGGTGCATGGGGGTCTGTGGGGATTGCCATATATACGACAATTGGTAAGCTTATATACACTTGGTGATATCACACAAAAGATGACTTAATTTGAATGCATAGGTGGTCCTCAGCCCCGCTCTCACTTCTATGTTGAGTATCCGTGTTTTATTTCTGCTCTATTAGACAGGTTTAGTCCGTTATAACTCCTACTTCTTGCAGGCGGTGAAAAAGTATTTGTATTGCGGCACTGAGGTGTATAGAGACCCCCATGCCCCAGCCTAAAATGCCGCACACCTCAAGGAGACACCCTAAAACCTTTCAGTTGAGCCCACACTCCACGGCCCATCTGCAACATTACATCACTGAAAACACCTTGAAGAAGATGCTTGTAGCTCAAACAAAATCTATTACATCCGAAATTCAACGCAGTTCAGCAGAACTGCGGAAGGACATAGCTGAGATAGGAGAAAGGGTGGATACCCTGGAATGGCAGCACAATGATCTTGCCACTGACCACTCCTACTTACTCTCATATGCCGAGAATTTGGCCAACCATATAACTCAACTGGAGCTGAAGCTTGCGAATGTGGAAGATAGATCCAGAAGGAGCAATGTTCGCTTTAGGGGTATCCCAGAAAGCGTTCCTACAAGCGAGTTACAAGAATTACTTAAATCCCTTTTTTCAGAATTGTTACCAAGTTAAGCTCTCAATAGCTAGATCCTGGAAAACGTCAAATCCCCCGCCATGGTTTGACATAATCAGGCTCATGGCTTATATGTACTCAATGGAGAAGAATATCTTCTTTTCCGTTGGAAAAGTAGACCTTTTTGAACTAATTTGGGCTGAGTGGAAATCCAAGTACGACACCCAATGGTTCCCGAGCATAGATGTATAGGCTTCCCCACAACCAGACTTGAGGGTAATTCTCACCCCCCCTCCTGTTCCCACCCAACAAGAAGGGTAATACAATCCCCCCTCCCACCCCGCGAGTATCCTACCCATACTTCTAGAAGATTTCTATTGGTTTCTCCCGACCTTCCCCACTTCCCTTTTCTTAACCCCTCCTCTTTTTACCCACCCCCACCTGGAAAGATTATATATGTTTTCTCACCGTCTCATAGTTTTAGTTTCTGTTTATGTTCCTGAATATAACTTTGAAGTATTGTGATAAAGGCAATGATCTAGCCCAGATGCAGGTTACATTGCCATTGTCCCTGTTATTCTTTTTTATTTTTCATATCCTGTTACTAAGCTTATGAAACGTATGGAGCACCGTTGGGTGCAATGTTACGTATTTATTATGAAAATCAAATAAAATGTTTATATATAAAAAAAAAAATCCAGTCCAAAAATAAAGCTATAGTCATAAACCAAGTCAGTGCAAACAAAAGGTTAAACAGAAGCAGTCAGGAGAAGCAGAAGTCAAACCAGTATATCCAAATAGTAATTGCCAGAGCAAGAGGAATTAACTCAATACACAAGCAACCACATGGATCAGCCAATAGGATTGAACTTAAATTCTATTGGCTGATCCAATCAGCCAATAGGATTTTTACCTTAATTCCGATTGGCTGATAGAATTCTATCAGCTAATCAGAATCTAAGGGATGCCATCTTGGATGACATCATTTAAAAGAACCTTCATTCGTCGTTAGTCCATCGGAAGAAGAGGATGATCCGCGTCGGATGTCTTGAAGATTGACCCGCTCCGTGCCGGATGGATGAAGATAGAAGTTGCCGTCTGGATGAAGACTTCTGCCCACCTGGAGGACCACTTCTGTTTGTCTGGAGGACCACTTCTGCCGGCTTCGTTGAGGACATCTTGCCGCTTGGATGAAGACTTCTCCCAATAAGTGAATCTTCGGGGGTTAGTGTTAAGATTTTTAAGAGTGTATTGGGTGGGTTTTATTTTTAGGTTAGGGCTTTGGGCAGCAATAGAGCTAAATGCCCTTTTAAGGCCAATGCCCATCCAAATGCCCTTTTCAAGGCAATCGGGAGCTTAGGTTTTTTAGTTAGGCTTTTATTTGGGGGCTTGGTTTTGTGGGTGGTGGGTTTTACTGTTTGGGGGGTTGTTTGTATTTTTTTTTACAGGTAAAAGAGCTGATTTCTTTGAGCTGATTTCTTTGGGGCAATGCCCCGCAAAAGCCCCTTTTAAGGGCTATTGATAGTTTAGTTTAGGATAGGTTTTTTTTATTTTGGGGGGGCTTTTTTATTTTGATAGGGCTATTAGATTAGGTGTAATTAGTTTAAAGATATTGAAATTAGTTTTTTATTTTCTGTAATTTAGTGGGTTTTTTTTGTAATTTAGCTAATTTAATTTATTTAAAGGGACACTATACCCAAACATTTTCTTTCATGATTAAGGTAGAGAATATAATTTTAAACAAAATTCCAATTTACTTCTATTACCTAATTTGCTTCATTCTTTAGATATACTTTAATGAAGAAATAGTGATGCACACGGTGAACCAATCAGAGGAGGCATCTATGTGCAGCTACCAATCAGCAGCTACTAAGCATATCTAGATATGCTTTTCAGCAAAGAATATCAAGAGAATGAAGCAAAATAGACAATAGAAGTAAATTTGAAATTTGTTTATAATTGTATGCTCTTTCTAAATCATGAAAGAAAAAAATTGGGTTTCATGTCCCTTTAATTGTAGGGTTAGGTTAGGTGTTAGTGTAACTTAGGTTAGGTTTTATTTTACAGGTAAATTTTATTTTAGCTAGGTAGTTATTAAATAGTTAATAACTATTTAATAACTATTCTGCCTAGTTAAAATAAATACAAACTTGCTGTAAAATAAAAATAAACCCTAAGCTAGCTACAATGTAACTATTAGTTATATTGTAGCTAGCTTAGGGTTTATTTTATAGGTAAGTATTTAGTTTTAAATAGGAATTATTTAGGTAATAATTGTAGGTTTTATTTATATTTATTTTAATTATATTTAAGTTTGGGGGTGTTAGGATTAAGGTTAGACTTAGGTTTAGGGGTTAATAAATTTACTATAGTGGCGGCGACGTTGGGGACGTCAGATTAGGGGTAAATAAATGTAGGTAGGTGACGGCGATGTTAGAGGCGGCAGATTAGAGGTTAACTAGTGTTTGTGAGGCGGGAGTGCAGCGGTTTAGGGGTTAATATGTTTATTCTAGTGGTGGCGATGTCCGGAGCGGCAGATTAGGGGTTAAAAATTTTATTTTAGTATTTGCGATGCAGGAGGGCCTCGGTTTAGGGGTTAATAGGTAGTTTATGGGTGTTAGTGTACTTTTTAGCACTTTAGTTATGGGTTTTATGCTACAGCTTTATAGTGTAAAACTCATAACTACTGACTTTAGAATGCGTTCGGAATCTTGGAGGTAGAGGGTGTACCGCTCACTTTTTGGCCTCCCAGGACAAACTCGTAATACTGGCGCTGTGCAAGTCCCATTGAAAAAAGACTTTACGAAATTTACGTATTTAAGTTGATTTATTTAAGTTGATTTGCGTTAAGACCAAAGAAGTGTGCGGTGCCCCTATACCTGCAAGACTCGTAATAGCAGCGGGCGTTAAAAAGCAGCGTTAGGACCGGTTAACTCTGCTTTTTAAGCTTACCGCAAAACTCGTAATCTAGCCGTTAGTTTTTTTTAATTTGACAGGTAAATTTTAATTTAATTTGAGATAGGAAATTGTAATTTTAATATAAAGTTAGGGGGTGTTAGGTTTAGGGGTTACTAGTTTAAATTAGTTTATTGCGATGTGGGGGTGCTTTCGGTTTAGGGGTTAATAGTTTAAATTAGTATATTTCGTTGTGGGGGGCTTGCGGTTTAGTGGCTAATAGGTTTATTATAGTGGCGGCGGTGTAGTGCTTAATGACTTTAGTATAGCAGGGGCGATGTGGGCAGACGGCAGATTAGGGGTTAATTATATTTAAATAGTGATGCGATTTTTTTTAAATTTGCGATGCGGGAGGTCGGAGGTTTAGGGGTTAATAAGTTTATTATAGTGGTGACGCTGTCGGGGAGCGGCAGAATAGGGATTAAGAAATTTTATTAGGGCTTTGGGCCTGCAAAAGAGCTAACTGCCCTTTTAAGGGCAATGCCCATCCAAATGCCCTTTTTCAGGTCAATGGGGAGCTTAGGTTTTTTTGTTAGTATTTTTTTGGGGGGGTTGGTTGTGTGGGTGGTGGGTTTTACTGTTGGGGGGGTTGTTTGTATTGTTTTTTTACAGGTAAAAGAGCGGATTACTTAGGGGCAATGCCCCTTAAAAGGCCCTTTTAAGGGCTATTGATAGTTTAGTTTAGGCTAGGTTTTTTTTTATTTTGGGGGGGCTTTTTATTTTGATAGGGCTATTAGATTAGGTGTAATTAGTTTAAAGATCTGTAATTTGTTTTTTTATTTTCTGTAATTTAGTGTTTTGTTTTTTTTGTAATTTAGCTAATTCAATTTATTTAATTGTATTTAATTTAGCTAATGTATTTAATTGTAGTGTAGTGTTAGGTGTTATTGTAACTTAGGTTAGGTTTTATTTTACAGGTCAATTTGTATTTATTTTAGCTAGGTAGTTATTAAATAGTTAATAACTATTTAGTAACTATTCTAGCTAGTTAAAATAAATACAAACTTGCCTGTAAAATAAAAATAAACCCTAAGATAGCTACAATGTAACTATTAGTTATATTGTAGCTAGCTTAGGGTTTATTTTATAGATAAGTATTTAATTTTAAATAGGAATAATGTAGTTAATGATAGTAATTTTATTTATATTTAAATTATATTTAATTTAGGGGGTGTTAGGGTTAGATTTAGGTTTAGGAGTTAATACATTTAATATAGTGGCGGCTACATTGGGGGCGGCAGATTAGGGGTTAATAAGTGTAGGTAGGTTGCGGCGACATTGGGGGCAGCAGATTAGGGGTTAATAAATATAATGTAGGTGGCAGCGATGTTGGGGCAGCAGATTAGGGGTTAATAAGTATAATGTAGGTGGCGGCGGTGTCCAGAGCGGCAGATTAGGGGTTAATAAGAATAATGTAGTTGTCGGGGATGGCAGATTAGGGGTTAATAAGTGTAAGATTAGGGTGTTTAGACTCAGGAGTTCATGTTAGGGTGTTAGGTGTAAACATAAAATGTTTTTTCCCCATAGGAATCAATGGGGTTGCGTTACTGAGTTTTACGCTGCTTTTTGGCAGGTGTTAAGCTTTTTCTCAGCTGGCTCTCCCCATTGATGTCTAGGGGGAAATCATGCACGAGCATGTATGACCAGTTCACCACTGACTTAAGCAGCGCTGGTATTGGAGTGCGGTATGGAGCACATTTTTGCTCTATGCTCACTTCTTGCCTTTTAGCGCCGGGTTTGCAAAAACCCGTAATACCAGTGCTGCAGGTAAGTGAGCGGTGAGAAAAAACTGCTCGTTAGCACCGCACAGCTCCTAACGCAAAACTCGTAATTTGGCCGATAGTCTCTATTTAGGCCCTTGGGGATTAAGGCATCCAATTAATGTATCCAGTACATCTCTTTCTGTTTCAGGAGTTTTTTCTTATCCCCTCCATTACATTGTCGGCCTACACTATCTATAACTTTCCATTTAAGCTGACGGATTTGATGTTTACACTGTAAGAAATATAAGAGACAGGTGCTTCCCTGTTATTACATCTTATGTTAGAGCGGTGTTGGCTCATTCTATCTTTTACCTTGCGGATGGTTTCACCTACATAAATCAGGGAACAACTACACTTAATTAAGTATATTGCAAACATTGATTCACAAGTGTAGAAATTCTTTATTTGATAAGGAAAGATTGTTTTTTGTTTCCCAATTTAGCTATAGTAGTGATACAATATCTAAAATAGTAAGACAGCATTGGCATGTGTCACAGAAGTGTAATAATGATATAGAGCTGTTTAAAAACCCACCCTTAATGGGCTATAGGAGGGTCAAGAATCTACATGACCATTTTACTAGTACAGATGTTGGGTCTAAAAAGAAAGACATACAGACTTTTCTAAGCAAGAAAAACCTGGGCTGCTGTCCCTGTCTGGGATGCATGAGTTGCAGTTCAATGATTAAAGACAACTAATTTTACCATCCTAGGAATTGTAAGAGGTATCAAATTAAGGATTTCTACACCTGTGAATCGATGTTTGTAATATACTTAATTAAGTGTAGTTGTTTTCTGATTTATGTAGGTGAAACCACCCACAAGGTAATAGATAGAATGAGCCAACACCGCTCTAACATAAGATTTAATAACAGGGAAGCACCTGTCTCTTATCATTTCTTACAGTGTAAACATCAAATCAGTCAGCTTAAATGTCAAGTTATAGATAGTGAAGGCCAGTTGCTGTGTTAAAATAAATGAGTAATGAAATGGAAATGTAATAAAGAAGAAATTATAGGCAACTCTAATCCGTTATTATGTAAATTAATGGTAACTTAGTTTCTTTTAAAAATTGGTTACAAATGTAATATATAGGCTGTAATGAATTGTAAAAAACAGTAGATGGTGATATTGCCCCAATTGAGAGTTTGGCACAAATTTGTAAGCCTTTTTAAAGTCATTTGTAACATTTCTTTACAAGCATGAATAAAGGTTAAAATATACCCGAAACGTTGCTTGATGTCTGGCTTGATATCTGTCTAAATAAGGGGGCACAGAAAAGATAATCAATGCAAGAATAGGAGTCATGCATAGAAGAGTAATAGGTATAGTCTTTAGCCGTTCTCTTCAACACTCACCAATGGTTGAAAAGGATGAATTGGGATTTCAAGCATTAGAAGTGATGAGAGAGTTCAATGGTTAATTTATCGAGTTTATATTTGGTGCTAAATGTCGTATTAAGGTAATCCCAAACGAGATGAAAGTACCCGGATATCAGGACATGGGCTTGGCTCAAAATCTCTAGATGAGTTTCTAATTTCACAGTAGGTGTAGGTCTCTGTCTAACCATAATTCGACAAGGTACTGGACAAAGCTGAAAACTGGACTCACTAGAGAAGATGACCTGGAATCAGGCAGATTTATCTTTGTGAAGGATGTATGAATCAAGCCACGTACAAGGTTATCCTGGAAGAAAACTTGCTTCCTTCTGCTCTGACGATGTTCCCCAACTCTTAGGATTGTTTTTTTCCAGCAGGACAGTGCTCCATGCTACACAGCCAGGTCAATCAAGATGTGGATGAAGGACCACCAGATCAAGACCCTGTCATGGCCAGATAAATCTCCAGACCTAAACCCCATTAAAAAACCTTTGGAATGTGATTAAGAGGAAGATAAATGGTCACAAGCCAATTTTTGCGCCGGGGTGGCAAAAAAGATGTGATTGAAATTCAACATTATTCCACCAAATATTGATTTCTGAACTCTTGCCAAGTTAAAACATTAGTATTGTGTTTGAAAATGAATATAAAGTTGTTTTCTTTGGATTCTTTGAAAACACTGCATCATTTTTGTTATTTTGACCAGTTGTATTTTCTGCAAATAAAATGCTCTAAATGACAATATTTTTTGGGGAATGTGGAAGAAATGTTGTCAGTATCTTATAAAATAAATAAAAAATGTTAATTTATGTATATTGTGTGTGTGTCTATTTTACATATATATATGGCTACCTCTCTGTGTGCACCAAACCCATCTCTGGTGTTTATTGCCAAAAAGCTCTAATTTTTTATTTCATCTAACCATAGAACCCCAACAGAATTTGCAGTTCCAGTAGTGTCTGGCAAACTGAAGATGCTTGAGACAATGTAGAAACATGTCACATTTCCAGTTGTCTTCTTAATTATTGCCCTGATGGTGGAAATTGGCATTTTCAATGCTTTTGCTATTTTCTTATAGTGACTTCCCATTTTGTGAAGCTCAACAACCTTTTGAAGCACATTGCAGCTATATTCCTTGGTCTTACCCATTGTGATGAATGACTAAGGGAATTTTGCCTATTTGTTACCTCATATTTATACCCCTGTGAAACAGGAAGTCATGGTTGAACAATTTCCTGTTCCCTAGTCACACAGGTGTACTAAAAACTGTAAACTATCAATGGGAATATACTTCAAAAATATTTTTCTCATATGAATTCATAGTGGTGTCACATATATATTTAACAACAATTTTTTTATTTGGATAAACCTGTTTTTGTGTTTACAATTTTCTAATATTCGTGAGAGCAGAGTATTTAATTTGTATTTTTGAACAAAAGATCAAAAGGTTAAACAATAAGGGCAATTTTTTACAGGCTTCTTTGCTTATATTTACCAAGGGTGCCAATATTAGAGGAAGGCACTGTGTATTTGTATTATTGTATACAGGTATAGAGTTATACAGATATTTATAAAAATATCTGTTTTAAAATATTTAAAACAGATTCCCCTATATGAAGAACATTGGAATGTGAAATATTTACAGTAAATACACAGTTAAACATGAATATTGCATAAATATGAATATTGCATAAATATAATTTTAGAGTTTTTAGCTACTTGACAGCAATAAATACATATAGACAAATATAAATACATAAAAACCTACACAAATATAAACATAATAATAATAAAAAAGCATAGCATTGAGCAATGATATTTTTTTATTTATTTGTCACCAAGGACCATGACAAACACCTCATCACACTGTCCCAATCATTCAGAGAAAAAAGTTCCCAAACAAGGGTAATAAATAAAAAAAAATTAACTCTTGCCCTCAGTACTCCACGTGAACACAATAATAAGTCCTATAAATAAGGGACATATTTATGTATGTCTGCAAATGTGGTATACACGTATGTCTGCAAATGTGGTATACAGCCATAGGATTGAGCTCGCATTCTATTGGCTGTTCCAATCAGCCAATAGAATGTGAGCTCAATTCTATTGGCAGATTGCATCAGCCAATAGGATTTTTCCTACCTTAATTCATCTTGGATGACGTCACTTAAAGGAACCTTCATTCAGTCGTCGGATCAAGAAGGAAGAGGATGCTCCGCGTCGGATGTCTTCAAGATGGACCCGCTCCACTCCGGATGGAAGAAGATAGAAGATGCCGCCTGGATGAAGACTTCTGCCGGTCTGGATGTCCTCTTCTGGCCAGATTGGATGAAGACTTCTGCCCCTCTGGAGGTCCACTTCTGCCCGGCTGGGTGAAGACATCTCAAGGTATGGTGATCTTCAAGGGGGTAGTGTTAGGTTTTATTAAGGGGGGATTGGTGGGTTTTAGAGTAGGGTTGGGTGTGTGGGTGGTGGGTTTTAATGTTGGGGGGGTATTGTATTTTTTTTTACAGGTAAAAGAGCTGATTACTTTGGGGCAATGCTCCGCAAAAAGCCCTTTTAAGGGTTATTTGTAATTTAGTATAGGGTAGGGAATTTTATTATTTTGGGGGGCTTTTTTATTTTATTAGGGGGATTAGATTAGGTGTAATTATCTTAAAATCCTTGCAATTATTTTTTTATTTTCTGTAATTTAGTGGGGGGGGGGGTTGTACTTTAGTTTATTTAATTTAATTGTAGTTAATTATAGTTAGTTTATGTAATTAGTTTTATGATAGTGTAGTGTTAGGTGTAATTGTAATTTAGGTTAGGATTTATTTTACAGGTAAATTTGTACTTATTTTAACTAGGTAGCTATTAAATAGTTAATGACTATTTAATAACTATTGTACCTAGTTAAAATAAATACAAAGTTGCCTGTAAAATAAATATAAATCCTAAAATGGCTACAATGTAACTATTATTATATTGTAGCTAGATTAGGGTTTATTTTACAGGTATTTAGTTTTAAATAGGAATAATTTAGTTAATAATAGTAAATTTATTTAGATGTATTTAAATTATATTTAAGTTAGGGGGGGTGTTAGGGTTAGGGATAGACTTAGGTTTAGGGGTTAATAGATTTATTATAGTGGCGACGACAGATTAGGGGTTAATAAATTTATTATAGTTGCGGCGATGTTGGGGAGGCAGATTAGGGGTTAATAAATAAAATGTAGGGTTCGGCGATGTTGGGGGCAGCAGATTAAGGGTTCATATGGATAATGTAGGTGGCGGTGGTGTCCGGAGCAGCAGATTAGGGGTTAATAATATAAAGCAGGTGTCGGCGATGTCGGGGGTGGCAGATTAGGGGTTAATAAGTGTAAGATAAGGGGTGTTTAGACTCGGGGTTCATGTTAGGGTGTTAGGTGCAGACATAAAATGTATTTCCCCATAGGAAACAATGGGGCTGCGTTAGGAGCTGAACGCTGCTTTTTTGGAGGTATTAGGGTTTTTTTCAGCCTGCTCAGCCCCATTGTTTCCTAGGGGGAAATCGTTCACGAGCACGTTTAGCCAGCTCATTGCTACCGTAAGCAGCGCTGGTATTACAGTGAGATGTGGAGATAAATTTTGCTCAACGCTCACTTTTCTGTGGCTAACGCTGGCTTGCAGAAAACCTGTAATACCAGCGTTGTCTTAAGTGAGCAGTGAGAAAAAAGGCTCGTTAGCACCGCACACCATTACCGACAAAAACTCTTAATCTAGCCGTATGAGAATTGAATGACTATATAAAAGGCACAGAAAATTAGTAAATCTATTAACAACAATATAAACCTAATACTTCATTATAACATGAATCTATGTGATAATAATGTAGATAAATGTATTCACATTTACTGCTATAATATATAGACAAATTTAAAAACTGAAGATAAGCCAATAGGGCACAATTTGTCACTGCACATAGGTACGGTCTCTCCAATACTCTCCGTCTACCTCCCAGCATCCCCAGACTACCGGTCTATCTGCACAAAGACCCAACCAGCCCCCTATCTACCCCAAAACAACGCTGCATCTTTATTTCTCAACCTGCATAGCTAGCATCCCGAAATAGCATCAACAGTTTCCTGCTCTGTACACTCTCCACAGTGAAGCATGACATGGGCACAGCACAAATATCTCTGGGTGGCCTCTGATCACTTTAAAAACAGTCTTTGTCCTCTTAGAGCTCCACCTCCCTCAGGCACTCTGCTTCAATACCATAGTCCATTTGAAGTAGGGGTGCTTTTCAAGTGTCCATCTGGAGGTACGTGCTGGAAGTACGATGGTTTGTTCATTGGGTAGACAAGGAAAGCAGGTGGATCCTCATAGCAAGCAGACACTCGAGTCAGGAGTCTAAGAAGGAAACAAAACAGCACAAGATGAGCACACATCCTGATACAATCACAATTATGTCCAACAAAACTTATTTCACCTTTTTGTAAGCATCACCATTCCTTTAATAGCTTAACTTATCCTATGTCATTTAAAACCAGGAAAACATTGTGGATATATAATACAGAGAATAACTCACAGCTTCTCTATACAATTTAAATGATACCTTAAACATGAATACTAAGCAAGTAAAAACTACTAGACTTCATCAAGAGGCTGTATAGCTATGCTAAGTATCTTATGCTAAGGTCTGCCCTGCAACAAAAATGAAAAGTAAAACAGTCAATAAAAATATTTTCTTTAAAATTAATTTTTTCACACTTTCTCTTTGAAATACTAAAAAGTAAAAAAATAACCTAGTGTTGCTTTATTCTGCAAAGCTACTATATGTAATGTTTATAATTCTCCAAATATGATCTTAAAGGGACAGTCAACACTTCCGTTAACATTATTTGAGAGAAATATAAGAACCAAAGATCCGCCTGCACTATACCCCTTCTGCCATGCCGCCTTGCTTCTGTAGTAATCACTTTCGCTAACTTGTCTAATACCGGGTAAATATGGCAGCTGGACTCCCCCCACCGTTACGTAGCTGCCTTCTTCTTCAAGTGATCATCAAATCAGAATCCAGTCCTCGGACAGAAATTGCACGCCTTGCTTCTGTACTCATGAATACTCCCCCTGTTGTTCGCATGAAGCACCTTATGTGTCACGCAAAACACAATATGACAGCAAACTAAAAGACAATCCATGCATTCCTCAAAGAAGTAGTATACTATTATTAAAATCAGACAAAATCAAATAAATCTCAATATTCCATTCATACAGCACCCTTCTACACACATTCACTAAAAATAAAAACATAACATTCTCTTAGAAACCACTTAAAAACCAACTGTCCATTACACAAAACAAAACATTAACAGCCGGCACAAACTTTTAACAACCACTATCAACTTGAAATACAACACATATTGTATACTTACATTCACTGTACACAGCACTGAAAAATACCACATTCTAGCAAAACACTACAAATAATTAAAATCCAAAACAACCTTCTATGCCCTGGTTTTGTAAATTCTACCATGCACAATACTATGAAATTACGCTAATAATGCAATCACTTCAGAAGATCAATAAACTCTAGTTGCATATTTACAAATAAAATCCCTAACCATAAATTTACAAAGGAACACACAAACACCTAAATATTATATTCTGGGAAATGTCAGATAATAATGGTACAGCCACTGTTCTATATAGCCCCTGCTTGCATGCACAGTGCAAACCCACTGTTAAATAAATCGTGTTTGGCACAAATAATTTGTGAAAAGCTTTAGAATCCAGTCTATACTTTTACATAACCAATATTTTAATAAATACAGTTATTTGATTTTTTTTGTATATAATTTGATTTTTAACATTTCTTTTCATGTAATTAGCAAGAGTCCATGAGCTAGTGACGTATGGGATATACATTCCTACCAGGAGGGGCAAAGTTTCCCAAACCTCAAAATGCCTAAAAATACACCCCTCACCACACCCACAATTCAGTTTTACAAACTTTGCCTCCCATGGAGGTGGTGAAGTAAGTTTGTGCTAGATTCTACGTTGATATGCGCTTCGCAGCAGGCTGAACCCGGTTTTCCTCTCAGAGTGCAGTGAATGTCAGAGGGATGTGAAGAGAGTATTGCCTATTTGAATACCATGGTCTTCCTCTAGGGGATCTATTTCATAGGTTCTCTGTTATCGGTCGTAGAGATTTCTTCTCCTACCTCCCTTTTCAGATCGACGATGTACTCTTATATACCATTACCTCTACTGATTCTCGTTTCAGTACTGGTTTGGCTATCTAATATATGTAGATGAGTGTCTTAGGGTAAGTAAGTCTTATTTCTATTTATGACACTCAAAGCTATGGTTGGGCACTTTATATGTAATGTTCTAAATATGTGTTTAAACTTATATTTGCCATGATTCAGGATAATCAGTATTGCTTCATTCAGACTGTCAGTTTAATTTTTTTGGGAAAATGCATATAAATTTAATTTGTCTTACCTTAAAATTTTCAATTGACTTTTTTTTCAAAATTGCGGGCTGTTAGGCTTGGGGGTGCAGAAAATGCTTCTATTTATTGCGTCATTCTTGGTGCGAGACTTTTTTGGCGCAAAAATTTCATCATTGCCGGCGTCATAGTTGGCGCCGGAAGTTTTCACGTAATTGCGTAATTTTTTTTATGTATGTGTATTGCAGATGTTTTTTTGGCGCCAAAAAATATGGGCGTCATTCTTGGCGCCAAAAAATGTGGGCGTCATACTTGGCGCCAGTTTTTTTCACATTATTTCAGTCTCACTTTTTAGTTGCTTCTGGTTTTCTAGAGGCTTGTTTCATTTTGCATTTTTTCCCATTCCTGAAACTGCCATTTAAGGAATTTGATAATTTTGCTTTATATGTTGTTTTTTTTCTTTTACATATTGCAAGATGTCACTACCTGACCCTGGATCAGAATCTACTTCTGGAAAAGCACTGCCTGATGTCGGTTCTACCAAAGCTAAGTGCATTTGTTGTAAACTTTTGGTAACTGTTCCTCCGGCTGTAGTTTGTGTTAGTGGTTATGATAAGCTATCCAACGCTGATAATATTTCCATTAGTAATAATCCATTACCTGTTGTTGTTCCTTCAACATCTAATGTTCAGGATGTTCCTGTTAATGTTAAAGAATTTGTTTCTAATTCTATTCGGAAGGTTCTGTCTGTTATTCCTCCTTCTAGTAAACGTAAGAGGTCTTTTAAAACTTCACATATTTCAGATGAATTTTTAAATGACCGCCATCATTCTGACTTATCTATTTCTGATGAGGATCTATCTGGATCATAAGATTCTACCTCATATATTGACACTGATAAATCTTCATATTTGTTTAAGATGGAGTTTATTCGTTCTTTACTTAAAGAAGTGTTGATTGCATTAGATATGGAGGAGTCTAGTCCTCTTGATATTAAAACTACTAAACGTTTAAATTCAGTTTTTAAACCTCATGTAGTTATTCCAGAAGTTTTTCCAGTTCCTGATGCTTTTTCAGAAGTAATTTCTAGGGAATTGAATAGTCTGGGTACTTCATTTACTCCTTCTCCAAGGTTTAAGAAATTATACCCTTTGCCATCTGATAGATTAGAGTTTTGGGAGAAAATCCCCAAAGTTGATGGGGCTATCTCTACTCTTGCTAAACGTACTACTATTCCTACGGCAGATAGTACTTCGTTTAAGGATCCTTTAGATAGGAAGCTTGAATCCTTTCTAAGGAAGGCTTATTTATGTTCAGGTAATCTTCTTAGACCTGTTATTTCTTTGGCTGATGTTGCTGCAGCTTCAACTTTCTGGTTGGAGGCTTTAGCACAACAAGTGTCAGACCATAATGCTTATAGCATTGTTAAACTCCTTCAACATGCTAATAACTTTATTTGTGATGCCATTTTCGATATCATCAGAATTGATGTCAGATATATGTCTTTAGCTATTTTAGCTAGAAGAGCTTTATGGCTTAAGTCTTGGAATGCAGATATGACTTCTAAGTCAACTTTGCTTTCTCTTTCTTTCCAAGGTAATAAATTATTTGGTTCTCAGTTAGACTCAATAATTTCAACTGTTACTGGGGGGAAGGGAGCCTTTTTACCTCAGGATAAGAAATCTAAAGGTAAATACTTACCTAGAAATGGGGGGAGGCTTGGGGGTGCCCGTGCTGAAATAATATCAGAGAGCCATCTCATTGCAGAGGCTAGTGGAGCCAAAACATGCGTAACAAAGCTTGGATTCAAATTGATAACGATATACTGGGGCGAGGAAACGTGGGAGCTCTGGCTTAGATAACAGCTAGGAACAGGCCGCCAGAGATGGCACAGTATCCACTGATAAAGGAGGTGTTCGAGGTATGGGATAGAATACTTCTTAAAGAATCACACATATCTACACCCCACTCACCGAACACCCCAATCAAAGAAAACCCAGACTTGGGAATAGAGTTCAGACCACACATAGCAGGCAAATCTTACACTCTAGCAGAATCATCCGTAATCAATATTTTGCAACAAGGAAAGCTCAAAACACAGATTGAATTAGCAGAGTGGGCCCCGGAGATATTTACATCATGGTTCCGGGCTGCCCAGATGCAACACTACATAACAACGCACAAAAACAAAGCAGCACTAACCAGACAAAAAACACCCTATGAGACACTTTGCACTATGGCACAGACTCCGACACATCTGATTTCATTATTATATAAATCACTATTGACAGGGGGGGAATCCTCCTTACCGACATATATTACTGCTTGGCAAAATGACCTCGAATTAGACATAGATACCAAGGACTGGAGTAAGATCTTTGTGAGAGCTAGAAAAGCATCAGTATCCATGAAAATTCAAGAAACCCATTACAAACTGTTGAGCAGATGGTACATGACACCCCAAAGACTACACAAAATCTACCCACACGTAGACGGGGGATGCTGGAGGGGATGTGGGGAGGAGGGTTCATTGTTACATATCTGGTGGACATGCCCACATATCCGCCCATACTGGGAGGAGGTGCTGGGAGAAATGAGCAGGAAACTAAAGATTATAATCCCACCAAAACCCACATATCTAATATATCACAAGCTTCCCAAAGTGGTGGGGGAGGACAAATATCTGCTCCTCTTATTGATGCTCAATGGCGCAAATGGCTTAATACCTGTCTATTGGAAAAAAACGCAAGGCCCGACCCTACAGGAATGGAAACTTAGAGTAAGTGACTTACTTAAATTAGAACAATATCACTATCTCAAAACAGGAAAACTAGCCACTCACGAGATGATGAAACTGACCTGGGAGGACAGGGGATTATAATTAGTGACAACACTTCAGATGAACACCGAGTGATCCTGTGACCCCCTACTACTCATGAAGAATTCCCTAGATTCCTGTGCCCCCCTACCCATTTCCCCTCACCCCTCTTCCTCCCCCTTTCCCCCCTTTTTTTTTTCTCTTTCTCTTCCTCCCCCCTCTCCTCCCCCCCCCCTTCCTACTGCACTGTGCTAACTTTCCTTGCTCTACTCTCACTGCCTTGCGAACTGTCGCGTAAGGCTGTAACATTAGGCATAATAATAAACTCGGTGGTGTGTCATAGAAAGCCGAGTTACTACTAATGACACTAAGCAAGAATCCGGATGTTAAGTTCCAAAGTTCAAGTTTAACTGTTAATACAAATGTTATCACACAGCGAGCGAAGCAGCTGGCTGAAACAAGCTCAGGAATAAGTAACCTCCCTATAAGGCAAACAGTAAAGAGAAACAGGCTATTTTTTTGAAAAGACACAGACTTTGAGCAACCACAGAGACACTGGAAGCCCAGTAATGGGCAATGCAATATGAATGGTATAATCGCTGTACTCATGTTTAAGAGATTGTAACCTTTGTTTCTGTTGGTCTCATCTTCTCTTCAATAAAGCTTGTTTTGAAACTTAAACATTTTTTTTTTCTAAAGGTAAATATAGGGCTGCTAATCGTTTTCGTTCCTTTCGTCAGAATAAGGAACAAAAGCCTGACCCTTCCTCTAAAGGAACAGTTTCCGTTTGGAAACCTTCTCCAGTCTGGAATAAATCCAAGCCTTTTAGAAAGTCAAAACCAGCTCCCAAATCCGCATGAAGGTGCGGCCCTCATTCCAGCACAGCTGGTAGGGGGCAGGTTACGATTTTTCAAAGATGTTTGGATCAATTCGATTCAAAGTCTTTGGATTGAGAACATTGTTTCACAAGGGTACAGAATAGGTTTCAAGGTAAGACCGCCTGTGAGAAGATTCTTTCTTTCACGCATTCCAGTAAACCCAGTAAAGGCCCAAGCGTTTCTGAAATGTGTTTCAGATCTGGAGTCAGCTGGGGTAATTGTGCCAGTTCCAGTTCTGGAACAGGGCCTGGGGTTTTATTCAAATCTGTTCATTGTTCCAAAGAAAGAGAATTCTTTCAGACCAGTTCTGGATCTAAAAATATTGAATCGTTATGTAAGGATACCAACATTCAAGATGGTGACTATAAGGACTATTCTGCCTTTTGTTCAGCAAGGGCATTATATGACCACAATAGACTTACAGGATGCATATCTTCATATTCCAATTCATCTGGACCATTATCAGTTCCTGAGATTCTCTTTTCTAGACAAGCATTACCAGTTTGTTGCTCTTCCTTTTGGCCTAGCAACAGCTCCAAGGATCTTTTCGAAGGTTCTCGGTGCCCTTCTTTCTGTAATAAGGGAGCAAGGTATTACAGTATTTCCTTATTTGGACGATATCTTGGTACTTGCTCAGTCTTTACATTCTGCAGAATCTCACACAAATCAACTTGTGTTGTTTCTTCAAAGACATGGTTGGAGGATCAATTTACCAAAGAGTTCCTTGATTCCTCAGACAAGGGTAACCTTTTTGGGTTTCCAAATAGATTCAGTGTCCATGACTTTGTCTCTAACAGAAAAGAGACGTCTGAAATTGGTTTAAGCTTGTCGAAACCTTCAGTCTCAATTTTTCCCTTCGGTAGCTTTGTGCATGGAAATTTTAGGTTTCATGCTGCATCGGACGCAATTCCTTTTGCTCGTTTTCACATGAGATCTCTTCAGCTTTGTATGCTGAATCAATGGTGCAGGGATTATACAAAGATATCACAATTAATATCCTTAAATCCCAATGTTCGATCTTCTCTGACTTGGTGGTTAGATCACCATCGTTTAGTTCAAGGGTCATCTTTTGTTCGTCCAACCTGGACTGTGATCTCAACAGATGTGAGTCTTTCAGGTTGGGGAGCTGTATGGGGATCTCTGACAGCGCAGGGGGTTTGGGAATCTCAGGAGGCGAGATTACCAATCAACATTTTGGAACTCCATGCGATTTTCAGAGCTCTTCAGTTCTGGCCTCTTCTGAAGAGAGAATCGTTTATTTGTTTTCAGACAGACAATGTCACAACCGTGGCATATGTCAATCATCAAGGGGGGACTCACAGTCCTCAGGCTATGAAAGAAGTATCTCGGATACTTGTATGGGCGGAATCCAGCTCCTAATTTCTGCGATTCACATCCCAGGTATAGATAATTGGTAAGCGGATTATCTCAGTCGCCAGACGTTACATCCGGGCGAATGGTCTCTTCACCCAGAGGTATTTCTTCAGATTGTTCAAATCTGGGGGCTTCCAGAAATAGATCTGATGGCCTCTCATCTAAACAAGAAACTTCCCAGGTATCTGTCCAGATTCAGGGATCCTCAGGCGGAAGCAGTGGACGCGTTGTCACTTCCTTGGAATTATCAACCTGCTTATATCTTTCCGCCTCTAGTTCTTCTTCCAAGAGTGATTTCCAAAATCCTAATGGAGTGTTCGTTTGTACTGCTGGTGGCTCCAGCATGGCCACACAGGTTTTGGTATGCAGATCTCGTTCAGATGGCCAGTTGCCAACCTTGGACACTTCCGTTAAGGCCAGACCTTCTGTCTCAAGCCCATTTTTCCATCAGGATCTCAGATCATTAAATTTGAAGGTATGGAGATTGAACGCTTAATACTTAGTCATAGAGGTTTCTCTGACTCAGTGATTAATACTATGTTACAGGCTCGTAAATCTGTGTCTAGAAAGATCTATTACCGAGTCGGAAGTCTTACATTTCTTGGTGTTCTTCACATAAATTCTCTTGGCATTCTTTTAGAATTCCTAGAATTTTACAATTTCTTCAAGATGATTTGGATAAGGGTTTGTCTGCAAGTTCCTTGAAAGGACAAATCTCTGCTCTTTCTGTTCTTTTTCACAGAAAGATTGCTAATCATCCTGATATTCATTGTTTTGTACAGGCTTTGGTTCGTATCAAGCCTGCCATTAAGTCAATCTCTCCTCCTTGGAGTCTCAATTTGGTTCTGAAGGCTTTACAGGCTTTTCTGTTTGAACCTATGCATTCTCTGGATATTAAATTACTTTCTTGGAAAGTTTTGTTCCTTTTGGCCATCTCTTCTGCTAGAAGAGTTTCTGAGTTATCTGCTCTTTCTTGTGAATCTCCTTTTCTGATTTTTCATCAGGATAAGGCGGTGTTGCGGACTTCATTTAATTTTTTTACCTAAGATTGTGAATTCTAACAACATTAGTAGAGAAATTGTTGTTCCTTCATTGTGTCCTAATCCTAAGAATTCTCTGGAGAGATCTTTACATTCTTTGGATGTAGTAAGAGCTTTGAAATATTATGTTGAAGCTACTAAAAATTTTAGAAAGACTTCTAGTCTATTTGTTATCTTTTCTGGTTCTAGGAAAGGTCAGAAGGCTTCTGCCATTTGTGCCAAAGTCTTTGATTCATCATGCTTATGTAGAGTCGGGTAAATCCCCGCCTCAAAGGATTACGGCTCATTCTACTAGGTCAGTTTCTACTTCCTGGGCTTTTAGGAATGAAGCTTCTGTTGATCAGATTTGCAAAGCAGCAACTTGGTCTTCTTTGCATACTTTTACTAAATTCTACCATTTTGATGTTTTCTCTTCTTCTGAAGCAGTTTTTGGTAGAAAAGTACTTCAGGCAGCTGTTTCAGTTTTATTCTTCTGCTTATAATTTCAGTTTCTCTTGTAAGGTGTATCCAGTCCACGGATCATCCATTACTTGTGGGATATTCTCATTCCCAACAGGAAGTTGCAAGAGGACACCCACAGCAGAGCTGTAATATAGCTCCTCCCCTAACTGTCATAGCCAGTCATTCTCTTGCAACTCTCAACAAGCTAGGACGTTGTAGGAGAGAGTGGTTAAATATAGCTAGTTTATTTTCTTCAATCAAAAGTTTGTTATTTTTAAATAGTACCGGAGTTGTGCTATTTTATCTCAGGCAGTAAATAGAAGAAGAATCTGCCTGAGGTTTCTATGATCTTAGCAGGTTGTAACTAAGATCCATTGCTATTCTCACATATGTCTGAGGGGATTACACAGATGAGGTAACTTCAGCGAGAGAATGGCGTGCAGTTTAATCTGCTATCAGGTATGTGCAGTTATAATTTTTTCTAGAGATGGAAAACACTAGAAAATGCTGCTGATACCGGATTAATGTAAGTTAAGCCTGGATACAGTGATTTAATAACGACTGGTATCATGCTTACTCCCAGGGGTAATACCCTTATGATATTTACAATATAAAACGTTTGCTGGCATGTTTAATCGTTTTTATATATGCTTTGGTGATAAAACTTTATTGGGGCCTAGTTTTTTCCACATGGCTGGCTTAAATTTTGACTAGAAACAATTTCCACTGTTGTAGTATAAAAGTTACAGCTGGAGCAGTTAAAATTACAAACTGTGACATCCAGCTTCCCTCAAAGGCCCTCTGAATGCTATAGGACATCTCTAAAGGGCCCAAATGCTTTCCAAAGTCGTTTATTGGGGAAGGTAGGTCCACAGCTTGCTGTGGCAGTTGGTTGTGACTGTTAAAAAACGTCTATTTCGTTTTTTTGATCCGTTTTTTGAACTAAGGGGTTAATCATCCATTTGCAAGTGGGTGCAATGCTCTGTTGGCCTATTATACACACTGTAAAAATTTCGTTTGATTTACTGCATTTTTTCACTGTTTTTCAAATTCTGACAAAATTTGTTTCTCTTAAAGGCACAGTACCGTTTTTTATATTTGCTTGTTAACTTGATTTAAAGTGTTTTCCAAGCTTGCTAGTCTCATTGCTATTCTGTATTAACATGTCTGACATAGAAGAAACTCCTTGTTTATTATGTTTAAAAGCCATGGTGGAACCCCCTCTTAGAATGTGTACCAAATGTACTGATTTCATTTTATGCAATAAAGATCATTTTCTGTCTTTAAAAAATGTATCACCAGAGGAATCTGATGAGGGGGAAGTTATGCCGACTAACTTTCCCCACGTGTCAGACCCTTTGACTCCCGCTTAAGGGACTCACGCTGAAATTGCGCCAAGTACATCTAGGGCGCTCATAGCGTTTACTTTACAAGACATGGCGGCAGTCATGGATAATACACTGTCAGCGGTATTAGCCAGACTACCTGAACTTAGAGGTAAGCGAGATAGCTCTGGGGTGAGACAAAATGCAGAGCATACTGACGCTTTAAGAACCATGTCCGATACTGCCTACAATATGCAGAAGCTGAGGAAAGAGAGCTTCAGTCAGTGGGTGATGTTAATGACTCAGGAAAGATACCTGATTCTAATATTTCTACATTTAAATTTAAGCTTGAACACCTCTGTGTGTTGCTTAGGGAGGTTTTAGCTGCTCTGAATGACTGTGATACCATTGCAGTGCCAGAGAAATTGTGTAGACTGGATAAATACTTTGCAGTGCCGGTGTGTACTGATGTTTTTCCAAATACCTAAAAGGTTTACAGAAATTATTAATAAGGAATGGGATAGACCAGGTGTGCCGTTCTCTTCCCCTCCTATTTTTAGAAAAATGTTTCCAATAGACGCCACCACATGGGACTTATGGCAGACAGTCCCTAAGGTGGAGGGAGCAGTTTCTACTCTAGTAAAGCGTACTACTATCCCTGTCGAGGACAGTTGTGTTTTTTGTTTTGTTTTTTAGATCCAATGGATAAAAAATTAGAGGTTACCTTAAGAAAATATTTATTCAACAAGGTTTTATCCTACAGCCCCTTGCATGCATTGCCCCTGTCACTGCTGCTGCGGCGTACTGGTTTGAGTCTCTGGAAGAGGCTTTACAAGTAGCGACTCCATTGGATGACATACTTGGCAAACTTAGAGCACTTAAGCTATCCAATTCTTTTATTCTGATGCCATTGTTCATTTGACTAAACTAACGGCTAAGAATTCTGGTTTTGCTATACAGGCGCGCAGAGCGCTATGGCTTAGATCATGGTCAGCTGACGTGACTTCAAAATCTAAGCTACTTAACATTCCCTTCAAGGGGCAGACCCTATTCGGGCCTGGTTGAAGGAGATTATTGCTGATATCACTGGAGGAAAAGGTCATGCCCTTCCTCAGGACAGGTCCAAATCTAGGGCCAAACAGTCTAATTTTCGTGCCTTTCAAAACTTCAAGGCAGGTGCGGCATCAACTTCCTCTAATAATAAACAAGAGGGAACTTTTGCTCAATCCAAGACGGTCTGGAGACCAAACCAGACATGGAAAAAAGGTAAGCAGGTAAAAAAGCCTGCTGCTGCCTCTAAGACAGCATGAAGGAACGGCCCCCTATCCGGGAACGGATCTAGTAGGGGGCAGACTTTCACTCTTTGCCCAGGCGTGGGCAAGAGATGTTCAAGATCCCTGGGCATTGGAAATTATATCTCAGGGATATCTTCTGGACTTCAAAGCTTCCCCCCCAAAAGGGAGATTTCACCTTTCACAATTATCTGCACACCAGATAAAGAGAGAGGCATTCTTACACTGTGTACAAGTCCTCCTAGTTATGGGAGTGACAAACACTGTGGGGGACTTTAAAAATGCATGGGACAAGCATAAGGCTATCCTACGAACTAGATAAGTTTATACTGTTAGGTAAGGTCGGGCAGACTTGCTGGGCCTATGGCTCTTATCTGCCGTCAATATCTATGTTTCTATCCATCCAGTTCCAAAGGAGGAACAGGGACAGGGTTTTTACTCAAATCTGTTTGTGGTTCCCAAAAAAGAGGGAACCTTCAGACCTATTTTGGATCTAAAGATCTTAAACAAATTCCTCAAAGTTCCATCGTTCAAGATGGAAACTATTCGTACCATCCTACCACTGATCCAGGAGGGTCAATATATGACTACAGTGGATCTAAAGGATGCTTATCTTCACATTCCGATACACAAAGATCATCATCGGTTTCTCAGGTTTGCCTTTTAAGACAGGCATTACCAGTTGTAGCTCTTCCCTTGGGATTAGCTACAGCCCCAAGAATCTTTACAAAGGTTCTAGGGTCGCTTATGGCGGTCCTAAGGCCGCAGAGCATAGCAGTAGCCCCTTATTTAGACAACATCCTGATACAGGCGTCAAACTTCCAAATTGCCAAGTCTCATACGGACGTAGTACTGGCATTTCTGTGGTCGCATGGGTGGAAAGTGAACGAGGAAAAGAGTTCTCTATCCCCACTCACAAGAGTTTCCTTTCTAGGGACTCTGATAGATTCTGTAGAAATGAAAATTCACCTGACGGAGTCCAGGTTATCAAAGCTTCTAAATTCCTGCCAGGTTCTTCATTCCATTCCGCGCCCTTCGGTGGTTCAGTGTATGGAAGTAATTGGCTTAATGGTAGCGGCAATGGACATAGTGCCGTTTGCACGCTTACATCTCAGACCGCTGCAACTATGCATGCTCAGTCAGTGGGGGGTGATTACACAGATTTGTCCCCTCAACTGAATCTGGACCAAGAGACCAGGGATTCTCTTTTCTGGTGGCTATCTCGGGTCCATCTGTCCAAAGGTATGACCTTTCGCAGGCCAGATTGGACAATTGTTACGACAGATGCCAGCCTTCTAGGTTGGGGTGCAGTCTGGAACTCCCTGAAGGCTCAGGGATCGTGGACTCAGGAGGAGTCTCTCCTTCCATTAAATATTCTGGAACTAAGAGCGATATTCAAGGCTCTTCAGGCTTGGCCTCAGTTAGCAACTCTGAGGTACATCAGATTTCAGTCGGACAACATCACGACTGTAGCTTACATCAACCATCAAGGGGGAACGAGAAGTTCCCTAGAGATGTTAGAAGTTTCAAAAATAATTCGCTGGGCAGAGATTCACTCTTGTCACCTATCAGCTATCCATATCCCAGGTGCAGAGCACTGGGAGGCGGATTTTCTAAGTCGTCAGACTTTTCATCCGGGAGAGTGGGAACTCCATCCGGAGGCATTTGCACAACTGATTCATCGTTGGGGCAAACCAGAACTGGATCTCATGGCGTCTCGCCAGAACGCCAAGCTTCCGTGTTACGGATCTAGGTCCAGGGATCCCAAGGCGACACTGATAGATGCTCTAGCAGCGCCCTGGTCTTTCAACCTGGCTTATGTGTTTCCACCGTTTCCTCTGCTCCCTCGACTGATTGCCAAGATCAAGCAGGAGAGAGCATCAGTGATTCTGATAGCACCTGCGTGACCACGCAGGACCTGGTATGCAGATCTAGTGGACATGTCATCCTTTCCACCATGGTCTCTGCCTCTGAAACAGGACCTTCTACTTCAGGGTCCTTTCAACCATCCAAATCTAATTTCTCTGAGGCTGACTGCCTGGAGATTGAACGCTTGATTTTATCAAAGCGTGGCTTCTCCGAGTCAGTTATTGATACTTTAAGACAGGCACGAAAGCCTGTCACCAGGAAAATTTACCATAAGGTATGGCGTAGATATCTTTATTGGTGTGAATCCAAGGGTTACTCATGGAGTAAGGTCAGGATTGCTAGGATATTATCTTTTCTCCAAGAAGGTTTGGAAAAAGGATTGTCAGCTAGTTAAGCATCTGGCAGATGTTCCAGACGTTCAGGCATTTTGTCAGGCTTTAGTTAGAATCAAGCCTGTGTTTAAACCTGTTGCTCCACTATGGAGCTTAAACTTGGTTCTTAAGGTTCTTCAAGGAGTTCCGTTTGAACCTCTTCATTCCATAGATATCAAGCTTTTATCTTGGAAAGTTCTTTTTTTTTGGTAGCTATTTCCTCGGCTCGTAGAGTCTCTGAGCTATCTGCCTTACAATGTGATTCTCCTTATCTGATTTTTCATACGGATAAGGTAGTCCTGCGTACCAAACCTGGGTTCTTACCTAAGGTGGTATCTAACAAGAATATCAATCAAGAGATTGTTGTTCCATCCTTGTGTTACACAATTTGGACCTGGTCCGTGCTTTAAAGTTTTACTTACAAGCTACTAAAGATTTTCGTCAAACATCTGCTTTGTTTGTTGTCTACTCTGGACAGAGGAGAGGTCAAAAGGCTTCGGCAACCTCTTTTTCTTTTTGACTAAGAAGCTTAATCCGCTTAGCCTATGAGACTGCTGGACAGCAACCTCCTGAAAGGATTACAGCTCAATCCACTAGAGCTGTGGCTTCCACTTGGGCCTGTAAAAATGAGGCTTCTTTTGATCAGATTTGCAAGGCGACGACTTGGTCTTCACTTCATATTTTTTCAAAATTTTACAAATTTGATACTTTTGCTTCTTCGGAGGCTTTATTTGGGAGAGAGGTTTTATGGGCAGTGGTTCCTTCCATTTAAGTTCCTGCCTTGTCCCTCCCTTCATCCGTGTACTTTAGCTTTGGTATTGGTATCCCACAAGTAATGGATGATCCGTGGACTGGATACACCTTACAAGAGAAAACACAATTTATGCTTACCTGATAAATTTATTTCTCTTGTGGTGTATCCAGTCCACGGCCCGCCCTGTCATTTTAAGGCAGGTAATTTTTAAATTTAAACTACAGTAACCACTGCACCCTATGGTTCCTGCTTTCTCGGCTTGTTTTCGGTCGAATGACTGGCTATGACAGTTAGGGGAGGAGCTATATTACAGCTCTGCTGTGGGTGTCCTCTTGCAACTTCCTGTTGGGAATGAGAATATCCCACAAGTAATGGATGATCCGTGGACTGGATACACCACAAGAGAAATAAATTTATCAGGTAAGCATAAATTGTGTTTTTTTTCATTATAAGATTAAAGCTTTTTTGTTTTGGGTTGTGGATTATTTTTTCAGCGGAATTGGCTGTCTTTATTTTATCCCTCCCTCTCTAGTGACTCTTGCGTGGAAGTTCCACATCTTGGGTATCTGCTATCCCATACATCACTAGCTCATGGACTCTTGCTAATTACATGAAAGAAAACATAATTTATGTAAGAACTTACCTGATAAATTCATTTCTTTCATAAGAGTCCATGAGGCCCACCCTTTTTTGTGGTGGTTATGATTTTTTTGTATAAAGCACAATTTTTCCAATTCCTTATTTTTGATGCTTTCGCTCCTTTCTTATCACCCCACTTCTTGGCTATTCGTTAAACTGAATTGTGGGTGTGGTGAGGGGTGTATTTGTAGGCATTTTGAGGTTTGGAAAACTTTGCCCCTCCTGGTAGGAATGTATATCCCATACGTCACTAGCTCACGGACTCTTGCTAATATGAAAGAAATGAATTTATCAGGTAAGTTCTTACATAAATTATGTTTTTGCAGCTCTCTGACTAAATACAACAATTGTATACAACAAAATTAGCTTTCTAAAAAAGAATAATAATAATTTACACTAATAGATTTAAAGGACAGTTTGCCCAAAAATGTCCCTTCTAAATTGTTCCCAATGATCCATCTCACCTGATGGAGTGCCTTTAATTGTTTACAGATAGCTCCTTCACCCCTATTTTGGCATTTGAAATACTGTTACTGATTCAGCCTGTGGTATTTTTTTATACTACACAGCTGGAATAACAAATCATTGAAAACACATCAACATAAACATAATTTTATAGTGTACTGTCCCTTTAATGACTAACCATTTATAACATGTATATTTGTAATAATCCAAGTTGATTATTTTCTGAAAAAAGGAGATGCAGACAACTCAGCTGCTGAACAAACTCAGGCTGAAGTAAAAAAGGTGTGTAACAGCAGCTTTTAACCATTAACCACAACTTAGGTCATAGTATTTAAGCACTGTGTTTATTTTAATAAAGGATTTGCTAAACAAATGAGTAAAAGTCTTAATTCTCAATGCAATTGTTTAAACCCTTTATATAACATAACAAAACTGAGTACTCTGATATAGTAAAAATAAATATGCATAATAGAAAAAGTAAGAGCTCTAATGTGATGCAAAATAATCCTTAATAGAATAAACAAAGTTATGCACAAAAAAATACCTTTGAGTAGAATATCACTGAGTTTACAGGTCCGTTATCACAGCAAGTAGAACTTAAGAAAAAATGAGAGAGCAGGGATTACTCTCAAAGTTTGCAGAGCAGGAGTGAGCAGGAAGTGTGTTCACAGAGCTGAAGGAGAGAAGCCACACCCGGCTGCAGCTGATGATGTCAGAAGTGTCTCAGTAGAAGGCCT
Source organism: Bombina bombina (assembly GCF_027579735.1). Classification (NCBI taxonomy): domain Eukaryota; kingdom Metazoa; phylum Chordata; class Amphibia; order Anura; family Bombinatoridae; genus Bombina; species Bombina bombina. The sequence goes on from NC_069500.1 coordinate 128,752,874, forward strand.
TTCAGATATCACAGCACATCAGAGCAATAGAAGACTGAGGAATTCAAAATAACAAGCAATGACAGGAAGACACAGGTCAGTATTTATAGGGTGTCAGAATGAGCAGCCATAAGGGGTGGTAATATGACAATATTACATATATAACTTAGCCATGATTAGGAAAGTTGTATTATTTACCATTAAAATTTTACTTCTTTACTGTATCATAACCTGCATATTTAAAAAAGAGCTATCACAGCATAAATAATATTACACAGCAATATTTTGCCAATTTATTTAAAAAATCTACTGAATTACTCTACTTGCAACAGAAACAGACCCAAATACTTTAGATACATTTAATAACATATAGCATATAGTGTTTTTTTTAACTCCTTGCATGAATCTTATGTTACACACATGACATACTTAAATCAACCTGTTAATCACATGCCAGAAAAACTCTCTTTTATTTACCAAAATGTGACCGAAAGTCCCACACATCCTTGCACTTACAAATTCCTTAAAGGGACACTGAACCCAAATTTTTTCTTTTGTGATTCAGATAGAGCATGACATTTTAAGCAACTTCCTAATTTACTCCTATTATTAATTTTTCTTCATTCTCTTGGTATCTTTATTTGAAATGCATGGATGTAAGTTTAGATGCCGGCCCATTTTTGGTGAACAACCTGAGTTGTTCTTGCTGATTTCATCCACCAATAAAAAAGTGCTGTCCATAGTCCTGAACCAAAAAAAGCTTAGATGCATTCTCTTTCAAATAAAAATAGCAAGAGAACGAAGAAATCTGATAATAGGAGTAAATTAGAAAGTTGCTTAAAATTGCATGCTCTCTGGATGTTCTTTCCGGAGGAGGAGCTCAGGTGTATGGTCATGCAAGACACCTGCTCTGATTTACCTCCTTCAAGCCTGCTGGCGGGAAATCTGCGCCTCAACCCCCAGACCTAGGGCGGCTTGTGTAGCAAAAAAAACTACTGCTATCGGAACCTGCATTAGTGCCATACCAAAGCACTAAACTGTATTCAGCAGTCCCCATGTTGACTGTAGACAAGGATTTATAAAAACCCTTGCAGAATCTTCTGCTCAGACACTAAGGTCATATAACCATTCAACAAAATTATTATACTAGGCTTTCAAGAAGTATGGAGAGGTTAACTCCCGGCTAACTAGTGTCCGCACTCTGCTGAACTCTCCTTCTCAGACACTAGCGTTTGCTAGCGGACTTCCAGTTCTAAGGGCAGAATCATACTTGAACTTTCAAACAAAAAACTGGGACAGTCTAAAATAACGACCACCCCAACTGACTGTTGTTATCCCAGTTCCATTCTTACCTGGCCCTATGGAACAATAGGGGTGAGTCTGACATTTTGACCAGACACTAGCCTACTACTCCTTTAACCCCACCAACCATTGCACCTATACCTGATTTGGGGCGAAGATTTCAGACTAGCCAGACGGTACAGACCTGGATGACAGCCGGTGCATATCCGGACTCACAGTGTCCTGAGCGGCAGGGAAAAGAAGAGGCGCAGTGATATCTTGGGCGCTGATTCCTATTGGCGCGGGCTTACCCTCCCACCGATGCTGCGTGAGGGACCCGGGCCACGTCTCATTGCTGCGCCGCCCAATCTGATGTGAGTAGCTGCGATCTTCCGACGCCTGAATTGGGCTCTTCCCTACCGGGTGGCGTGACTCGGGACTCCGCCAACTTTCTTCTTGTATATCCGGTGCTTCCCCTCCCACCGGTGCTGCGTGTAGGGGAAGCCCGGCTTTTGTTTCGAGAAAGCCGCACAGCCACTCTACACTCCTGGCTAGGAGTTGGTAAAGTATACAATATTCAAAGTGACCTGTATATGCTCTCCTTCAGTGAACTCTAGAAAATACAACATTAAGTCTCTGCTGCATGTTTCAACTCTAGCAGCTAATAATAATCTTTGCTTTCTGTAAATATACTGACTTTCTCTACCTCTTCTTCAAAAACGTATATGAAGAAAGTTATTTTGGTGATGAACTCTCTCTAAGCTTCCTCATAAAACCTGGGGCTAAGAAAACAGGAGAAAAGGAAAGAGTTGAGATATTGGAGGGATATTTTTGCTACCTTCTCCAGCAAACTAACGTTTAACTGTTTTTCTCCCCAAGGAACTGTTTGCTGTAAACTTACGGCTTAAATGAACTTAAACATATATAGTTTAATTTTTCCTAAATCCTTGGCAAAACAGGACTCAGAGAATTCGAAATGTGTTTATTTTTGCTGTCTACTATATGTATCTAATCATCTTTTTTCTTCCACTTGGTAATCCTGCATATAGCGACCTAAGATACTTTCCTGCTTCAACTTATTGCCATACTAACTGGTTCTTGTCTCTATATAAATATTATTGTATTTAATTTCCTGCAGGGGTATCTAAAAAATTAATTTTTCCTATTTGGATACCTATCCCCTACAGGTTAGGCTTAAGATCAAACCTAAAGTTAGGAACTCTTTTAGAGGAATTACGATATTAAGCACACTATAACTCTAGTGCAGGTGTAAAGGTATAAGCTTTTCTATTATTGCAAATTAGCAAACATATATCTGGCTGATGTTTTTTTTTATAAATTCATGGCGTTAAGCAATTTAATTCACAAAACATAAACCTTCCTCAAACGCTTTAAAAGAGAAGGGCTGGAGTAGGGGGAAAAGGGAGGTGATGGAGAGACAGCAGGATAAAAGGAACCCATATCTTAGCGTTGCTTGCTGTTTATTGTACCATTAATTAATTTTTCATCTTCCTAATTAATCTTGTGTATCATAATTTAAGGTACTAACCTTAGGTTAATTTGTTTCTGCTTTGTATTTTTTAAATACTGAAGTTTTTTCTCAGGGAAGTAGTTACTCCACAGAGTATATTTAACATAATTACTTACTGACTATAAAAATACTTTGCTCTGTTATAGCAGGTAATTGAAAACCTCTTTGGGCCTTCTTTCAGTGGACTATTTTGTAGGTCCAGGTTATAAGCCTAAAGCAAATTCTAAGGTTGAGTATCATACATAATTTAAAAGACACTTCAAAAATAAAGATTGTAACTAAGGGGATAGAAATAACACTAACAAGTGGTCATTTAATTCTACTGCTTCACCATATAAATGTCTACATGTATATGTAAGACATTAAACTTGTTAAAATAAAACATCTAACCCCTTTTTTAAATAAAATCCCTCTTGGGTATCAGTAAATTAGGCTATAAAACTGCCCCATTAATTACAAATTAAATTAGGAATATTTTGCCTGGTTGCAATAGATAAGTGGAACCGTAAGTAGTCCTCATCTTTACTAGTCAGAATAAGGGAAGCAGAATCAGATTGTCTTAATCTAACCTCGTCATTGCTTGGTAGAATAAGTTCATAGTAAAACACTTAAATAATTCGCACTTTTTGTGGATCACTGTTTTAGTTTTTGGTTTTCAATTGTATGCACATAATCACTGTTGGTAATTACACATCTCACCCTTTTGCACCCTGTATCACAGGTAAATAAATTAGAGGTCACTCCCTTAAAACACTTCTCTCTTTTCCCCCCACTGTTTTTTTTTTTTTTTTTTTTTTTTTTTTCTCTCCTTCCCTTTTTATTTTTCCTTTCTCTCTCACACATACAGATCCCCACTCTTCCTCCCTCCTCTTCCCTCACTTTAACACCCCACAAATAACACACTTGCACATCACTATAACACACTTAGTTACACTAACATATTCACACCTCACATCCTGACTTAGGGTCCACAATCCACAAGTTCACTCGTACACAGCCATTCACTCCTTTCACACAGTTCTTTCTTGTCTTATGGAAAGATTTCTTAACACCACCCCCAGAACCACTTCTCCAAACATGGCAGGCAGATATAAGGATAAAAAAACCAAAGGAGTCTCAGAAAATGTAGCAGATATTACCATACCTATTATTAATCCTGCTACGGAGACCTTAAATATTCAAAATCTGGTTTCTAACATATCAGAAGCATTAACTCCTAAATTTGAAACTCTGAGATCTGAGATAAAACAGGACATAGTACAACTTTCCCAGGAAATAAGGCAATTCTCAAATAGATTACAGGAGGCAGAACAAAGGGTTTCTGACTTAGAGGACCTCACCACCTCACATAGCTCCAACCTAGAAGAAACTAATCTCAAAATTCAAAAACTAACCTCAAAAATCGAGGACCTTGAAAATAGATCACCAGGAACAATATAAGGATAATAGGAATACCTGAGGGCAAAAAATATGAAGATCTCTCCTTGTTTGTCACTCAGACCCTAGTACAACTCTTAGAAATGCCTCCATCACACATAATAATAGAAAGGGCTCATAGAATAGGTCCACCTTTAATTGGCGACAAAATAAATAGGCCCAGACCAGTAATTGTGCGCTTTCTGAACTATCTTGACAAAATTAACGTACTTCAACAATTTAAAAAGAAACAACCAATTAGTTTAGATGGTGCCAAATTTTGTTGTTTCAAGATTTCTCAGCTGAGACAGCCTCAAAGAGGAAAGAACTGGCACCAATATGCACAAAAATGATACAAAGAGGATACAAAGCGACACTATTATATCCACATAAACTTAGAATAATGGTCAGGGACAAAGTACACCTATTCGAAAATGCCCGTGAAGCTGAAACCTTATTTTCTGAACTAGAATCTACAACCCAAATAGTAACTAGATAGATAGCAATAAATAGACAATAACCAGGTCAATAGCCCTTCAACAAACTTGACATGGGGTCTCTTAAATTAAAACAGTCCTCTGAAGAGGATTATTACCGAATTAAGAATGTAAAAGGGGAAAATTCCCTGCTGAATATTGAATTGAGATATTGTAAAAGTCTAGATAAATATCTGGAACCTTCTCTTTCCCTCTGCTCCCTCCCTCCCCCTCTCCTTCATGGGGGGAGGGGGCGGGGGGCCTTCTTCTTCTCCCTCCCCCCCCCCTCTTTTTTTTTTTTTTTTTTTTTTTTTTTTTTTCCCCTCCTCCCCCTGCCCTCATTCCTGTCTTCTGCCACAATCATCTTATCTATGTTAACAGATGACTAAAAGATTAGATAAAGTTAAATTTATATCATGGAACATAGGTGGTATCTCGACCCCCATCAAAAGGAAGGCAATTGTCTCACACCTGAGAAAAATGCAGGCAGACCTTGCATTCCTTCAAGAAACACATTTAGACATAGTTGAAATCAAGAAAATGAAAGGCTCCTGGGTTAAAGAGGTTGTTGCCTCTCCCAGTTTTGGAAGAAAAAGAGGGGTAGCCATTTTGATTGGAAAAAGACTGGAACATGAGTTAATTCATTCTGAAAGGGACCCTGAGGGGAGGTTTGTGATGATGAAAATTAAAATTCAAGATCAACTGTTTACTTTATGTAATATCTATGCACCTAACATACTGGATTATGAGTTTTGGGACACGCTGCAGTCCAAAATATTAACCTACTCAGAAGGTTTTGTAATATTGGGTGGTGATTTCAATATGGCACCACGATCCCCACTAGATAGGCTTCGACAGACTAATAAACAAGTGAAACAAAAAAGAGACAATCTTGAAGCAAAAATATTCAAAACCCTAATCCAGAATTTAGCTGTTAAGGACATCTGGAGGATTCAAAATCCTGATGCTAGAGAATACACTTGCCTTTCCAAGGCCCATAAAACTCTATCTCGAATAGACCTGTTTTTAATTGATGATAGATTATGTACAATGAATATTATTGCAGGAATAACTCCTGTTACTTTGTCAGATCATTCTCCTATTTCTTTAGAATTACAGTTAAATCGGTTTATAAATTCCTCTACAAGATTTAGATTCCCATATCACTTGGTGAATGACTCTAAATTTAAGAGTCATTTGACCAAGAGATTTAGGGAATACCTTCAATTTAATTCCGAATTTATCGATCGCCCGGAAATATTCTGGGGGGCTGCTAAAGCAGTCCTCAGAGGTGAAATAACGGCTTACGCTGCCATGATATCAAAAAAATTGAAAAAGAGAGAGAAAGAGATCACAAGATCTGTGACTAATGCTTATAATCGTTACCTGCTGCACAATACACCCTTCCATTGGGCTAAATATATAAAAGCCAAGAGTGAAAGAGATTCTATGGCACTATTAGTGGAAACACAGAAAGAACTAAGGTTTCAAGCCAAGCTTTACCGGTTCGGCAATAAATCGGGTAAATTACTAGCTAAATTAGCCAAAGGCGACAATAAGCCTCCCTTGATTGAAAAAATCCTTCATAAAGGGAATCTATTGGTAAACACAGAAGATATCTTAGAGGCATTTACAGAATATTACAGAGACCAGTACTCCGCAAAATCCGTAGACAAAATCCAGTCCGATCAATTCTGGGGTCAGGTAAACTGCCCCTCAATTACAGCAGAAATGAATTCCATTCTTAATAGTCCAATTTCCAATGACGAGGTTAGTGAATTAATTTCCGAATCACCAATGAATAAAGCAGCGGGCCCAGATGGTCTTCCTAATGAGGTGTACAAGATTCTGACCTCCGATATAGCTCCTTATTTATGTAAAACATTCAATGAATTTTTTATTGAGGGCAATACTATACCAACTGATTTCTCAGCCTCCTTTACAACTCTGCTTGCGAAGGGAGGCAAGGATCCTAGTCATAAGGAATCTTATCGACCGATAGCCCTCTTGAACTCGGACTATAAGATCCTTGCCTCAATATTGGCGCGTAGACTTCAAGGCAGCCTCTCACATATTATCCACAAGGATCAAGCAGGGTTTATTCATGGCCGTAACTCAGCCTCCAAAATTAGGGAGCTTCTTCTGTTAATAGAATTTTTTCAAACCAGAGAGAGAGGGGCAGAGGGCAAAAAGGATCTTGCAATAGTCGCTATCGATGCAGCCAAGGCATTCGACTCTGTTTATTTCAGTCATCTGTTTACCTCACTAACCAAATTTGGATTCAGGGATAATTTTGTTAACTTTATACACAACTTGTATACATGTCCATCTACTAGACTAATAGTTAACAATTCATTATCCTCAGACATTTCCATTGAAAGGGGAACACGGCAGGGGTGTCCCCTGTCCCCCCTCCTTTTTGATATTGCAATAGAGTCTTTAGCTATAAAGATCCGACAGAATATTGAGGGCATTAAATTGGGTGAACATACAATAAAGGCCGCGTTATACGCGGATGATATTCTTCTTTACATTTCAAATACGAAGTCTAATATACCTAAATTGCTTAGTATTATTCAACAATTTGGCTCCTTCTCTGGGTATACGGTAAACACCTCCAAATCGGAATTATTCTGGTTAAATAAAAACAGCGATTCAATTAAAGATTGCTCATTTAAAGAGGTCTCAGAATCATTTAAATATCTGGGTATTACCATACCAGTAAATTTCACTGATTTATACAAAGTTAATATAATACCTATATTAACATTGATTTGTGAGAGGCTGAAATCTTGGCAAAGTTTACCTATCTCATTATCTGGGAGAATAGCCCTATATAAAATGATTCTTCTCCCGAAATTCTTGTACATACTACAAAACACCCCATTAATAGTATATGGAAAAGACATCAGGTTGCTTAATAGGGCGGTTGGGAAATTCCTTTGGCAGGGGAAAAAGGCAAGAATCTCTTTAACAAAATTAACTGCGGCAAGGGAATATGGGGGTCTAGCCTTGCCAGACATTAGGCAATACAATATGGCTTTTCTAGCAAGAACAGTGACAGACTGGATCTTTCTCAAAGATTATGTTACAAATAACTCACTAGAAGTAAATATCTGTCACCCATACCTTCTCACTGGACTGGTGCACTGTGCACCCAAACTGTTACCCCCAGAAATTAAAAAACTTAAGAGTATTTCGAATCCGATTAAAGCCTGGTGGAAAATAGGGAATACCCTAAGGTTGGACTGCAGCGTGTCCCAGTACTTACCAATAAAAGGAAACCCAAGATTCCAGCCTGGCGTGGAAATGGCCATATTTGATAGATGGTCCCAACAAGGACTGGTAAAAGTTAAGCAAATCTTTGAAAATGATTCAAATGTTGTAAAAACATTTGAACAATTAAAAAATGAATTCAAACTATCACACAAAGAATTCTTTGCATATCTGCAACTAAGACATTATGGATTAAAGATTACCAGGAGCACGGGTTGGTCATGGAATCTGGGAAAACTGGAGAATTGGCTGACTTTGATAAAAGTCGGACGCATGTCGATAACTCCTTGTTACACACTCCTTAATGCCAACAAAGGAATTTCTGTATTGGAACATATAGCAACGACATGGTCCAGGTTAATACCCTCAGAATTAGTAGAATCAGATAGTGTACAGAGGTCAATAGACCAAGTTTCTCGGGCCACTCTCTCTGCCACATGGAGGGAAGCACACCTTAAAATATTACATAGAACATACTTTACCCCAGCCCTAGGGTTCAAGATACATAATTCAGAATTTAGGGCCTGCCCAAAATGCTCCCTTGTTGCAGCAGACCTGGTCCATATGCTATGGAAATGTCCAAAGATACGTCAATTTTGGCACAAAGTAGAATTTTGGCTTAACAAAAATCTGATGGCTGCTCCTCTGTTATTTACCCTGACACAGATTATTTTTTGTGTCCAATTGGAAGTACGGCAACAACCTCAGGAAAAATTAATCATTCTTACAATCTTAGCTGTCAGATATCTGATCCTTAAACACTGGAAGAGCTCAAGAACCCCCTCAATCTCTGAGGTAAAAAATTGTTTGAAGAAACAATGCATGATTGAGCAAAGGGATACCAATATTGACAATGAAGGAGACATAAAAAAATTCTTTTTGAAATGGTCAGCCTTCATCAAAGGCTATCCAACTAATGAAATTGAAATGATAATTTTTCCATTTAGGAATTCAGAATTGGTCTTGCTCAATCTGTGGTAGGAGATGGGGGTGGGGGCTGGAGTCAGAAGGGCATGGACTAAATATATGATCCAAGTAATCTTCTTCCCCTTCCTCCTTTTTTTTCCTTTTTTTTTTTTTTTTTTTTTTTTTTTCTCTTTTTTCTGGGCAAGGGGATAAGGGGGAGGGGGAGGACAATCAGGGAGGAATAGGAAGAAAAGGGGAGGCTTAATATAAGCTACATGTGTCAACAAACATAATCAATGCAATATGGTAATATGAATTACTATTTATACAATATGGTATGTAAGGTTATTATTTCTCAGTATCAAGATTGTTGATGCTATGATTGTGATTCACTTAGGGAATGCAAATAACGCTACATGGCAATATGAGTTAGTACCTATGTAATGTGGCACGTTAAGTTACTTGCTTTTGTGATATAATAGATAGAAGTGATTTGTAATAATAATGTTATTGCCATGTCCATGATTTGATGTTCTTCTCTTACTTTTTTTTGTTTGTTTTGCTTTTTTTTTTGTATTACTTAACGTATTGAGCCTCAATAAAAGTGAATTTAAAAAAAAAAAATTGCATGCTCTATCTGAATCACAAAGGAAAAAATTTGGGTTCAGTGTCCCTTTAATTAGCTCACTTGCAAAAACAATATATTTATATGCCTCAACAGGTGGAAACACATTAAATCGCTCTTCAGTCTTTATTTGTATGAAACAAATATCACTTAAAACTAAAAATGCTATTAATAACACACAGAATTAATAATAAACATATGACTTTAAAATCAAGTTACAACAATAACACTATACAATACTTCATTACAGCGTCAGATTTCTTAACGAAGAAACACTTTTATATACACACAGCTCTAGTCTGAATAATTACCATTCAGAAAAAAAATGCACGAAGGTCAGCTTTTAAAGCAATACACACACACAAGCTTATATCAACTTGCATACTGTAAATTCACTCCCAACATTGAGCAATTTTAACATAGCAAACTTTTTTCTTAAGACACAGAAAACATATTTTATTAACGTTCTCTCTTTTTCAGGAAAACATATATTTCAAACATACCAAAGACATTTAGAAATACAATAAGATTAACTTTCCACCAAATTTAAAATGTATCTAAAAGTGTCCGAATTTGCAAGGAATGGCCATTTCTTTCATGTAATTGGCAAGAGTCCATGACCTAGTGACGTATGGGATATACAATCCTACCAGGAGGGGCAAAGTTTCCCAAACCTCAAAATGCCTATAAATACACCCCTCACCAAACCCACAATTCAGTTTAACGAATAGCCAAGTAGTGGGGTGATAAAGAAAGAAGTAAAAAGCATCAACAAAGGAATTTGGAAATAGTTGTGCTTTATACAAAAAAAAAAAATAACCACCATAAAAAGGGTGGGCCTCATGGACTCTTGCCAATATGAAAGAAATGAATTTATCAGGTAAGTTCTTACATAAATTATGTTTTCTTTCATGTAATTGGCAAGAGTCCATGAGCTAGTGACATATGGGATAGCAATACCCAAGATGTGGAACTCCACGCAAGAGTCACTAGAGAGGGAGGGATAAAAATAAAAACAGCCGTTTTTCGCTGAAAAAAATAATCCACAACCCAACTCATGAAATGAAAAGAATAAACTTAAAACAAGCAGAAGAATCAAACTGAAACAGCTGCCTGAAGAAATTTCTACCAAAAATTGCTTCTGAAGAAGCGAATACATCAAAACGGTAGAATTTAGTAAATGTATGCAAAGAAGACCAGGTTGCTGCTCTGCAAATATGATCAACTGAAGCTTCATTCTTAAAAGCCCACAAAGTGGAGACTGATCTAGTAGAATGAGCTGTAGTTCTCTGAGGCAGAGCTTGACCAGACTCCAAATAAGCTTGATGAATCAAAAGCTTTAACCACGATGCCAAGGAAACGGCAGAAGCCTTCTGACCTTTCCTAGAACCAGAAAAGATAACAAATAGACTAGAAGTCTTCCTGAAATCTTTAGTAGCTTCAACATAATATTTCAAAGCTCTTACCACATCCAAAGAATGTAAGGATTTCTCCAAAGAATTCTTAGGATTAGGACACAAGGAAGGGACAACAATTTCTCTATTAATGTTGTTAGAATTCACAACCTCAGGTAAGAATTTAAATGAAGGTCCGGCCTTAATGGAAGAGGCCAAGGTTGGCAACTGGACATCCAAACAAGATCCGCATACCAAAACCTATGAGGCCATGCTGGAGATACCAGCAATACAAACGACTGTTCCATGATGATTTTGGAGATCACACCCCCACCACACCTACAATTCAGTTTTACAAACTTTGCCTCCTATGGAGGTGGTGAAGTAAGTTTGTGCTGAGGTTTCTACGTTGATATGCTTCTCAGCATTTTGAAGCCCGATTCCTCTCAGAGTACAGTGAATGTCAGAAGGATGTGAAGGGAGTATCACCTATTGAATGCAATGGTTTTCCTCACGGGGATCTATTACATAGGTTCTCTGTTATCGGTCGTAAAGATTCATCTCCTACCTCCCTTTTCAGATCGACGATATACTCTCATATTCCATTACCTCTACTGATAACCGTTTCAGTACTGGTTTGGCTATCTTATGTGGATGGGTGTCTTTTGGTAAGTATGTTTTCATTACTTAAGACACTCTCAGCTATGGTTTGGCACTTTGTGTATTTATATAAAGTTCTAAATATATGTATTGTACATATATTTGCCATGATTCAGGTTTTCAGTATATTTCCTTTTGCAGACTGTCAGTTTCATATCTGTGAAATGCATTTTTTAGGAAAATTTATTTCTTACCTAGGGGTTTAGTCTCTTTTTTAAAATTGACTGTCTTTTAAATTTGCGGGCAGAATCAGGCTCGCAAGGGCGCAAAATGCCAAAGTTTATTGCGTCATTCTTGGCGCAAGATTTTTTTTGGCGTGAAGTTATGTTCATTGACGCAAATTCGTAATTTCCGGAGTCTTAGTTGACGCCAAGTCTTTTACAAGGTTGCGTCATCTGTGCTAAGTGCATTTGTTGTAAACTTGTGGAGGTTTTTTCTCCAGCTGTGGCTTGTAATAGTTGTCATGATAAACTTTTACATGCAGAGAATGTATCCATCAGTAGTAGTTCATTACCTGTTCCTTCAACATCTAATGTACAAGATATACCTTTAAATTTAAAATAATTTATTTCTGATTCTATTCAGAAGGCTTTGTCTGCCATCCCGCCTTCTAATAAACGTAAAAGGTCTTTTAAAACTTCTCATAAAGTTGATGAAATTTCAAATGACCGGCAACATGCTGAATTATCCTGCTCTGATGAGGATCTATCTGGTTCAGAAGATCCTACCTCAGATATAGACACTGACAAATCTTCTTTATTTAAAATGGAGTATATTTGTTCTTTGTTAAAAGAAGTGTTGATTACTTTGGATATGGAGGAAACTAGTCCTCTTGATATTAAAACTAGTAAACGTTTAAATTCTGTTTATAAACCTCCTGTGGTTACTCCAGAGGTTTTTCCAGTTCCTGATGCTATTTCTGATATGATTTCTAAGGAATGGAATAGGCCTGGCACTTCTTTTATTCCTTCTTCAAGGTTTAAAACATTGAATCCTTTGCCAGCAGTTACTTTAGAGTTTTGGGAAAAGATCCCCAAAGTTGATGGGGCTATCTCTACTCTTGCTAAACGTACTACTATTCCTACGGAAGATAGTATTTCTTTTAAAGATCCTTTAGATAGGAAACTTGAATCTTATCTAAGGAAAGCCTATTTATATTCAGGTTATCTTCTCAGGCCTGCAATTTCTTTGGCTGATGTTGCAGCTGCTTCAACTTTTTGGTTGGAGACTTTAGCGCAACAAGTATTGGATCCTGAATTGTCTAGCATTGTTAACTTGATTCAACATGCTAATAATTTTATTTGTGATGCCATTTTTGATATCATCAAAATTGATGTTAAATCTATGTCTTTAGCTATTTTAGCTATTATTATTATTATTATCAGGTATTTGTAGAGCGCCAACAGATTCCGCAGCGCTGTAAACATAGTCGGTATACAGGATAGCTTTTGCAGGGATCAAGTGGGTAGAGGGCCCTGCCGAGAGTTTCACTGTTGTAGTCGGCTCTTATGAAGGCGATCTGCAAATAGCTGGGCTCATAGGCTTACATAGGCTAGAAGAGCTTTGTGGCTTAAATCTTGGAATGCTGACATGACTTTTATGTCCAGATTGCTATCTTTTTCTTTCCAAGGTAATACGTTATTTGGTTCTCAGTTGGATTCAATAATTTCAACTGTCACTGGGGGAAAAGGGAGTATTTCTCTTGCAAGGTGTATCCAGTCCACGGCAAAGAGAGCACACAGCAGAGCTGTCCATATAGCTCTCCCCCTAGCTCCACCCCCCAGTCATTCTCTTTGCCGCGTTAACGCACTAGGTTCTCTCTCAGGGAGGGTAAAGTGAATGTGGTGTTAGAATTGTAGTTTTATATCTTCAATCAAGAGTTTGTTATTTTTAAATGGTACCGGTTTGTACTATATACTCTCTAGCAGAAAAGTGATGAAGATTTCTGCTGAGAGGAAAATGATTTTAGCATGTTGTAACTAAAATCCACTGCTGTTCCCACACAGGATTGAGTAGTACCAGAAAACTTCAGTTGGGGGGAACAGTTTGCAGGCTTGACTGCAATGAGGTATGTTCAGTCATTTATTTCTAGACAAGACTGAGATAATGCTAGAAGACTGACAAAATTCCCATGTGGGGAGGGTAAGCTATGTTCTGAGACTTAGTATAGAATTGAATGCTTACATGATAGGGCTAAATAGGCTGGTTGACACTAATGCAGGGCAATCGATTATTTATTAAAAAATACTCATTGGAGACACCTTTTTAGGCACTTTGGAGTGTTTTACTGGGGTTATTATCCACATGGCATAAATTTAGTCACTTAGAAGTGATTTTTGTAGGCCTCACAACTCCGGAGTGGAGTGGGAGAGGCCTAATTCTGCGCCTCAGATGCGCACTTAGAATTGAGAGACTGTTTCATGCTGCTTCACATGGAGGGTCCAGCTGCTGATTGAGGACCTAGAATAAGCTTTATTTCCCCAAAACTGATCCCTAAGGGCAGGTAGGGCCACAGTAGTAAGCTGTGGCAAGGTGCTGTAGTTTGTTAACCGGTTGTTGGCTTTAGGCTGCTCTGGTTTGGGCATTAAGGGGTTAATCGTTCTGAAACTTGCTGTGCAATCATATTAAAGCCTTAGGTACATACTGTGAAAATTTCAAAAGGATTGGTGCATTTTTCACAGTTTTGTAAAATTGTGTGCTCTTGTTGGCTTTAGGCTGCTCCGGTTTGGGCATTAAGGGGTTAATCGTTCTGAAACTTGCTGTACAATCTTATTAAAGCCTTAGGTACATACTGTGATTTCAAAAGGATTGGTGCATTTTTCACTGTTTTGTAAAATTGTGTGCCCTTTTTAATTCTCAAAGGTACAGTAACGTTTTTTTCAAATTGTGTTTTTTATTTGATTAAAGTGTTTCCAAGCTTGCTTGTGTATGCTACTAGTCTGTTAAACATGTCTGACACTAAGGAAAATCCTTGTTCAATGTGTTTAGAAGCCATGGTGGAACCCCCTCTCAGAATGTGTCCCAATTTCACAAATATGTCTATACACTTTAAAGATCATATTGTTGCACTTAAAAATGTGGCCCAAGATGATTCTCAGACTGAAGGTAATGAGGATAGTCCGTCTACCTCTCCCCATGTGTCACAACCAGTTATGCCTGCGCAAGCGACGCTTAGTGCTTCTAGTGCGTCTGCCCCTATTACATTGCAACAACTAGCGACAGTTATGGATAATTCCCTTGCAGCCTTTCTATCCAAACTGCCAGTTTTTCCTACAAAGCGTGATAGCTCTGTTTTAAGAACAGATTATGAGCAGTCTGAAGCTTTGGTAGCCTTATCTGATGTACCCTTACAACGCTCTGAAATGGAGGTGAGGGATTTGATGTCTGAGGGAGAAATTTCCGATTCAGGAAAGGTTTCTCATCGGGCAGAGTCAGATTCATTAGCATTTAAATTTAAATTGGAACACCTCCGTGTTTTGCTCAGGGAGGTATTAGCTACTCTGGATGATTGTGACCCTATGGTGGTCCCAGAGAAGTTGTGTAAAATGGACAAGTACCTAGAGGTTCCTGTATACACTGATGCATTTCCGATCCCTGAGAGGGTTTCGGATTTTGTTACTAGGGAGTGGGATAGACCAGGTGTCCCTTTTGTCCCCCCACCTATTTTTAAGAAAATGTTCCCCATAACTGACCCTAGGCGGGACTCGTGGCAGACGGTCCCTAAGGTAGAGGGGGCTGTTTCGACACTTGCTAAGCGCACAACCATACCAATTGAAGACAGTTGTGCTTTTAAAGATCCTATGGATAAAAAGTTAGAAGGTTTACTTAAGAAAATCTTTGTTCAACAAGGCTTTCTTCTCCAACCTATTGCCTGCATTGTTCCTGTAACTACTGCAGCGGCTTTCTGGTTTGAGGCGCTGGAGGAGTCGCTCCAGACGGAGTCCTCATATGACGAAATTATGGATAGAATTAAGGCTCTAAAGCTGGCTAATTCATTTATCACAGATGCCGCTTTGCAATTAGCTAAGTTGGCGGCAAAAAATTCAGGCTTCACCATTATGGCACGCAGAGCACTTTGGCTCAAGTCATGGTCAGCCAATGTGTCGTCAAAATCCAAATTGTTAAATATCCCTTTCAAGGGAAAGACCCTTTTCGGGCCAGAATTGAAAGAGATTATTTCAGAAATCACCGGGGAAAGGGCCATGCTCTCCCCCAGGACAAGCCTTTTAAGGCTAAAAACAAAGCTAATTTTCATTCCTTTCGTAATTTCAGGAGCGGTCCCGCTTCAGCCTCTACAGCTGCAAAGCAAGAGGGTAATGCTTCACAGCCCAAGGCAACCTGGAAGCCTTATCAGGGCTGGAACAGGGGTAAACAGGCCAAAAAGCCTGCAGCTGCTACCAAGACAGCATGACGGGGTAGCCCCCGATCCGGAACCGAATCTAGTAGTGGGCAGACTTTCTCTCTTCACTCAGGCCTGGGCAAGAGATGTTCTCGATCTCTGGGCTTTAGTGATTGTTACCCAGGGATTTCTTCTAGAATTCAAGGACTCCCCTCCAAGGGGAAGGTTCCATATTTCTCGTCTGTCTACAGACACGACAAAGAAAGAGGCGTTCTTACGCTGTGTAGATGACCTACATACAATGGGAGTGTTCCACCCAGTTCCAATTGCGGAACAAGGGCTGGGGTTTTACTCAAACCTGTTTGTGGTTCCCAAAAAATAAGGAACTTTCAGACCAATCCTGGATCTCAAATTTCTAAACAAATTCCTCAGAGTCTCATCATTCAAGATGGAGACCATTCAAATCTTACCTATGATCCAGGAAGGTCAATATATGACTACAGGGAGTGCAGAATTATTAGGCAAGTTGTATTTTTGAGGATTCATTTTATTATTGAACAACAACCATGTTCTCAATGAACCCAAAAAACTCATTAATATCAAAGCTGAATAGTTTTGGAAGTAGTTTTTAGTTTGTTTTTAGTTATAGCTATTTTAGGGGGATATCTGTGTGTGCAGGTGACTATTACTGTGCATAATTATTAGGCAACTTAACAAAAAACAAATATATACCCATTTCAATTATTTATTTTTACCAGTGAAACCAATATAACATCTCAACATTCACAAATATACATTTCTGACATTCAAAAACAAAACAAAAACAAATCAGTGACCAATATAGCCACCTTTCTTTGCAAGGACACTCAAAAGCCTGCCATCCATGGATTCTGTCAGTGTTTTGATCTGTTCACCATCAACATTGCGTGCAGCAGCAACCACAGCCTCCCAGACACTGTTCAGAGAGGTGTACTGTTTTCCCTCCTTGTAAATCTCACATTTGATGATGGACCACAGGTTCTCAATGGGGTTCAGATCAGGTGAACAAGGAGGCCATGTCATTAGATTTTCTTCTTTTATACCCTTTCTTGCCAGCCACGCTGTGGAGTACTTGGACGCGTGTGATGGAGCATTGTCCTGCATGAAAATCATGTTTTTCTTGAAGGATGCAGACTTCTTCCTGCACCACTGCTTGAAGAAGGTGTCTTCCAGAAACTGGCAGTAGGACTGGGAGTTGAGCTTGACTCCATCCTCAACCCAAAAAGGCCCCACAAGCTCATCTTTGATGATACCAGCCCAAACCAGTACTCCACCTCCACCTTGCTGGCGTCTGAGTCGGACTGGAGCTCTCTGCCCTTTACCAATCCAGCCACGGGCCCATCCATCTGGCCCATCAAGACTCACTCTCATTTCATCAGTCCATAAAACCTTAGAAAAATCAATCTTGAAATATTTCTTGGCCCAGTCTTGACGTTTCAGCTTGTGTGTCTTGTTCAGTGGTGGTCGTCTTTCAGCCTTTCTTACCTTGGCCATGTCTGAGTATTGCACACCTTGTGCTTTTGGGCACTCCAGTGATGTTGCAGCTCTGAAATATTTTCTCAGTTCATGGGCAGTTATTTTGTGCCTTGGTTTTTCCACACGCTTCTTGCGACCCTGTTGACTATTTTGAATGAAACGCTTGATTGTTCGATGATCACGCTTCAGAAGCTTTGCAATTTTAAGAGTGCTGCATCCCTCTGCAAGATATCTCACTATTTTTGACTTTTCTGAGCCTGTCAAGTCCTTCTTTTGACCCATTTTGCCAAAGGAAAGGAAGTTGCCTAATAATTATGCACACCTGATATAGGGTGTTGATGTCATTAGACCACACCCCTTCTCATTACAGAGATGCACATCACCTAATATGCTTAATTAGTAGTAGGCTTTCGAGCCTATACAGCTTGGAGTAAGACAACATGCATAAAGAGGATGATGTGGTCAAAATACTCATTTGCCTAATAATTCTGCACTCCCTGTACCGTGGATCTAAAGGATGCGTACCTGCATATCCCAATCCACAAAGATCATCATCAGTTCCTCTGGTTCGCTTTTCTAGACAAGCATTATCAGTTCGTGGCTCTTCCATTCGGTTTAGCCACTGCTCCCAGAATTTTCACAAAGGTGCTAGGGTCCCTTCTGGCGGTTCTAAGACTGCGGGGCATAGCAGTGGCGCCTTATTTGGACGACATCTTAATTCAGGCGCCGTCTTTTCACAGAGCCAAGGCTCACACGGAGATTGTATTGGCCTTTCTAAGGTCTTACGGGTGGAAGGTGAACATCAAAAAGAGTTCCCTGTCCCCACTCACAAGGGTTCCCTTCCTAGGAACACCAATAGATTTGGTAGAAATGAAAATATTTCTGACGGAGGTCAGAAAGTTGAAACTTTTAACTACTTGCCGAGTTCTTCATTCCATTCCTCGGCCATCTGTAGCTCAAACTAAGGGCGATATTCAACGCGCTTCAGGCATGGCCTCACCTAGCTGCGGACAAATTCATAAGATTTCAGTCGGACAACATTACGACTGTAGCTTACATCAATCATCAGGGGGGAACAAAGAGTTCTCTAGCGATGAGGGAAGTAACCAAAATAATCAGGTGGGCGGAGGCCCACTCCTGCCATCTCTCAGCAATTCACATCCCAGGTGTAGACAACTGGGAGGCGGATTTTTTAAGTCGTCAGACTTTTCACCCGGGGCAGTGGGAACTCCACCCGGAGGTATTTGCCCAGCTAACTCAGCTATGGGGCATTCCAGAGTTGGATCTGATGGCGTCCCGTCAGAACACCAAGCTTCCTCTCTACGGATCCAGGTCCCGGGACCCCAAGGCGGCATTGATAGATGCTCTAGTAGCGCCTTGGTCCTTCAATCTGGCTTATGTTTTCCCACCGTTTCCTCTTCTCCCTCGTCTGATTGCCAGAATCAAGCAGGAGAAGGCGTCAGTGATTTTGATAGCACCTGCGTGGCCACGCAGGACTTGGTATGCAGACCTAGTGGACATGTCATCTGTCCCACCATGGACACTGCCAATGAGGCAGGACCTTCTAATACAGGGTCTGTTCAAGCATCCAAATCTAGTTTCACTACTTAATTCTTTCAAAGCGTAGTTTTTTCTGAGTCAGTTTTAGATACTCTGATCCAGGCTAGAAAGCCTGTCACCAGGAAAGTCTACCATAAGATAAGGTGGAAATATCTTTTGTTGGTGTGAATCCAAGGGTCACTCATGGAGTAAGATTAGGATTCCCAGGATATTGTCTTTTCTCCAATATGGTTCGGAGAAAGGATTGTCAGCTAGTTCTTTTGCACAAGCGTCTGGCAGAGGTACCGGACATTCAAGCATTCGCACAGGCTTTAGTCAGAATCAAGCCTATCTATAAACCTGTGGCTCCGCCATGGAGTCTAAATCTAGTTCTTTCAGTTCTTCAAGGGGTTCCGTTTGAACTTTTACATTCCATAGATATTAAGTTGTTATCTTGGAAAGTTTTGTTTTTGGTAGCTATCTCTTCTGCTCGAAGAGTCTCAGAATTATCTGCCTTACAGTGTGATTCACCTTATCTGATGTTCCACGCAGATAAGGTAGTTTTGCGTACCAAACCTGGTTTTCTTCCTAAAGTTGTTTTTAACAAGAATATTAACCAGGAAATCGTTGTTCCTTCTCTGTGTCCTAACCCATCTTCGAAGAAGACCGTCTTTTGCATAATCTTGATGTAGTTTGTGCTTTAAAGTTCTGTTTACCAGAGCAGTGGCTTCCACATGGGTTTTCAAAAATGAGGCTTCTGTGGAACAGATTTGTAAGGCAGCGACTTGGTCTTCACTGCATACTTTTGCCAAATTTTATAAATTCGATACTTTTGCTTCTTCGGAGGCTATTTTTGGGAGAAAGGTTTTGCAAGCAGTGGTGCCTTCCGTTTAGGGTACCTGTCTTGTTCCCTCCCTTCATCCGTGTCCTAAAGCTTTGGTATTGGTATCCCACAAGTAAGGATGAATCTGTGGACTGGATACACCTTGCAAGAGAAAACAGAATTTATGCTTACCTGATAAATTACTTTCTCTTGCGGTGTATCCAGTCCACTGCCCGCCCTGGCAATTAAGTCAGGTAAAAAAAAATTAAAAAATGTTTTTTTGTTTAAACTACAGTCACCACTGCACCCTATGGTTTCTCCTTTGGCTTCTTAACCTTTGGTCGAATGACTGGGGGGTGGAGCTAGGGGGGGGAGCTATATGGACAGCTCTGCTGTGTGCTCTCTTTGCCACTTCCTGTAGGGAAGGAGAATATCCAACAAGTAAGGATGAATCCATGGACTGGATACACCGCAATAGAAAGTAATTTATCAGGTAAGCATAAATGCTGTTTTTTTGCCTCAGGATAAAAGGGTAAATCTAAAGCCTCTAACCATTTTTGTTCCTTTCGACAAAATAAGGAACAGAAACCTAGTCCTTTCCCCAAGGATTCTGTTTCCAATTGGAAGCCTTCCTCAAATTGGAATAAATCCAAGCCATTTAAGAGATCAAAGCCAGCCCCCAAGTCTGCATGAAGGTTGCGCCCTCATTCCAGCTCAGCTGGTAGGGGGCAAATTAAGATTTTTCAAAGATGTTTGGACCAATTCGGTTCAAAATCAATGGATTCAGAGTATTGTCTCTCAGTGGTACAGAATAGGATTCAGAGTAAGACCGCCTGTGAGAAGATTTTTTCTCTCACGAATTCCAGCAAACCCAGTAAAAGCTCAGGCTTTCCTGAAGTGTGTTTCAGACCTGGAGTTATCAGGGGTAATCATGCCAGTTCCGTTTCAGGAACAGGGTCTGGGGTTTTATTCAAATCTATTAATTGTCCCAAAGAAAGAAAATTCATTCAGACCAGTTCTGGATCTGAAAATTTTGAATCGTTATGTAAGAGTACCAACTTCCAAAATGGTGACTATAAGGACTATTCTGCCTTTTGTTCAGCAAGGGCCTTATATGTCCACAATAGACTTACAGGATGTATATCTTCATATTCCGATTCATCCAGATCATTATCAGTGTCTGAAATTCTCTTTTCTAGACAAGCATTACCAATTTGTCGCTCTTCCTTTTGGCCTAGCGACAGCTCCAAGAATCTCTCAAAGGTTCTCGGTGCCCTACTCTCTGTAATCAGAGAGTGGGGTATTACGGTATTTAGACGATATCTTGGTACTAGCTCAGTCTTTACATTCTGCAGAATCTCACACAAATCAACTAGTGTTGTTTCTTCAAAGACTTGGTTGGAGGATCAATTTACCAAAAAGTTCCTCGATTCCTCAGACAAGGGTCACCTTTTTAGGTTTCCAGATAGATTCAGTGTCCATGACTCTGTCTCTAACAGACAAGAGACAATTAAAATTGGTTTCAGCTTGTTGGAACCTTCAGTCTCAATCATTCCCTTCAGTAGCTATGTGCATGGAAGTTTTAGGTCTCATGACTACAGCATCGGACGCGATACCTTTTGCTCGTTTTCATATGAGACCTCTCCAGCTTTGTATGCTGAATCAATGGTGCAGGGATTATACAAGGATATCACAATTAATATCCTTAAACCCCAATGTTCGACTCTCTCTGACTTGGTGGTTAGATCACCATCATATAGTTCTAGGGGCCTCTTTGGTTCGTCCAACCTGGACTGTGATCACAACAGATGCAAGTCTTTCAGGTTGGGGAGCTGTTTGGGGATCTCTGACAGCACAAGGGGTCTGGAAATATCAAGAGGCGAGATTACCAATCCCTATTTTGGAACTCCATGCAATTTTCAGGGCTCTTCCGGCTTGGCTTCTGTTGAAGAGAGAACCGTTCATTTGCTTTCAGACAGACAATATCACAGCTGTGGCATATGTCAATCATCAGGGTGGGACTCACAGTCCCCTAGCTATGAAAGAAGTATCTCAAATACTTTGTTGGGCGCAATCCAGCTCTTGTCTAATTTCTGCGGTACATATCCCTGGTGTAGACAATTGGGAAGCAGATTATCTCAGCCGTCAGACTTTACATCCGGGGGAGTGGTCCCTCCATCTAGATGTGTTTTCTCAGATTGTTCAGATGTGGGGTCTTCCAGAAATAGATCTGATGGCTTCTCATCTAAACAAGAAACTTACCAGGTACCTGTCCAAGTCCAGGGATCTTCAGGCGGAAGCAGTGGATGCGTTGACACTTCCTTGGTGTTACTAATCTGCTTATATTTTCCCTCCTCTAGTTCTTCTTCCAAGAGTGATCTCCAAAATCATCATGGAACAGTTGTTTGTATTGCTGGTAGCTCCAGCATGGCCTCACAGGTTTTGGTATGCGGATCTTGTTCGGATGTCCAGTTGCCAACCTTGGCCTCTTCCATTAAGGCCGGACCTTCTGTCTCAAGGTCCGTTTTTCCATCAGGATCTCAAATCATTAAATTTGAAGGTGTGGAAATTGAACGCCTAGTGCTTAGTCATGGAGGTTTCTCTGACTCAGTGATTAATACTGTTACCGGCTCGTAAATCTGTTTCTAGAAAGATTTATTATCGAGTTTGGAAGACTTATATTTAATGGTGTTCTGCTCATAAATTCGCTTGGCATTCTTTTAGAATTCCTAGAATTTTACAGTTTCTTCAGGATGGTTTGGATAAGGGTTTGTCTGCAAGTTCATTGAAGGGCCAAATCTCTGCTCTTTCTGTCTTATTTCACAAAAAGATTGCTATGCTTCCTGATATTCACTGTTTTGTACAGGCTTTGGTTCGTATCAAGCCTGTCATTAAATCAATCTCTCCTCCTTGTAGTCTTAATTTGGTTTTGAAGGCTTTACAGGCTCCTCCATTTGAGCCTATGTATTCTTTGGACATTAAACTACTTTCTTGGAAAGTGCTGTTCCTTTTGGCCATCTCTTCTGCTAGAAGAGTTTCTGAATTATCTGCTCTTACTTGTGAATCTCCTTTTCTGATTTTTCATCAGGATAAGGTGGTTTTGCGGACTTCATTTAAATTCTTACCTGAGGTTGTGAATTCTAACAACATTAATAGAGAAATTGTTGTCCCTTCCTTGTATCCTAATCCTAAGAATTCTTCGGAGAAATCCTTACATTCTTTGGATGTGGTAAGAGCTTTGAAATATTATGTTGAAACTACTAAAGATTTCAGGAAGACTTCTAGTCTATTTGTTATCTTTTCTGGTTCTAGGAAAGGTCAGAAGGCTTTTGCCGTTTCCTTGGCATCGTGGTTAAAGCTTTTGATTCATCAAGCTTATTTGGAGTCAGGTCAAGCCCTGCCTCAGAGAACTACAGCTCATTCTACTAGATCAGTCTCCACTTCATGGGCTTTTAAGAATGAAGCTTCAGTTGATCAGATTTGTAAAGCAGCAACCTGGTCTTCTTTGCATACATTTACTAAATTCTACCGTTTTGATGTATTCGCTTCTTCGGAAGCAGTTTTTGGTAGAAAAGTTCTTCAGGCAGCTGTTTTAGTTTGATTTTTCTGCTTGTGTTTTAAGTTTATTCTTTTCATTTCATGAGTTGGGTTGTGGATTATTTTTTTCAGCGAAAAATGGCTGTTTTTATTTTTATCCCTCCCTCTCTAGTGACTCTTGCGTGGAGTTCCACATCTTGGGTATTGCTATCCCATACGTCACTAGTTCATGGATTCTTGCCAATTACATGAAAGAAAACATAATTTATGTAAGAACTTACCTTATAAATGAATTTCTTTCATATTGGCAAGAGTCCATGAGGCCCACCATTTTTATGGTGGTTATGATTTTTTTTTTTTTATAAAGCACAATTATTTCCAAATTCCTTTGTTGATGCATTTACTCCTTTCTTTATCACCCCACTACTTGGCTATTCGTTAAACTGAATTGTGGGTTTGGTGAGGGGTGTATTTATAGGCATTTTGAGGTTTGGGAAACTTTGCCCCTCCTGGTAGGATTGTATATCCCATACGTCACTAGCTCATGGACTCTTGCCAATATGAAAGAAATGAATTTATCAGGTAAGTTCTAACATAAATTATGTTTTTCCCAGCAGATTGAGACATAAAAATTTTTTTTCAGACAGGATAATAAATCCTCAGATATTTAGGTTGAGATTACATATACAGCTCAGGCTTCAGCGCAAGCGCTACAACCCACGCCACCCGTAATTTCACCTTGCACATCGGGGGATTACATAAACCCCGCCGGCAGTTCATAAAGTGCCGTAAGTCGGATAAACTAGCGATGTCCAGAAATGATCGTAAATACAAATTTCTGCAGTCGCCAGTGACCTACGGCACTTTAGAAACTGCCGGCACAAGAAAAGTAAAGAAAATATCATATATCCCTTAACAGTCTAACACGCCTCCCAAAAATAAACCCAACACGTAAAACCCCTATATCCGCAATCCCCCCTCTCACTACTAATAATAAATGTATTAACCCCTAAACCGACAACTCCCCACAACGCAATAAGCCTAATTAAACTATTAACCCCTATATCTGCCATCAGACCCACACCGCAAGTAATAACTACCTATTAAAACTATTAACCCCTAATCCGCCATTAACCCACAACGCAATAAACCTATTAAAACTATTAACCCCTAAACCGCCAAATCCCACAATGCAATAAACCTATTAAAGTATTACCCCTAATCTGCCAAAGCCTACAACGCAATAAACCTAACCCCCCTAACCTAACACTCCCTAAATGAACCCACATTACCTAATTTACAAAATACTAAAGTTACTATTAAATTTTAAAAAAATAACACTACTTTAAAAGTACAGTATAAATTAAAGGGACAGTCTAATCAAAATTCTGGAGTAGACTGTCCCTTTAAGCTACAATCACAGAAAAAAAAATCTAAGATTACATGAAATAAAAAAGAAAATTACCAAATTTTTTACAACAAAATACACAAAGCCCCCCCTAACAGTAAATCCTCCCACCCACCAAACCCCCCCAAATAAAATAACCTAACACTAAAAACCCTAAACTACACAGTGCCCTGAAAAGGACATTTGTTGGGCATTGCCCTTAAAAGGGCATTTAGCTCTTTTACTGTCCACAATATCTAAATAAAATAAAAAGAACCCCAAAAACCCCTAAGCCCCAGGTTTCTACTCACCGTTTCTGAAGTCCGGCGGAGAAGGTCCTGTTCCAGGAGGTGAAGTCTTCTTCCAGGCGGTGACCTCTTCTTTCTTCTTCCTGGAAGTGGTGCGGAGCTGAAGACTGAAGACCGCGGAGCTGAAGACTGAAGACCACGGAGCTGAAGATCGGCGACCCTGAAACTGAAGACCGGCGACCGCGGAGCCATGGAGCGTGGAGGATCCTCTTCGTACGATCTTCGCCGCACACTGGATAGAGAATTCAAGGGACGCAATCAAAAATGGTGTCCCTTGAATTCCTATTGGCTGATTTGATTCTTCAAATTCAAATCAGCCAATAGGATGAAAGCTACTCAAATCCTATTGGCTGTTCAAATCAGCCAATAGGATGAGAGCTACTGAAATTCTATTGGCTGATTTGATTTGAATAGCTTTCATCCTATTGGCTGATTTGAATTCGAAGAATTAAATCAGACAATATGAATTCAAGGGATGCCAGGTTTTCAGTTCCACGGTCTTCAGTCTTCAGCTCCGCTCCGCGAAGGATGTTCCAGGAAGAAGATAGAAGAGGTCGCCTCTTGGAAGAAGACTTCACCGCCTGGAACGGTACCTTCTCCGCCGGACTTCAGGAACGGTGAGTAGCAACCTGGGGCTTAGACTTAGGTTTTTTAAGATTTTTTAATTTTTTTATTTAGATAGGGTGGGCAGTAAAAGAGCTAAATGCCCTTTTAAGGGCAATGCCCAACAAATGCCCTTTTCAGGGCAATGAGTAGTTTAGGGTTTTTAGTGTTAGGTTATTTTATTTGGGGGGTTGGTGGGTGGGGGGGTTGTGTATTTTGTTGTAAAAGAGCTGATTATCTTGGGGCAATGCCCTGCAAAAAGCCCTTTTAAGGACTACTGGTAGTTTATTAGAGTAGGGGGTGTTTTTATTTTGGGGGGGCTTTTTTATTTTTATAGGGATTAGGTATCATTTTTTTAAAATTTTATTTTTTTAATCTATGTAATTTTAGATTTTTTTATTTTATGTAATTGTAGCTTAAAGGGACAGTCTACTCCAGAATTTTGATTAGACTGTCCCTTTAATTTATACTTAGTTTATTTTTTATTTTTAAAGTAGTGTTAGTTTTTTTTAAATTTAATAGTAACCTTAGTATTTTGTAAATAAGCTAATTTGGGTTCATTTAGGGGGGTTAGGTTTATTGCATTGCGGTTTAGGGGTTAATACTTTAATAGGTTTATTGTGTTGAGGCCTTTGGTGGTTTAGGGGTTAATAGTTTTAATAGGTTGTTTGCGTTGTGGGTTAATGGCGGATATAGGGGTTAATACACTTTATTAGTTATTGCGGTGGGGGATTGTGGTTGACAGGTAGATAGTTTTGCGCATGTGTTAGATGTTAGTTTATTTTTGCAGGCATTTTCAGGAGTTACGGTGCTCCCATACTCAGCACAAGACTTGCTATGGCTGCCTTTTATGGCGAGGTAAAAATAAAGTAAGATTTCTCCATTTTCGCCACGTAAGTCCTTGCGCTGAATATTGGATACCGATTTGCAAAGCGGTCCCATGTTAGCCTATGGGAGTAAAAATTGTGGGCGACGGATAAAATATACGTGCCGCATTTCTATGCGGCGCTGTTTATAGGATACTAAACCCGTGCAAAAAACGGCATCGCCGTCTTTTGCGGGCAACGCAGCATATGTAATGGGGCCCTTAGTGGGAAGTAAACCTTTTACACGTAACATGGGACACAGTGAAACATCAGACAGACAAACACTTCATACACAGAATCTCCGTTTTGTTACTACAACACGTACAACAACAACAAAAAAGAGTTTTCACATACCAAGCTATTTTTGTAAGATACATCTTGTCATGTCACATTACAGCATTATGTGCAGGGATTCAGGAACTTTTCCATGAGCACAGTATGCAACAAGTAGCTACAGCAATTATCACTAAGCCCTTTGAACAGAAAACACATTTAAAACACAATACGTTTAGCAAAGAAATAAAATAAGCAATTAGACATATCGTTTGTGACCCTTTTAAGATATGTAATAGCTCCCATAGGGTGCTTCACAGGGTTAGGTCATTTAAGTGCCCAATCCATCAAATGCTCTGAGTCAAGGGCTCTAATCATGATTTGCTCACCTATAGTTACAAACGGAGCTTCTGTAACAGTTTCTGTTTTCTAAATATGTGATCTTGTGTGTGCACTGGGCAGCCCCCCTTCTTCGCCCATAACATTCCTGAACAAGGGAGCAAGTTTTCTAACTGAATCTACAGAGCTGTGATCACTGACAGCTTGGAGTCCACCATCCCCTTCCCTTTTCGGAGTGCATATTTCTCTGCCTGCAATGCTTTTGAACAGAAACTGTTAACCCCTTTGTAGACATTGAGGCCTAGATTTGGAGTTTGGCGGTAAAAGGGCTGTTAACGCTCCGCGGGCTTTTTTCTGGCCGCACCATAAATTTAACTCTGGTATCGAGAGTTTAATCAAATGCTGCGTTAGGCTCCAAAAAAGGAGCGTAGAGCATTTTTACCGCAAATGCAACTCTCGATACCAGAGTTGCTTACGGACGCGGCCGGCCTCAAAAACGTGCTCGTGCACGATTCTCCCATAGGAAACAATGGGGCTGTTTGAGCTGAAAAAAAACCTAACACCTGCAAAAAAGCAGCGTTCAGCTCCTAACACAGCCCCATTGTTTCCTATGGGGAAACACTTCCTACGTCTGCACCTAACACTCTAACATGTACCCCGAGTCTAAACACCCCTAACCTTACACTTATTAACCCCTAATCTGCCGCCCCCACTATCGCTGACACCTGCATATTTTTTTTAACCCCTAATCTGCCGCTCCGTAAACCGCCGCAACCTACGTTATCCCTATGTACCCCTAATCTGCTGCCCTAACATCGCCGACCCCTATATTATATTTATTAACCCCTAATCTGCCCCCCTCAACGTCGCCGACACCTGCCTACACTTATTAACTCCTAATCTGCCGAGCGGACCTGAGCGCTACTATAATAAAGTTATTAACCCCTAATCCGCCTCACTAACCCTATCATAAATAGTATTAACCCCTAATCTGCCCTCCCTAACATCGCCGACACCTACCTTCAATTATTAACCCCTAATCTGCAGAGCGGACCTCACCGCTACTATAATAAATGTATTAACCCCTAAAGCTAAGTCTAACCCTAATACTAACACCCCCCTAAGTTAAATATAATTTACATCTAACGAAATTAATTAACTCTTATTAAATAAATGATTCCTATTTAAAGCTAAATACTTACCTGTAAAATAAATCCTAATATAGCTACAATATAAATTATAATTATATTGTAGCTATTTTAGGATTAATATTTATTTTACAGGCAACTTTTTAATTATTTTAACCAGGTACAATAGCTATTAAATAGTTAAGAACTATTTAATAGCTACCTAGTTAAAATAATAACAAAATTACCTGTAAAATAAATCCTAACCTAAGATATAATTAAACCTAACACTACACTATCAATAAATTAATTAAACACAATTCCTACAAATAAATACAATTAAATAAACTAGCTAAAGTACAAAAAATAAAAAAGAACTAAGTTACAAAAAATAATAAAATATTTACAAACATAAGAAAAATATTACAACAATTTTAAACTAATTACACCTACTCTAAGCCCCCTAATAAAATAACAAAGCCCCCCAAAATAAAAAATTCCCTACCCTATTCTAAATTAAAAAAGTTACAAGCTCTTTTACCTTACCAGCCCTGAACAGGGCCCTTTGCGGGGCATGCCCCAAGGATTTCAGCTCTTTTGCCTGTAAAAAAAAAAATACCATACCCCCCCCCCAACATTACAACCCACCACCCACATACCCCCTTAAATAAACCTTTCACTAAGCCCCTGAAGATCTTCCTACCTTGTCTTCACCATACCAGGTTCACCGATCCGTCCTGGCTCCAACATCTTCATCCAACCCAAGCGGGGGTTGGCGATCCATCATCCGGTGCTGAAGAGGTCCAGAAGAGGCTCCAAAGTCTTCCTCCTATCCGGCAAGAAGAGGACATCCGGACCGGCAAACATCTTCTCCAAGCGACATCTTCAATCTTCTTCCATCCGGTGCGGAGCGGGTCCATCTTGAAGCAGGCGACGCGGATCCATCCTCTTCTTCCGTTGTCTCCCGACGAATGACGGTTCCTTTAAGGGACGTCATCCAAGATGGCGTCCCTCGAATTCCGATTGGCTGATAGGATTCTATCAGCCAATCGGAATTAAGGTAGGAATTTTCTGATTGGCTGATGGAATCAGCCAATCAGAATCAAGTTCAATCCGATTGGCTGATCCAATCAGCCAATCAGATTGAGCTCGCATTCTATTGGCTGTTCCGATCAGCCAATAGAATGCGAGCTCAATCTGATTGGCTGATTGGATCAGCCAATCGGATTGAACTTGATTCTGATTGGCTGATTCCATCAGCCAATCAGAAAATTCCTACCTTAATTCTGATTGGCTGATAGAATCCTATCAGCCAATCGGAATTCGAGGGACGCCATCTTGGATGACGTCCCTTAAAGGAACCGTCATTCGTCGGGAGACAACGGAAGAAGAGGATGGATCCGCGTCGCCTGCTTCAAGATGGACCCGCTCCGCACCGGATGGAAGAAGATTGAAGATGCCGCTTGGAGAAGATGTTTGCCGGTCCGGATGTCCTCTTCTTGCCGGATAGGAGGAAGACTTTGGAGCCTCTTCTGGACCTCTTCAGCACCGGATGATGGATCGCCAACCCCCGCTTGGGTTGGATGAAGATGTTGGAGCCAGGACGGATCGGTGAACCTGGTATGGTGAAGACAAGGTAGGAAGATCTTCAGGGGCTTAGTGTTAGGTTTATTTAAGGGGGGTTTGGGTTAGATTAGGGGTATGTGGGTGGTGGGTTGTAATGTTGGGGGGGGGTATGGTATGTTTTTTTTTACAGGCAAAAGAGCTGAAATCCTTGGGGCATGCCCCGCAAAGGGCCCTGTTCAGGGCTGGTAAGGTAAAAGAGCTTGTAACTTTTTTAATTTAGAATAGGGTAGGGAATTTTTTATTTTGGGGGGCTTTGTTATTTTATTAGGGGGCTTAGAGTAGGTGTAATTAGTTTAAAATTGTTGTAATATTTTTCTTATGTTTGTAAATATTTTATTATTTTTTGTAACTTAGTTCTTTTTTATTTTTTGTACTTTAGCTAGTTTATTTAATTGTATTTATTTGTAGGAATTGTGTTTAATTAATTTATTGATAGTGTAGTGTTAGGTTAATTGTAGGTAATTGTAGGTAGTTTATTTAATTAATTTATTGATAGGGTAGTGTTAGGTTTAATTATATCTTAGGTTAGGATTTATTTTACAGGTAATTTTGTTATTATTTTAACTAGGTAGCTATTAAATAGTTCTTAACTATTTAATAGCTATTGTACCTGGTTAAAATAATTAAAAAGTTGCCTGTAAAATAAATATTAATCCTAAAATAGCTACAATATAATTATAATTTATATTGTAGCTATATTAGGATTTATTTTACAGGTAAGTATTTAGCTTTAAATAGGAATCATTTATTTAATAAGAGTTAATTAATTTAGTTAGATGTAAATTATATTTAACTTAGGGGGGTGTTAGTATTAGGGTTAGACTTAGCTTTAGGGGTTAATACATTTATTATAGTAGCGGTGAGGTCCGCTCGGCAGATTAGGGGTTAATAATTGAAGGTAGGTGTCGGCGATGTTAGGGAGGGCAGATTAGGGGTTAATACTATTTATGATAGGGTTAGTGAGGCGTATTAGGGGTTAATAACTTTATTATAGTAGCGCTCAGGTCCGCTCGGCAGATTAGGGGTTAATAAGTGTAGGCAGGTGTCGGCGACGTTGAGGGGGGCAGATTAGGGGTTAATAAATATAATATAGGGGTCGGCGGTGTTAGGGGTAGCAGATTAGGGGTACATAGGGATAACGTAGGTGGCGGCGCTTTGCGGTCGGAAGATTAGGGGTTAATTATTTTAAGTAGCTGGCGGCGACGTTGTGGGGGGCAGGTTAGGGGTTAATAAATGTAATACAGGGGTCGGCGGGGTTAGGGGCAGCAGATTAGGGGTACATAAGTATAACGTAGGTGGCGGTCGGCAGATTAGGGGTTAAAAATTTTAATAGAGTGGCGGCGATGTGGGGGGAGCTCGGTTTAGGGGTACATAGGTAGTTTATGGGTGTTAGTGTACTTTAGGGTACAGTAGTTAAGAGCTTTATGAACCGGCGTTAGCCAGAAAGCTTTTAACTCCTGCTATTTTCAGGCGGCTGGAATTTTGTCGTTAGAGCTCTAACGCTCACTTCAGAAACGACTCTAAATACCAGCGTTAGAAAGATCCCATTGAAAAGATAGGATACGCAAATGGCGTAGGGGGATCTGCGGTATGGAAAAGTCGCGGCTGAAAAGTGAGCGTTAGACCCTTTAATCACTGACTCCAAATACCAGCGGGCGGCCAAAACCAGCGTTAGGAGCCTCTAACGCTGGTTTTGACGGCTACCGCCGAACTCCAAATCTAGGCCTAAAGATGCAATGGCATTCTCCTCTTCTCATGTGCATTATTTAAAGCAGCTAGTTAGGGATACATTGCAGGCGGTGGAGCTGATGGGGCATTTTGATATGGAGGGGGCAGGGTGTTACAATCACACAGAAAGCCTGATTTCTCTGTACCACAGCATTATATCAAACTTTTTTTCTGTGAGCAGACCCCATTTTAACAACACAATAATGGCAGCAATAAAATAATATCTGCAATTACTTTAATATTCTTAAGCACAGCTCAGCACAGCACAAATGAAAAAGCCTTAAAGCACAAGCAATTAAGCAGTAAGCGTCAACAAGTACCCATACCAGTTCCAGTGATAAGTAAGCTAAACTCTACTATATGATTATATAAGGAGACTTTAACTCACGCTAAAATAGCGCTTACAACTTTGCGTGAGGACTCAAACATCCGCAATTGTACGCTAAAACATATTCTGAAACCTAGCAGGACTCAAACCTGTCTGGGGGGGGGGGGGTTAATCCAGAGCAAGACTCAAACTTGAGCTGCCATAAATTGTGCTGGGACTCAAACCCACGCAACCCTGCGCTTCCGCCACAGGAACCCCTTATAAAAGTACTTTAACCCTTTATATATATCACTAGCACTATCCAAACTTTTAGGTTCAGATTCACAGAGGGAAAAGCAGAGTTAAAAAACACTTATCTACTTACCCAGTGCGAATCCCAACCTCTGACATCAGAATTGTTTGGTGTTATTTTCAGGGGGGGTGTCAGTTAGCACTTACAGTATTCTACACCTTCACCTGGAACTGAATGGGTTACCTGACAAAATATCTCAGGAACAGAAATCAGACACGCAGCACGAAAGGTCTAATCACTTTTCTGTTTGTTGCACAATACTTTTATAGACAATGGTTACAGCATATAGGGTTAAACAATGACATACTCATAGCTACATCATCTTACACAGTATTGCTTAGAAACAAATGAAGCTTATTAAAATATAATTGGGTAAAAGGAGTATTTTTTCAAAAGCGGGGAGTGTTAGATATAAGTATATCTGGGAGCATCGCCCAGCACGAAGCAAGGCTGTTGGACATCTTATAGCGATAACGGGGCATTGAGGCGCATCGCCAGGGACATTCACAAGGCCATTCTAGATATACAAGTATTCCTAACATCAGCATATTTCTCACAACATAATAAGCTGTTATAATAAACTATAAAAACATTCTTGACAAAATGGATGCCTAAAGACAAAATAGCATCAGTATTGCTAAATATATTACAACATGCACCTTCGGATAAACTTACACAAACACTCAATCAAAAATCACAGTGAAACAAAATACTTTACTCCTGCTGGTCACCATTTAACTCAACCTGACCACTCCATCCAAAACCTCAAAATCAAGATTATCAGAGGCAACTTCAAAAACACTATGGAAAGAAAAACATTTTAAATGAAAAATGTTGAAATGTACTTTCATATAGTCAATTACATTGTATATTCCACACTCAGTTAAGTTAGATACACAGCTAAGCCTATGGGGTATAATTATGTAAGTGCGAGTGGACATGATACGATGTAGCATACGCTGTCGGCATTTATCATTGCACCAGCAGTTCTTGTGAACTGCTGGTGCAATGCCGCCCCCTGCAGATTCACGGCTAATTGGCCACTAGCAGGGGTTGTCAATCAACCCGATCATATTCGATTGGGTTGATTTCTATCCGCGGCCTCAGTGCAGGTGGACAAGTTATGGAGCAGTGGTTCTCCGGAAACAAGGGGCATCAGGCTCCAAACGGAGCTTGATAAATTGACCCAGATGTCCACACTTTTGCCATTTTTGTTATTCCTTTATTTTTTTTTTGTTTTTTTTTCTCTCCGCCTCTTTAAGAAAATAGTTCCTATCCATGATACTACTCCCCCTTTATCAGCTGGTTTAATTATTAAGTTCTCATTCTCTTTTAGTCTTTTTAATTGCTTCATTTTCTGATTTTTTTCTGATTTTTTTTTTTTTTAAAAACTACTATTATTACTTAGCAAGTTTTGGACATCAATACCCAGCTTTCAGTGGATACTCTGGTATAAGAACACGTCTTATATTAACATCTGGCACTTAACATCATCATAACTACTGGCACAGACTACAGGCACTGATTCTTATACCTAAAGTTGGGGCCCAGCAGAAATTTGAATTATTCCCGGCTTTTTCCGGAACAAGCTAAACAGGTTTTTACCTAGAACAGCTGAGCTGATCGGAATCCCACATGGTAAGGCAACCTACGTGACCGCTACTCCACAGAGGATACCAGATGCGGAAGTGGGCAGCGTCTCAAGGCAGCTCTAAAGGATCAATCACAGCGGAGGCGCTGGAACAGGTTGAATCACCTTGTTTGAAGTCACACACAAGGAACTAGAGATAATGGCTGCTCTATGAGTATTTAGAAAGGTACCGCTCCACTATGCACTAAGCACGATCCAATATTGCGCTAATATAGTAAGATCAGCTGCATTTGGGAGACTATGACTTTGCTGTCTATATATATATTTTTTAACAGAATTTTTATTCTATATATATATTTTTTAACAGAATTTTTATATCAGCTTTGTTTTTTATCAACTTATAGTTGTATTTTCTTATAGTTCTATTCTGTTTTTTAGCCACTAGACATCCAGACCTATAAATGTTTTTTTTATGTGATTTTGTGCGATACATAGATTTTACTGTGAAACATGAGTTTTATGTGATATTCAGATTTTATATGATACATGAATTTGATGTGATCTTGCTTGATATATACCGCTCTTATTTCACTCCATTTACACAAGTGGGGCTATCTATCGGCTAGATTATGAGTTTTGCGTTAGGCTGAAAAAGCAGCGTTAACAGGTCCTAACGCTGCTTTTTCACTACCGCTGCTATTACGAGTCTTGCAGGTTTAGGGGCACCGCACACTTTTTTGGCCTTACCGCAAAACGACTTACAGAAACTTCATAAAGTCTTTTTTCTATGGGACTTCCATAGTGCTGGTATTACGAGTCTGTCCTGGGAGGCCAAAAAGTGAGCGGTACACCCTCTACCTCCAAGATCCCTAACGCATTTTAAAGTCAGTAGTTGAGTTTTATGGTACAACGCCGTAGCATAAAACTCATAACTAAAGTGGTAAAAAGTACACTAACACCCATAAACTACCTATTAACCCCTAAACCAAGGCCCTCCCGCATCGCAAACACTAAAATTAAATTTTTAACCCCTAATCTACTGCTCCGGACATCGCCGCCACTATAATAAACATATTAACCCTTAAACCGCCGCACTCCCGCCTTGCAAACACTAGTTAAATATTATTAACCCCTAATCTGCTGTCCCTAATATCGCCGCTACCTACATTATACTTATTAACCCCTAATCTGCAGTTCCGGACATCGCCGCCACCTACATTATACTTATAAACCCCTAATCTGCTGCCCACAACATCGCCACACCTACATTATTTTTTTAACCCCTAATCTGCTGCCCCCAATGTCGCTGCAACCTACCTACACTTATTAACCCCTAATCTGCCCCCCAACGTCGCCACCACTATTCTAAATTTATTAACCCATAAACCTAAGTCTAATCCTAACCCTAACACCTTCTAACTTAAATATAATTGAAATAAATCTATACCTAACTAATTCCTATTTAAAACTAAATGCTTACCTATAAAATAAACCCTAAGCTAGCTACAATATAACTAATAGTTACATTGTAGCTAGCTTAGGGTTTATTTTTATTTTACAGGCAAGTTTGTATTTATTTTAACTAGGTAGAATAGTAACTAAATAGTTATTAACTATTTAATAGCTACCTAGCTAAAATAAATAAAAAAAAAACCTGTAAAATAAAACCTAAACTAAGTTACAATAACACCGACACTACACTACAATTAAATAAATTAACTAAATTAAAAACAATTAAATAAATTAAATTAAATTAAATTAGCTAAATTACAAAAAATCCCCACTATATTACAGAAAATAAAAAACTAATTACAGATCTTTAAACTAATTACACCTAATAGCCCTATCAAAATAAAAAAAAGCCCCCCTAAAATAAAAAAAAAGGACTAGCCTAAACTAAACTACAAATAGCCCTTAAAAGGGCCTTTTGTGGGGCTGTAAAAAAAATACAAACACCCCCCAACAGTAAAACCCACCACCCACACAACAAACCCCCTAAATAAAAAGATAATTAAAAAAAACCTAAGCTCCCCATTGCCCTGAAAAGGGCATTTGGATGGACATTGCCCTTAAAAGGGATGTTAGCTCTTTTGCGGCCCAAACCCCTAATCTAAAAATAAAACCCACCCAATACACCCTTAAAAAACACTAACCCCCTGAAGATCGACTTACACTTCTAAAGATGGGACATCCATCCTCAAGGAAGTGGCAGAAGTCTTCATCGAACCGGGCCAATGTCCTCAACGAAGCCGGGAGAAGTCTTCATCCAAGCCGAGCGAAGTGGTCCTCCAGACGGGCAGAAGTCTTCATCCAGACGGCATCTTCTATCTTTATCCATCCGACGCGGAGCTGTTCCATTTCAAGACATCCGACGCGGAGCATCCTCTTCTTCCAACGACTACCCGATGAATGAAGGTTCCTTTAAGTGACGTCATCCAAGATGGCATCCCTTAGATTCCGATTGGCTGATAGAATTCTATCAGCCAATCGGAATTAAGGTAGAAAAAATCCTATTGGCTGATTGGAACAGCCAATGGAATGCAAGCTCAATCCTATTGGCTGATTGGATGTGATGTCTTTGGTTTCCAGGATAACTCCGCTCCGCTTTGGTTTCAGGATAACTCCGCTCTGCGCCACTGGGATGAAG
The DNA here is from genome assembly GCF_027579735.1 of Bombina bombina. Lineage (NCBI taxonomy): Eukaryota > Metazoa > Chordata > Amphibia > Anura > Bombinatoridae > Bombina > Bombina bombina. Next base: position 128,789,286 of record NC_069500.1, read on the forward strand.
ATAGAAGACATCAACGAGATGGACGAAGGTGTCGCCGCCTGGATGAAGACTTCTTGCTGCCTGGATGAAGATGGATGTCCGGACTTCAGGAACAATGGGCAATGGGTAGTTTAAGATTTTTTAAAGTTAGGTTTTTTTTTATTTTGGGGGGTTGGATGGGTGGTGAATTTTACTGTTGGGGGTACTTTGTATTTTTTTACAGGTAAAAGAGCTGTTTAACTTAGGGCAATGTCCTACAAAAGGCCCTTTTAAGGGCTATTGGTAGTTTATTGTAGGTTAAGGGGTGTTTTTATTTTGGGGGGCTTTTTTATTTTTATAGGCTATTAGATTAGATGTAATTGTTTTTATTTTTGATAATTTCATTTATTATTTTTTGTAAGCTTAGTGTTTTTTATTTTTCGGAATTTAGTGTTTATTATTTTTTGTAATTTTAGATTTGTTATTTTTGGTTAGTGATGTAGGTGGGTGGCAGATTAGGGGTTGATAGGTTTATTTAATAGTTGCAATGTGGGTGGGTGGCAGATTAGGGGTTAATAGGTTTAATATAGTGTTTGCTATGTAGGAGGGTGGTGGTTTAGGGGTTAATAGGTAGTTTATGGGTGTTGGTGTACTGTGTAACAGATTAGTTATGAGTTTTGTGAAACATTTTTGTTTCACAAAATCCATAACTTCTGCTCTCAGATGGCTGTATGGATCATGTCGTTATAGGCTGTAACGCAAGCATTTTAGCCGGACCACACAACCTGTAATACCAGCGCTATGGAAATCCCACACAAAAACGTAATTTTTTTGAGTGTGGAATGGACGTTGTGTTACAGGCTAAAATGCTTCTGGTATAGCTATACCGACACGACATGTAATATGCGTTCCTGGCCATTACGCTGGAATTGCCATTTTTTCAGCGTTAAAAGCTGTACTGCAACACTTGTAATCTAGCCGTATGAATCCACAGCAAAACTAAACATGCAGGCCTAGATTTAGAGTTTGGCAGTAGCCGTGAAAACCAGCGTTAGAGGCTCCTAACGCTGGTTTTAGGCTACCGCCGGTATTTGGAGTCACTCAAAATAGGGTCTAACGCTCACTTTTCAGCCGCGACTTTTCCATACCGCAGATCCCCTTACGTAAATTGCGTATCCTATCTTTTCAATGGGATTTTTCTAACTCCGGTATTTAGAGTCGTTTCTGAAGTGAGCGTTAGACATCTAACGACAAAACTCCAGCCGCAGGAAAAAAGTCAGTAGTTAAGAGCTTTCTGGGCTAACGCCGGTTTCTAAAGCTCTTAACTACTGTACTCTAAAGTACACTAACACCCATAAACTACCTATGTACCCCTAAACCGAGGTCCCCCCACATCGCCGACACTCGAAAAAAATTTTTTAACCCCTAATCTGCCGACCGCCACCTACGTTATACTTATGTACCCCTAATCTGCTGCCCCTAACACCGCCGACCCCTATATTATATTTATTAACCCCTAATCTGCCCCCCTCAACGTCGCCTCCACCTGCCTACACTTATTAACCCCTAATCTGCCGACCGGACCTGAGCGCTACTATAATAAAGTTATTAACCCCTAATCCGCCTCACTAACCCTATCATAAATAGTATTAACCCCTAATCTGCCCTCCCTAACATCGCTGACACCTAACTTCAATTATTAACCCCTAATCTGCCGACCGAATCTCGCCGCTATTCTAATAAATGTATTAACCCCTAAAGCTAAGTCTAACCCTAATACTAACACCCCCCTAAGCTAAATATAATTTAAATCTAACGAAATTAATTAACTCTTATTAAATAAATTATTCCTATTTAAAGCTAAATACTTACCTGTAAAATAAACCCTAATATAGCTACAATATAAATTATAATTAAATTATAGCTATTTTAGGATTTATATTTATTTTACAGGTAACTTTGTATTTATTTTAACCAGGTACAATAGCTATTAAATAGTTAAGAACTATTTAATAGCTAAAATAGTTAAAATAATTACAAATTTACCTGTAAAAGAAATCCTAACCTAAGTTACAAATAAACCTAACACTAGACTATCAATAAATTAATTAAATAAACTACCTACAATTACCTACAATTAACCTAACACTACACTATCAATAAATTAATTAAATACAATTGCTACAAATAAATAAAATTAAATAAACTAGCTAAAGTACAAAAAATAAAAAAGAACTAAGTTACAAAAAATAAAAAAATATTTACAAACATAAGAAAAATATTACAACAATTTTAAACTAATTACACCTACTCTAAGCCCCGTAATAAAATTATAAAGCCCCCCCAAAATAAAAAAATGCCCTGCCCTATTCTAAATTACTAAAGTTCAAAGCTCTTTTACCTTACCAGCCCTGAACAGGGCCCTTTGCGGGGCATGCCCCAAGAAATACAGCTCTTTTGCCTGTAAAAAAAAACCATACAATACCCAAGCCCCCCAACATTACAACCCACCACCCACATACCCCTAATCTAACCCAAACCCCCCTTAAATAAACCTAACACTAAGCCCCTGAAGATCATCCTACCTTGTCTTCACAATACCAGGTTCACCGATCGGTCCAGAAGAGCTCCTCCGATGTCCTGATCCAAGCCCAAGCGGGGGGCTGAAGAGGTCCATGATCTGGCTGAAGTCTTCATCCAAGCGGGGCAGAAGAGGTCTTCCATCCGATTGAAGTCTTCATCCAAGCGACATCCATCCGGAGCGAAGCGGCAGCATCCTGAAGACCTCCACCGCGGAACATCCATCCTGGCCGACGACTGAACGACGAATGACGGTTCCTTTAAATGACGTCATCCAAGATGGCGTCCCTCAAATTCCGATTGGCTGATAGGATTCTATCAGCCAATCAGAATTAAGGTAGGAATATTCTGATTGGCTGATGGAATCAGCCAATCAGAATCAAGTTCAATCCGATTGGCTGATCCAATCAGCCAATCAGATTGAGCTTGCATTCTATTGGCTGATCGGAACAGCCAATAGAATGCGAGCTCAATCTGATTGGCTGGGGGCAGCAGATTAGGGGTTAATAAGTGTAAGGTTAGGGGTGTTTAGACTCGGGGTACATGTTAGGGTGTTGGGTGCAGACGTAGGAAGTGTTTCCCCATAGCAAACAATGGGGCTGCGTTAGGAGCTGAACGCGGCTTTTTTGCAGGTGTTAGGTTTTTTTTCAGCTCAAACAGCCCCATTGTTTCCTATGGGGGAATCGTGCACGAGCACGTTTTTGAGGCTGGCCGCGTCCGTAAGCAACTCTGGTATCGAGAGTTGAAGCTGCGTTAAAAATGCTCTACGCTCCTTTTTTGGAGCCTAACGCAGCCTTTATGTAGACTCTCAATACCAGAGTTATTTTTATGGTGCGGCCAGAAAAAAGCCGGCGTTAGTTTTTCGGGTCGTTACCGACAAAACTCCAAATCTAGCGGGCAGTATGTAAGTTACAGTTTAACTGCATAACCTTCAGTCACAGATAGCTATGGCCTCACTGCTATATTATTAACAACTCTATAACACACAAAAAAAGAAAAATTATTATTCCCTGGTCCTCAGAGGGAAACAAATATGCAGTATGTGTGTGACTGTGCAGTTTACACTGCTCTTCAAGAAAAAATCTGATTCTGCACAATTTTACAGCATAAAATAGAACAACAAGCTGAGACAGGCATACACCACTGCACTGGTCAAGAGCTGAAGTAAAAATGCATAGAAGATGGCTGATGTTCACTAGACTACCACCTTTCTATGCTAGGTTAACAGTGGAATGGACAAGCCTGTTTTGTATCTAATGCTTGACTTGCTGGCCCTCACATCAATCATTTAGTGAAGCTCTTTTAGGATTTTACAGGGGAAGCTGTGCACATAAATGGTCAGACCTCATGTACATCACTGCAAATGAAAGAGCTCATTTGTCAAACAATCTCAGCTCCTTCCCTTTGTTCTTTACCCCTTTTTTTAAATTTATTTTTTGGTGCCAAAGGCTCTGAACAAAAAGCAAACAAATGAATGTCACTAATAAACATGGAAAATGTTGTTGTGGTACAAATTCAGTCCCATTTCCATTCGTCCACTTGGTATGCTGCCAAAGGGATGAATGGGACATTATATGGACGAAAACCTATTTGTCCAAAAAAGAATGCACATATTAAACCAACAGCACTAACTGAGCAGAAGAATATGGGGCCCATTTATCAAGCTCCGGATGGAGCTTGAGGGCCCGTGTTTCTGGCGAGCCTTCAGACTCGCCAGAAACACCAGTTATGAAGCAGCAGTCTAAAGACCGCTGCTCCATAACCCTGTCCCCCTGCTCTGAGCAGGCGGACAGACATCGCCACAAATCAAGCCGATCGAGTACGATCGGGTTGATTGACAACCCCCTGCTGGCGGCCAATTGGCTGCAAATCTGCAGGGGGCGGCGTTGCACCAGCAGCTCACAAGAGCTGCTGGTGCAATGCTGAATACGGAGAGCGTATTGCTCTCCGCATTCAGCGAGGTCTGTCGGATCTGATCCGCACTGTCGGATCAGGTCCGACAGACCATTGTTAAATAGGCCCCTATAGGTTCACATTGTCTATTATGTGCAAGGCAGTCTAGAATACATAATAGAATGATTTATTATAGTCCGTTTCAGTAGGAGATCAGTCATTAAAGATAAATCCTCAGTACTGCGATTACTAAAATAATTGTAGCATCCACTTCATTAGCTGTCCATTTTTGCATAAAGCCTATAGGACTATTAACATTCTCTTCATAGTGGCAGTCAGTTTTTTTTCTTCTTAGCACCTGCAGAAAGAATGAGCAGTCAGCACAACTGAAAAAAAGAAGAATGTAATTAGGCAGAGATTCACCCATTAAGCCAAATGTGCATCTGTAAAAGTTTCTAAAACTTCTGGAACAGGATATTTATAGAAAGGCTACCTGAAAAAACACAATGTTGTAAATAAACATCATAGATTCATATAGCCTCATTATGTAGATGACATCTACTTTTTGCAAGATCATCATTATATGCCTACCAAGGGAGCTCAGGAATTGTATTTTTATTTTTACCTTGGTACCTTTTGTTTGCAATAAAAATGAAAATCATTAAAGGGACAGTCAACAACAGCATTTTTGTTGTTTTAAAAGATAGATAATCGCTTAATTACCAATTCCCCAGTTTTGCATAACCAACACAGTTATAATTATACACGTTTTACCTCTGTAATTACCTTGTATCTAAGCCTCAGCAGACTGCCCCTTATATCAGTTCTTTTGACAGACTTGCATTTTAGCCAATCAGAGCTGTCACTATGGTAAATTCACGTGCATGCTCAATGTTATCTATATGAAACACGTGAACTAATGCCCTCTAGTGGTGAAAAACTATCAAAATGCATTTAGTTTAGTTTAGCATATGAACCTCCTAGGTTTAGCTTTCAACTAAGAATACCAAGAGAACAAAGCAAAATTGGTGATAAAAGTAAAATGGAAAAATTTTAAAATTACATGCCCTATTTGAAACATGAAATTTTTTTTTGGACTTGACTGTCCTTTTAACTAATAATTTAATACACATATAAAGGAAAAATAGAACAGGATAAGAAACAACTTAAAGGGATACTAAGGTTAAAAATGTTTCTTTCATGATTCAGATAGAGCATGACATTTTAAGCAACTTTCTAATTTACTCAGAGGGGCCGAATCATCAAGCTCCGAATGTTTGATGCTCCTGTTTCGGCTCGCCGGAAACAGCAGTTATGAAGCAGCAGTCTAAAGACAACTGCTCCATAACTTGTCCGCCTGCTCTGAGGCCGTGGACAGAAATCAACCCGATCAAATACAATTGGGTTGATTGACACCCCCTGCTAGCGGCCGATTGGCCGCGGATCTGCAGGGGGCGGCATTGCACAAGCTTTGATTTTTGGTGAAGAATTTTTGATGCACCTTAACAATCCAAATCTTCCTGCTTATTTTTGTGTAAATGGTTTAATTATTTGTTTTGTATGATGTTTAAAATACAAATTTTATTGTGCACTTTTCATACGAAAATGCAGTATACGCCCCTTAGCAAGACACCCTGTTTTCATGGTAAAAAATGGCTTTAGATCATTCCACCAGGGAAATAGAAGGACTGGCGAGCATTCTTTAATAATCTCCCCAGCCCAGAGAGCTTTCAATCATCGAGCCCTAGGAGTACCTCAAGGCTCTGTCTTGGGTCCCTTGCTTTTTTTTATATCTATTCATCCTCCCTTGGAGCACTTATATTCTCCTTTGGCTTCCAGTACCACTTATATGCTGATAACACCCAAATCTCTTTTCTCTCCTGATATCTCTCCCTCTTTACTTAACCAGATTACCAACGGTCTCTCTGCAATTTCCTTTTGAATATCCTCATACTACCTCCAACTCAATCTTTCTAAAACTAGGCTGCTTCTTATTCTCCCCTCTCTGAGACATCCAACACCTGACATTTCTCTTACAGTTGGAGACTCTATTATCAACACCTCATCCCAGGTCCACTGTCTTGGGGTCACACTTGACTCGGAACTCACATTCATTCCACATATTTAAGCTCTTACCAAATCCTGCTGTGCACACCTAATTAATTCCCATATATTCTCATGCATTGACTACTGAAATCTACTTCTTAATGGCCTTCCCAAATGCCCCTCTCCCCTATCCAATCTATAATTAATGCTTCAGCTAGACTCATCCACCTAAGTCACCGATCTACATCAGCTGCTTCGCTTTACTAGTCTCTTCATTGGCTCCCCATATACTCTAGAATACAATTGAAAGTATTAACCCTAAATTAAAAAACACTCAACAGCCTCACTCCCAACTGTTTTCCTCTTGTATCTCCAAATACACCTTGAGCTGTCCTTTTCGATCAACCTATGACCTACGTCTCCCCACTCCTGTTATGTCCACGTCACTCTCTTGCCTCTAAGAATATTCACACACTGCTCCTGTCCTCTGGAACTCTCTACCCTGCTCCATCAGACTGTCTCCAACCTTGTATAGCTTTAGAAACTCTTTGAAAACCCACCTATTCAGAGAGGCTTACCATCTCTCCCATGTTTTCCTTCCTACCCAAAAAAACTTGAACTGCCTTGAACTGCTGCAAATACAATCCATGTGACAAGCCACCCCTTATGTCTCTGCACCCTCAAAATGTAGAAAATCAGACCAGAGCCCTCTTCCTTCTGTACTAATTTTGTTAAGTATGTTATGTTTTTTTCTTATCACGTCATTGCATAACCCTATCTCTGTAGCCAGCACTATACAAATAAACAATAATAATAATAAACATTATACACATACAAAGACAAACATATGTACATGCATGAACACATACATGTACACAGCCACACAGGGCCTGATGATCAAAAACTTGCAAGCATGGAGATAGCAATTACGCTGAATCTTTCGGGCTATTTTTTTAGCATTATATATAGCAATGTCTTTCCTTCACACCAAGAACCTGCACAGTGAAATAAACAGTTAACAAGCTAACATTTTCCTATTTAAAATTCTTTGAGGTACAGTACTGAATATATATATTCCCATAAAAAAGGCACTCGCTGGTCTTCATAAAAAATAACTTTTATTTTAAATGATCAGTAAAACGACATAACGTTTCAGTGTAGCTTAATACCTTTGTCAAATGTCAGGCAAAAATGAGCTTCTCAGAAAACGAAACCTAAAACAAACATGTTAAACTACACTGAAAGTTATGTCATTTTACTGATGATTTAAAATCAGTGATTTTTTAGGAAGACCAGCGAGTGCCTTTTTTGATGGGAATATGGATTTATGAATAAAGTGGACCCTGGCAGCTGCATGAAATTGTAAGACTGTGCTTATCCTTTCTTGGGGATTTTTATATATATATATATATATATATATATATATATATATATATATATATATATATATATATATATATATATACAGGTAGCCCTCAGTTTATGCCGGGGTTAGGTTCCAGAAGGAATGGTTGTAAATTGAAACCCAGTTTATAATGTAAGTCAATGAGAAGTGAGGGAGTTAGATTCCAGGCCCCTCTCAAAATTGTCATAAGTAACACCTAATACATTATTTTTAAAGCTTTGAAATGAAGACTTTAAATGCTAAACAGCATTATAAACAGTATCAAATAATCACACAACACAGACTATATAATTAAACCAAGTTAAATGAACAAAAACATTTGCTAAACTGCATTATAAACCTTATGAAATAATCACACAACACAGACTTTACTTGCATTTTTCTGCAAAGAGTTCTTTCTATGCATTCCAATCTGAACTGATTTATAGACAGGAAGATCTTGTTCCTATGAAAGCTGCTCGATAGCTCATGTCTAGCTAGACTAATTAATTCCAGCCTGTTTCTGTGCTTGGCTTTGCATATCTTTGCTGCAACACAAGCGGACAGCTCCACCTACTGGCTAATTTAATCAATGCAATGCTTCTCAATGCTTTTCAATAGCAGTCACATGACTGGAAAAAAAAGGTTGTTATTCTAAAATGGCGCAAATTGAACTGGCGTAAATTGAGGGCCACTTGTAAATATTTGGTTTATGCAAGGAGGGTAATTAGATTACCAGTGTTAGTGCTAAACATTTTTTTTTAAATGCTTGTTTAGGGCTGTAAAGGAGCAGCTGTAAATTACTTATAGGGATGTGCTATTCTCCAAGTACCTGATACCCCTTATAAACACAAAGATATAAAACAAAAGGGAAAAGTCAAGCGCACAATAGTAAAGCAATAGTTTAATGGATGCTAAAATGTATAAAACAAGGTAATATCGACTCCAAACCCTTCTTCACAAGATAGAAGTAAAGGTTTCTGCTCACAGGATTTCACCTCAATCAAGTAAATATAGAGCTTGAGGAAATTGGATTTTTCACTTCCCACACTGTGAAGACTTCTGTGCCCATTGGATGGAGTAGAACTTCTGTGCATCCTGACTTGCTTGTGTTCAAGTCAGATTGATCCTCATGTGTAGACCAAGGGAAACAAAAGACTTGTTATAGTGTAGTCTATTTATTTACACCAAACAATATACAAGTGAATATTCAATGCACTCACATAAAAAAAACCTCAGTTAATAGGAGGTAAGGTTTTGTCACAAAGTAAAAAGCAATTCAGATTGAATGTCCACTTGCAGTTCATATACGACTTAAGAAACCGTTGTCTATGTCATACAGTATAATCCTGTAGGTAAACTCTTGGTACAAATGTATAGAACCAAGTTTTCAAAGTCCAGTAGTAAAAGCAATAAGCAACAAATATTTCTAAAAAGTCTGTCACATTAAAGCTCAAAATAATACTATACTAGAAATTGGAAGACCCACCAAGGTCCTTACATTTTTTCTTCTTCAGAGGTATCAGTGTCCTTGGGTCTATTTGTAAACTCTCCTTATAGTGGGACTTGTCCCCACTGAACTGTCAATTGGCTCCATTCTGGTCACATGATCATAACCCGGTTAATCAGTGAAACAGATTTTTCTATGGACGGACTTAATAATAAATAGGCATGTACATTTAACTAGAGAGGTGAAGGGGTTTGGCTAATCTTATGAGTCTTATGTGCATTGTAACTGGTACTATTTTAACCAAGTACATTTAAGTACTTTATGCAATTACGCTCTTATACTGCAAACCGCTTCTTATTGCCTATAAGTTACTATATGACATAAACCTAAGTGACACATAAAAGAATGATCTTATCTCTATAGGATTTTAAATATGCTGTTGAAATTATAAAATGAAAATAAAAATTAATATTATGTCCAAATAATCTAAAACATGGTACAATATTCAAATGTCTTCATGACGTGAGAATAGGCAAATTTTAAAATATGAAATTAAAAAATAAATTTTTACAGTGACAATTTCTATTTACATATAAACTATGATACTTTACTGTTCATATTAATACCACTATATCTATCTCTTTATTCAAACCAAAGGGTTTGAGGGTGTTCATATATTGTATACAAAATGTCTCTCTTTGTCAAGAGAGACATTTTGGATACTCAGGGAAGACATTTGTATATTGTACCTTGTTTTAACGTAGTTTCTAGAGTTTCTGTCAGACACAGAGGTCTCAGCCCACCCTGGAAAGGATGGAGAGGGGAGGAAGGAGTGTGTGAGGAACTTAAGCTAATCTGGCTATGCACCATATGAGTTAACAACAAACTGTGGACACCTGGATCTTGACATTAAACAACAGGCGTTCATGTGTGTCTAGTTATTTTAAAGTTGTTTTTAAAGGGCCAGTAAACATAGAAAATAATGTTATATAATTCTGCACATAGTGCAGAATTATATAACATTATATTAGTGCTACCTTTATAGAACCTAATATTGCCGGTGAACTTTTATTAAAAAAGAGTGTTTTCCAGACCCGCTCTCTGAGCTCTACTGAGCGGCTCTGTTTTTTCACTGAACGCATCTGGTCAGCTGGACAAAAAAGAGAGGAAGAAACCTCACTAAAGACTGCACGTATAGCACTCTAAACCTGGACTAGTAGTGGAGAAATTGGGAATGTTAAAATATTACTTTTATTACATTTATTTAAAATAAACACTCAAATTAAAAACAACCAAAGAATTGGAGGCCTATTCCTTAATCTTCAATGAGCCTTTGATATATCAAAAGTAATAGCAGGAAAGTGTATAGGCGGGATGCTGCGCCCAAGACCACTATGTAAAATCCTCTTAGAAAGTTCAATAACTGGTAGAGAGGATCTGTGTCACAATATCAGGCACGGGGTATGGGTATGTCTACCTACTGTGTTATAGTAGTAGAGAAGTATCCCAAAATGATATACAGTATCAACACCCTATATTGTATCAGTTTTGTTAAAGTAGAATACTGTAAAGTGCTTGTAGACAGTAAGAATCTTCAGTTACTTGTATTATAGTGCTATTGTTTGTCTTAATATGAAAGACTCATATAAGATTAAATATTATTAGGAAGTTGATCATGTATTTGATCAGAGCGTTGTGGTATATAGATATCCAGCTGTGTTGAAACCTAATTTGACAATATTTTAAGACCTTGTGGTTAGTAGGCTATAGTTTGTCATAAATTGTCAATCAGAGGTCTTAATCCCAATTTTATATTGTAATTGGGATTAGGTGTAATAATGGTAACATTCAGTAAACAATGAAAGAATAATGCTTGTAATTTTGTGGTATCACTTTATTTATACATATAATATCATGTTTGTGTTATACTTGGATTGATATTAGATATTGTGGATTTCAGATCATCCACATTACACCTATCACCTTGTGATTGTTTTTATACTGAATTTGCCATTTTTTGTTTCAAATGTAATATAAATCAGCTAAGGTATAGTAGTACCAACTATTTATTTATTATCATTAGGATATTGTTCTGACTTAGCCTAATAGTATAATCATAGTGGTATGTTTTAGCACATAAGTTAGCTGAGTATATCTAGCTGGGATATTTTTGCATAAGTTGAAAAGGTCATTCGTGTCTAGAATACCTCCTACCCAATAAACTAAGCTTAAAAAAATGTTTTGCTTAGTATTTACTGCTGTAACAGTTAAGATAAAGTTGCTACCCAATTATATATACAGAGTGATACAGTAGGAGACACGATTTGTATTGGGTTAATTACAAAATGCAGGCAAGTGGGTTTACAACGGTAAACCGAGTGAGTTAAGTCTAAGCGTGCAAGCGTGAATTGCACTAGTGTAGTAAATTCTTTTAACCAAAAACCTATACCGGTATGTATCCGGTCTATGTTTGTAGCAAAAGAGATATTCCAATCTTGTTAAACTCCTTGCTACATTTCTATTAAAATAATCTATAACAGTGTCAATCCTACTCCCACTTGTAGTGGTAGCAGAAAAGTTATTAATGGTAGCAACAACATTAGGAGTTCACTCGCAGTCTAGGTAATTGTTTATGTTAGTTTTGAGTTGAGACTGGCATTAAATTTACCCCTCAGTGCGGTACCAGCATTCAACTCCAATTAGGTAGCAAGTTTTAAATAAAGAGCTTTGTTAGTAGTGTGTGACAGATCATATTTTAGCGGTCTTTGGTTTGCAATAGCCAGTTAAATAGCAAAATAAGGAGGGGCGGAGCTAACTAACAAGGAGAATGGACGTTTTATACGGAGCTAATGATGGGCAAATATATAACTTTCTAATGACTTCAACTCCCCAACACCTTAGAAGTTTAGGGTGATACGATCCACTAACTTTCTGCTAAAAATAACCCCTTAATCTGCGGGCTTTGAAGCTACTCCAATAGCGACACAGTTTGGGGCCTACTGTCTGTGGCGCGACAGCTTGGATATAACTCTATCTCATATTCTGGTGGAATCTCTATCTTGCTCCCTACAGAATGAATTTCGAGGCTGCACTACGCAAGTTTGAAGACCGCTTTTGCGGCGCCCTGGAGGCTTATTACTCCGATATGAACCTTTTACTCCTGCAGCTATGTGAACAGCCTCCTAATCCACATGCTGCACAAGATGGCGGGGACAAAGCGAGATCTACTAGTACTGCTAACACGCAAGATATACATGGCCCCAAAATTTCTATCTCCCAGAAAGCAGTTGCTATACTTTCTGAAGCGGGCGGACAGCAGTGCAACCAGAGCGACAAAGCCCTGAAGGACGGCCTGAGAGCAATGAGACCTGGACCTGCTACTCCGGAGCTTAGTTCAACAAAAGATTTGGAGCTAAACACCTACCGGTCAGATTTCATGAAAGCGGCATCACGCACGCTGATTACCGGAGCTACCTTAGATGTTCCGTCTACCGGATGGGCAGATTCCCACGATCCCCCAACCACACCTAGCGGAGGCACCATGTGGAGCCTATCACTAAAGGAATGTGATCCCTCTTCTCCAAGATTGTTTTCAGGGGCCAGCAAGGCAACAGCTACGGGAATTGGCTAGAGCAAGGTGATTATGGAAGCCGTTCTGAACTGTTCTGTGGGGCACTTGATGTGGAAACATTTTCTCTTTTCTTTTTGTATTGCACTTTGCCGTTTGGCGCCACACTCATCAAGCGCAGTGTTGGCAGGTACCCACTAACTAAATTTTATCACAGCTTATACTCCTGTCACTAGAAGATATTCATGATGGCGCCATCACCCTTCCTAGTCAGTTTGTTGAACTATGTTTCATAAGAACTATTACATGCATTACTTAATAGTGGGACATATATTAACTCATTCATATTTTTAGGGTTTGTGCTTATCTGATATGTACTGTCCTACATGGTTTGCCGTTAAGTTGTTCTTCAGTTATATCTTTGAGCTCATGAACCACACCAGCTATTAGTTTTAGTACACTTTGTACACTTGCTACCACACACTTAGCCTTAATCTAGATCTAGAGAACTATGTGATTGTGGAGTTATCAGCTTAAGAGCTTCCAAGCCATAGGTGCGCATAGTCTCCACCTTTTAAACCCTTTACTTAAACCTACGGTATTCACTCCAGCAGCTACTTAAGGCTTCTGCCATATTGATTCTTCCATGTCTCATACTTGAACAAGGTGTGGATCTGAGTCTACAATTTAGATATAGTCTCATGCTGTATTATACAGGGAGTGCAGAATTATTAGGCAAGTTGTATTTTTGAGGATTAATTTTATTATTGAACAACAACCATGTTCTCAATGAACCCAAAAAACTCATTAATATCAAAGCTGAATATTTTTGGAAGTAGTTTTTAGTTTGTTTTTAGTTTTAGCTATTTTAGGGGGATATCTGTGTGTGCAGGTGACTATTACTGTGCATAATTATTAGGCAACTTAACAAAAAACAAATATATACCCATTTCAATTATTTATTTTTACCAGTGAAACCAATATAACATCTCAACATTCACAAATATACATTTCTGACATTCAAAAAACAAAAAAAAACAAATCAGTGACCAATATAGCCACCTTTCTTTGCAAGGACACTCAAAAGCTTGCCATCCATGGATTCTGTCAGTGTTTTGATCTGTTCACCATCAACATTGCGTGCAGCAGCAACCACAGCCTCCCAGACACTGTTCAGAGAGGTGTACTGTTTTCCCTCCTTGTAAATCTCACATTTGATGATGGACCACAGGTTCTCAATGGGGTTCAGATCAGGTGAACAAGGAGGCCATGTCATTAGATTTTCTTCTTTTATACCCTTTCTTGCCAGCCACGCTGTGGAGTACTTGGACGCGTGTGATGGAGCATTGTCCTGCATGAAAATCATGTTTTTCTTGAAGGATGCAGACTTCTTCCTGTACCACTGCTTGAAGAAGGTGTCTTCCAGAAACTGGCAGTAGGACTGGGAGTTGAGCTTGACTCCATCCTCAACCCGAAAAGGCCCCACAAGCTCATCTTTGATGATACCAGCCCAAACCAGTACTCCACCTCCACCTTGTTGGCGTCTGAGTCGGACTGGAGCTCTCTGCCCTTTACCAATCCAGCCACGGGCCCATCCATCTGGCCCATCAAGACTCACTCTCATTTCATCAGTCCATAAAACCTTAGAAAAATCAGTCTTGAGATATTTCTTGGCCCAGTCTTGACATTTCAGCTTGTGTGTCTTGTTCAGTGGTGGTCGTCTTTCAGCCTTTCTTACTTTGGCCATGTCTCTGAGTATTGCACACCTTGTGCTTTTGGGCACTCCAGTGATGTTGCAGCTCTGAAATATGGCCAAACTGGTGGCAAGTGGCATCTTGGCAGCTGCACGCTTAACTTTTCTCAGTTCATGGGCAGTTATTTTGCGCCTTGGTTTTTCCACACGCTTCTTGCGACCCTGTTGACTATTTTGAATGAAACGCTTGATTGTTCAATGATCACGCTTCAGAAGCTTTGCAATTTTAAGATTGCTGCATCCCTCTGCAAGATATCTCACTATTTTTGAATTTTCTGAGCCTGTCAAGTCCTTCTTTTGACCCATTTTGCCAAAGGAAAGGAAGTTGCCTAATAATTATGCACACCTGATATAGGGTGTTGATGTCATTAGACCACACCCCTTCTCATTACAGAGATGCACATCACCTAATATGCTTAATTGGTAGTAGGCTTTCGAGCCTATACAGCTTGGAGTAAGACAACATGCATAAAGAGGATGATGTGGTCAAAATACTCATTTGCCTAATAATTCTGCACTCCCTGTATATCAGGAACAGTGTTTGGGTAGTCATTTCTGAAATCCTAAGAAATGTCTTGAGTTTGAAGGAATACTATCCCTTTACACTATTTTGTTAGTTACTCTTACATTAGGATAACTTATGGAAGCTGTAGCTTTATTATTAATATGTATACACTAAGCTTTAGTGCTCCTATAACCTACTTGGCTAAGTACTTCTCTCTAGAAGGGTTCAGTCTGATTGTTAACCTAACCTAGCAAAATAAGCTCAGGGAATTTCCCATCTTATTATATATCATTTACTAATTCGCTAGCTGTTAATGTTTGAGTTCTTTTTAGTGTAAACGTCTCCATTATATATTTTGTATGGCGACAATCACTGTTTAGATGAGCGTGAGTGATGAACATTATAATCCACTATAAGCATGGCTTAATAATTCCTTTCAGAACTTCAGTTGTATCACATTAGTGAAAATGCATAGTTCAGTTGCATGCTATTTTAAATGGCCCGGTGTTAAAAAAATTATAGCCTACATGTCCAATTGCTACAACACTAACTACCCCTACTGGGGAGTAAATAAGTTCTATTATATTTACAATGTGCTCACTCACATGTCCTAGAATCCGAATGACCGTGTGTTTACCAATTCAACTAGTTCATAATCAAGTTTATAGTCACTTTGTGCTGAAACAAAAATAATATGCTCTTATAGATGCTTATTATTGTTCTACACTGTAAGTGACTCCCCTTCCCTTGCTAGCCTAGTTATGATTTTAGTTATTGCATGATATTGACACTCAATCCCAACTTATCCCATCATAACCCTATGGTCTATTCCCTACTTGATCCCCCTATAATTATAAAATACCCATATTACCAGAGCCTTCTATCCCATCTAAGTCAAGGAATTGGTGAAACATGTATTATCTGTTTGCCCATAGATTATTCAACCTCCATACATACCACCACTATACGTATACATAGCTAACAATAAGTGAATAACTAACCCAGATTCATGGTCCATTTAATTTCCTTCATAAGCAGGTTTAAAAGCCTCTCCCAAGTTCCCTAAAATATTACCACATATATATGGCTCCGCCCTCCACCCTTTCCCTTCTATACATAGCGGTGCTCACCTGCTGAATATCCCCTCCCCTTTTGTTTACATCAGAATTCACACTCCTTTGAAGCTCCTAAGGAGCTAGATCACTGACCATCAGATATCCTTTGTTTTCTAAACTCTTGGCCCATAGGGCCTAAATCTAAGTTTCTATCTGGTCAGTTATGCATTATATGTTATTGAAAAACTGAGGTCTCATTAGCCTTTAGTCAATGTATCATTTAGACGCTGAAATGTTTTGGCTACTTATGTTTGTATTCTGTTCTTTTGACAAAAAGGTGTATTGTGTTTTTCTTTTGTATGTTTTATGCAAATACCTCAATAAAAAAAATAATAAAAAAAAAATAGCAAAATAAGTCTATTAACAATTCTATTTGCTAAATATTTTTAACTTAATTCCCGCCTATGCAGGCCAACAATTCTAGGTGAATTTAAAAATAAATAGAGCTCCCCTAAGCTCTATAACCCCCTGACCGGTTTCGCCCGTATAGGGCTTTTTCAAAGGTGGAGAGCCGCCAGAAGTTTGAGAATATATAAGGGTTGAGGACCCGGTCCCAATGTTATCTCCTATTTGATTGGACGATCTGACTGTCAATCCGGGCAGTTACACCAATCACTGAATTTCATGAGATGCAGATATGTAACAAGATTTAAATACTGACTGCATGTTGTCTTAGGTAAAGGGAGGGAAAGATTTAAATCTTGAAATATTATGCATCTTATTCATTATGTATATTCAATCTTATTAATTTATTGTTATGTATTATTCCGTAATTTGTGATAAATTCTGTGTATAAATTTTTAAGTATACATAAATCAGGTTAATGTCTTATAATAAACTACATATTAAAGAGATGTAGGTCAAATAAAAATGTTCTTCATTCTGGTTTTGTCCTCTCATTCATTATTTATTTCTGCTATGATGAAATAATATACAGAGTAATATCATAATAAAGAACACCCTTGAAATATCATGTTTATATTGTTTTTTATTTTTTATTTTTTTTATATATTTTATGTATTGTTTCATTTCATATTGTCTCCTCCATTTAGAATATTTTGTTTTATTGTTGTTATGATTCCTTGTACAGAGAGTCATACTGATATTTGGAAATTATTTGAGATGTGTATTCATGTTGATATACTAATTCATATAAATGGTATTTAATCTGAAGAATTTTTATACCCTTGTTGGTATATGAAATTTATGTTATGGCTGACATTTTCTATAATTATTGGAAACCAGTGTTACTTGTGGGTTTTAATTTAATTTTGTGTGTATATAAATTATAGCAGAGTAAATAACTAGAACACTACGTGTTAGGTAATGTATCACTATTGTGGTAAGGACTACAAAAGAGTGTTGAGTGTGGCATAGTGTGTTGAGAAAGTTGTGAATTTCAATGTACTCTTTCTTATTGAAAGGATAAAAGATACAGTGTAGAACAAAGGGATCTGTGAAATGAATGGGGTCTAACAGTGTCATATTTCAATAGGTTGCAGTGTATGCATGGATCCAATTGAGTGAATACAGATGTGTGCAATATCAAAATTTAGCACATGTTTTATATACCACCATTTAGAGAGTGGTACATACTAGCAGGGCCGCCACTAGAAATTTTGGGGCCCCTGACTCAACCATTGATCAGGCCCCCCCCCCCCCTCCTTTGACATGTGCAATTTTTGACCAAGTGACTAAAATGTATATGCACTTTATTCTTAATTGTCTATTTAAACTTGGAAATGTTGTAAAGGTAGTAACATACACACTCACACAGACACACTTATACACTGAAACACACACACACACACACACACACTCACACATAAGGATTCACATATCGACACTCTAGCAGACACGTAAAGAAACACACTCAGACACAGAAACCCAAACAGACACTTAGCACTTGTTTACATTGACCTGACAAGTAATGAGGTAAACTACAGTTTTGTAAAAAAGGAGATTTAGAAAGCAAAATATGGAGTTCTGATTATCTTTTTGTAAAGGAAGATGACAACTAAATTATGACAACAGCATGCAGTGGCTGAAAGGAAGGGCCCTGAACTGCCTAAACAATAATTTAAAGGTTAAATGGTGGAGTGGTTACTTCCAGAAAGGTCTTGTTAGTCTCAAAGTCTGTAGAAAGATGTGAATAATTAGTAGTAAGGTCAAAATGTCCTAAAAAGGAACAGACAATGGACACACACACAAACTCAAACTTGCACATACACCCAAGGAAACACTGACAGAGACAGCCTCAGAAAACACACAAAGACATATACACACATACACACACAGAGACATCCACAGAAAACACACAAAGACATACACACACACACACACACACACACACACAGAGAGACAACCACATGAAAAACACAGAAAGACATACATACACACACCCTCACTGAGACATCCACAGAAAACACACAAAGACATCCACACACCCTCACAGAGACACCCACAGAAAACACAGACATACATACATACACACAAACACCCTCACAGAAACACCCATAGAAAAAGCTCAAAGACATATGCACACACCCTCACAGACATCCACAGAAAATGCACAAAGACATACACACGGTAACACCCACCCTCACAGAGAGACCCACAGATAAAAAATACATACACATAGAGACACAAACCAAAGCACAAAGACATAAACACATACACCCACAGAAACACTCACAGGAGGAAACATTTATGCACCTTGCATCCCCTAAATCAACAGTGTGTGACATGCATGATAAAAAACAATGCAGAAATTAAGAGATCACTTTTTAAAGAATCATATTTGTAAATGTGCAAACAAAAATAATTCTGTGAATTCAAAATTGTACATTAATGAGCTGGGTAGATGGCTAGATGAAGAAAAGTACCTTTAAAAGGTTGACATATGTTTGTTTGTTTTTTTCCCATTTTCCCCAACCAAGAGCACCACTTCAAATATAGTGTACAAATTTTCCCATCTGTCAGCTGTACTTATGGATTTTGAAAATGCTGTACTCTATATGGTCTTGGTGGGACCATAAGCTGTGGTACTCATACCATTAGATCTGGTTAAATGCAGGATTTAGGCTTGTTGGTATGTATTTCAAAACTAAGTCAGCTGTAGTGTAAACTGAACAGTTTTAAGTTAACCTGTCTCATTTCAAACACTGAGCAATCTTAGTCTGAGAGTATAAAATTTTATGCAGATGTAAAAATCTTAGATAAAATGCCTCCTTGCATCTGGAAAGTCCTTGCATAAAGGGGCAGTAAACTGGAATGTAATATATATATATATATATATATATATATATATAATGCATATCTGCCAAAAGGGCATCTACCATTTGTGTATTGAGGAGGAAACATTTCTGCATGGTTTTAAATATAGAATTTCTACAGCATTGTCAAATAATCATAAATACACTGCTGCTAAAAAAAAAATTGTTTTTATGGACCCCTAGCCCCACCATACAACTACTACCACACTGAAGTTACAATCCAAAATTGCACAAAGAAATAAAAAACATTTGCTAAGTAAGTCCTACCTCCTCTTAAAATGAAAGTGATCTGCCGTCTGACTCAGGCACACACTGTACAAAGTGCCAAGTCTGTCTCACATTGAGCATAGTGGTTTAGTGCACACTAAGAAATCCTCTCAAATGCTAATACTTTACTCCTTGTAATAACATTTCCCATGCTCAATTAGCACTCTGCTATAGTACCCACTGGTGGCTGCCAAAATTAAAATTTTTTTTTTTTTTTTTTTAGTTCTTGCCTCATGGGGCCCCCCTGGCTCATTGGGCCCCTGACAGGAGTCACCCCTGTCACCCCCTGATGGCGGCTCTGCATTCTAGTGAGCAAAAATTATTATATGTGACACAGGACATGTGACTTACAACAAAAGAAAAATTGTGACATAATTCTAATAAAATACTACAAGTGAAGTGTGCATTCATATATGTGTGGTAGTTACACCACTGATAATTCGAATAGAACTAGATTTGTAAAGTTCACATAATTAATGAATTCCAGTTATGTTTGAAAGAGATTAACCCCTTAATGACCGAGGACGTGCAGGGTACGTCCTCAAAAAAAAGGCAGTTAATGCCTGAGGACGTACCCTGCACGTCCTCGGTGTGGAAAGCAGCTGGAAGCGATCCTGCTCGCTTCCAGCTGCTTTCCGGTTATTGCAGTGATGCCTCGATATGGAGGCATCCTGCAATAACCATACATGGCCATCCGATGCAGAGAGAGCCACTCTGTGGCCCTCTCTGCACCGGACATCGATGGCCGGTATCGTTGGTGGGTGGGAGCCGAATTGGGAGGCGGGTGGGCGGCCATCGGTGTTGCGCGTGACGTCACGGGGGGCGGGATCGGGATCGGGACCGTCGGGGGCGCGCACGGGCGCGCGCGCGTGCACGGGGGGTGGCGGGCGGGCGCGTGCACGGGGCGGGAGCGGGTGGGAACCGCTACACTACAGAAAAGTTAAAAAGTAAAAGTAAAAAAAAAATGTAATAAACTTTATTTTAAAAACCATCTAAGGGATCTGGAAGGGGTGGGGGTTGGTCTTGGGGGGGGGGGAAAGCTACACTACAGAAAAGGGACATATTTTATTTAAAAAAAAGCTTTTTTTCACTAAACTGGGTACTGGCAGACAGCTGCCAGTACCCAAGATGGCGCACATTAAGTCAGAGGGGGAGGGTTAGAGAGCTGTTTAGTGGGGGATCAGTGAGGTTGGGGGCTAAGGGGGATCCCTACACAGAAGCATATGTAAATATGCTAACAAAAAATGCACAAAAAAGCCCAAATATACCTTTTATTTTAGTACTGGCAGAGTTTCTGCCAGTACTTAAGATGGCGGGGACATTTGTGGGGTAGGGGAGGGAAGAGAGATGTTTGGGAGGGATCAGGGGGTCTGATGTTTCAGGTGGGAGGCTGATCTTTACACTAAAGCTAAAATTAACCCTGCAAGCTCCCTACAAGCTACCTAATTGACCCCTTCACTGCTAGCCATAATACACGTGTGATGCGCAGCGCCATTTAGCAGCATTCTAATTACCAAAAAGCAACTCCAAAGTCATATATGTCTGCTATTTCTGAACAAAGGGGATCCCAGAGAAGCATTTACAACCATTTGTGCCATAATTGCACAAGCTGTTTGTAAATTATTTCAGTGAGAAACCTAAAATTATGAAAAATTTTACGTTTTTTTTAATTTGATCGCATTTGGCGGTGAAATGGTGGCATGAAATATACCAAAATGGGCCTAGATCAATACTTGGGGTTGTCTACTACACTACACTAAAGCTAAAATTACCCCAAAAAGCTCCTTACATGCTCCCTAATTAACCCCTTCACTGCTGGGCATAATACACGTGTGGTGCGCAGTGGCATTTAGCGGCCTTCTAATTACCAAAAAGCAATGCCAAAGCCATATATGTCTGCTATTTCTGAACAAAGGGGATCCCAGAGAAGAATTTACAACCATTTATGCCATAATTGCACAAGCAGTATGTAAATAATTTCAGTGAGAAACTGAAAGTTTGTGAAAAAATTTGTGAAAAAGTGAACAATTTTTTGTATTTGATCGCATTTGGCGGTGAAATGGTGGCATGAAATATACCAAAATGGGCCTAGATCAATAATTTGGGATGTCTTCTAAAAAAAAATATATACATGTCAATGGATATTCAGGGATTCCTGAAAGATATTAGTGTTCTAATGTAACTAGCGTTAATTTTGAAAAAAAATGGTTTGAAAATAGCAAAGTGCTACTTGTATTTATGGCCCTATAAGTTACAAAAAAAGCAAAGAAGATGTAAACATTGGGTATTTCTAAACTCAGGACAAAATTTAGAAACAATTTAGCATGGGTGTTTTTTGGTGGTTGTAGATATGTAACAGATTTTGGGGTTCAAAGTTAGAAAAAGTGTGTTTTTTTCCATTTTTCCTCATATTTTATAATTTTTTTTATAGTAAATGATAAGATATGATGAAAATAATGGTATTTTTAGAAAGTCCATTTAATGGCGAGAAAAACGGTATATAATATGTGTGGGTACAGTAAATGAGTAAGAGGAAAATTTCAGCTAAACACAAACACCGCAGAAATGTAAAAATAGCCTTGGTCCCAAACGGACAGAAAATGGAAAAGTGCTCTGGTCACTAAGGGGTTAAAGGGACATGAAACCCATTTTTTTTCTTTCATGATTTAGAAAGAGCATGTAATTTTAAACAACTTTCTAATTTACTTCTATTATCTAATTTGCTTCATTATCTTGATATCACTTGCTGAAAAGCATATCTAGATATGCTCAGTAGCTGCAGGTTGGTTGCTGCACATAGAGGCCTTGTGTGATTGGCTCACACATGTGCATTGCTATTTCTTCAACAAAGGATATCTAAAGAATTGAGCAAATGAGATAATAGAAGTAAATTGGAAAGTTGTTTAAAATTGCATGCCCTATCTGAATCATGAAAGTTTAATTTTGACTAGACTGTCCCTTTAATGTTTTGAATGAAATATTTGTTTTTGTACGTATTTACTGACCACATCGCACTTGGCTGAATAAGAGCTGATAATTTTGTTATTTGTCAGACTGTATAAAGTATGTTATTACTTGATCAAAATTATATGTCTATCCCTGTGTTTTATTGGGGACATTACTTAGATTATTATATTTGGTCTATGTTTAGAGATGTACATAGAAATTATTATTTTCATTCATGCCGAATGGTTGAACAGTATTAAGATGGTAGATCCATCTACTTTCTCTTTTTAATAATACTGTTTCAAGATTTCCTCCTCTGATACCTAACCTTATTCTTTCTACACCTTTGCATTGTAGTTCTTCAGCATTTGCTTTATGGTACTGTAGGAAATGATGCGTGACACTTGTTAGAGTTTTATCATCTTTTTTGTCTTTCTCAGCGTTTCTTATATTGTGTAGATGTTCCATTATTCTCAATCTTAATTTCCAGCTGTCTAGTCACAGCCCGGCCCAATCACGCCATTACACTCAGTGCAGCTCGCTCCCACTGTCAGACAGCTGGCCAGATGCGCTCAGTGAAAAAAACAGACCCGCTCAGTAGAGCACAGAGAGCGGGTCTGGAAAACACTCTTTTTTTAATAAAAGTTTACCAGCAATATTAGGTTCTATAAAGCTAGCACTAATATAATGTTATATAATTCTGCACTATGTGCAGAATTATATAACATTATTTTCTAGGTTTACTGGCCCTTTAGAAGTTCAGTATTTCACCACAGAAAAAAAATGTGCTCATCAAGCAGGAATGAGTCATGTCCTTTTAGTTTCCTGCTTTCTCTATGATTGGAATTCCATTTAGTTCTTTCAGAGGTAGCTGGGATAAGGTTTGCAAGGGAAATACAAGTGTAAACACAAAGGAAAAAAGTCCTTGCAATTTAACGTGTTTGTGAAAAATCTTGTAGTAGGATTATCCTAATTACTTTATTTTACATACCAATAGTATGTTCAGTCTGTTTATCTATGTTGGTGTCTATATGTCTAGCAATTTATAGTCAGCAGGCTAGGTTCTCTGCAGAATACTGACCTGTGAAAGCTTATATATGTGCTTCAGATCAACCATACCATAATCACAAAGTGCAAGGTAACCTTTTAATGTTACTGTGCCCTCATGCTTTCTGCTTCCGCTGCCAGTGTTACTGCTTCACATTTACTTGGTATAGGTGTTAATGGTAAAAGAAAATGACACTGGCACCTTATGGCCATAATTTTACTTTAAATCACATTATCATTCACCTAAATTACAAGTTTTGTGGTATGGTGCAGTACAGCTATAACGCTGAAAAATTAACCTTTGTGTGCGGAATATGCTGATTTGAACAGCCAATAGGATTTAAGCAGCTCTCATCCTATTGACTGATTTGAATTTTTCAGCCAATAGGAATGCAGTGGTACTCCAATATAAAAGGAGTACCTTGCATTCAATCCTCAGTGTGTGGCAACGATCATACGAAGAGGATCCTCCACACTGGATGACTCTGCGGTCGCCAGTCCTGTTTTGCAGTCACCTCCGCTCCACGCTGCCTTCGCCCTGGATGAAGATAGAAGAGGTCCCCGCGCTGGATGAAGATGTCGCCGCCTGGAAGAATACCTTCACCGCCTGGAAGAAAACCTTCTCCGCCGGAATTCAGGAACAGTGATTACCTATTTGGAGATTAGATTTAGGATTTATTTTTATTTTTTTGGGTGGGGTTTTTTTAGATTAGGGATTTTTTTATTTTAACGGGCACAAAAGAGCTGAATGCCTTTTTAAGGGCAATGCCCATACAAATGCCCCTTTAGGGGCAATGGGTAGCTTAGGTTTTTTTTTAGATTTAGGTTTTTTATGTTGGGGGGTTGGTTGGATGGGGGGTTTACTTTTAGGGGATATTTGTAATTTTTGTAGGTAAAAGAGCTGTTTAATTTAGGGCAATGCCCTACAAAAGGCCCTTTTAAGATTATGAGGTGTTTTTATTTTGGGGGGGCTTTTTTGTTTTTATAGGTCTATTAGATTTGGTTTAATTTTTATTATATTGGATAATTTTGTTTATTATTATTTGTAATCTTAGTGTTATTTTATTTTGCGTCATTTTAGTGTTTGTTATTTTTGGTAATGTTTAAATAGTTTAATTTAGTGTGTTGCCATGTGGGGGGCCGGCAGTTTAGGGCTTAATAACTTGATTATAGTAGTAGTGACATGGGGGGCGGTGGTTTAGGGGTTAATAGGTTTATTATAGTAGTAGCGATGTGGTGGGACAGCGGTTTAGGGGTTAATAACTTTATTATAGTAGTAGCAATTTTGAGGGCCGGCAGTTTAGGGGTTAATAGGTTTGTTATAGTAGTAGCGATGTGGGGCAGCGGATTAGGGGTTAACAGGTTTATTATAGTAGTTGAAATGTGGAGGGTCGGCAGTTTAGGGGTTAAAACCTTTATTATAGTAGTAGCAGTGTGGGGGCCGGCGGTTTAGGGGTTAATAGGTTTTATATAGTAGTAGTAGTGATGTGGGGGGCCAGCGGTTTAGGGGTTAATAACTTTATTATAGTAGTAGCGATTTTGGGAGCCAGCAATTGAAGGGTTAATAGGTTTATTATAGTAGTAGCGATGTGGTGGTGGCAGTTTAGGGGTTAACAGGTTTATTATAGTAGTTGCGATGTGGGGGTTGGCAGTTTAGGGGTTAATAACTTTTTTAGTGTCTGCGATGTTGGAGAACAGCGGATTGGGGGAATTTAGACTAGGGGTTTATGTTAGGGTGTTAGGTTTTTACATAACGTTCTTTTCCCCATAGACAACATTCCGCGATCACAGGTGTTAGTTTTTTATACTTTCTCCCCATTGATGTCTATTGGGGAATACGTGCACAAGCACGTCAAGTCAGGCCTTGGGTTTTGTGCGGTATGGAGCTTATCGAATGGAGAGTGCGATACCGCTAATTTTTTTGCGTCATTTACGCACTAGGTTTAGCGCACAACTTGTAATCTTGGTGATTGTTTTTTACTGCAGGGTGAGTGCACATACAAACCTTATCAAGATTATATCATCAGATGTTTACATTACAGAGCCTTACACATCATGATTGCCGCCAGTGAGTAAAAGCTCCTAAAATATTACTAAGGCTCTTAGCTTTTTGAATTATTCAACATCATCTATATACAAATGCCCCTTCATGTGTTCTAAAAAGTGTCTGTCTGGCTTCTCAGTATTCAGTAACAGTTGAATCCTAAATTACAAATAAAAATGTTCGCCCCTGCCATGTAAACCATGGGTGTCCATCCTCAGGCCCAAAGACAACCATTCAGCCCTTCATTGGTTTTAACTTGCTTTAATTAACCAGAGTGTATAGATTATATACATATAAATACAGTTTGTGTGTATAAAATACAATATTAATTGTGAGGGGCTGGAAGTCTTGGCGAGTCTTCACACTTTTTTTGTAGGACTTGACCCCTGGTTAAAATATTACCATAATGAAGTAGGGAGAAAAACAGGGGAAGCAGAAACACAGCATAGAGAAGTAAAGTTTAAAGGGACACTGAACCCACATTTTTTCTTTCGTGATTCAGATAGAGCATGACATTTTAAGCAACTTTCTAATTTACTCCAATTATCAAATTTTCTTCATTCTCTTGGTATCTTTATTTGAAATGCAAGAATGTAAGTTTAGATGCCGGCCCATGTTTGGTGAACAACCTGGGTTGTCCTTGCTGATTGGTGGATAAATTCATCCACCAATAAAAAAGTGCTGTCCAGAGTTCTGAACCCCCAAAAAAAGCTTAGATGCTTAATTTTTCAAATAAAGATAGCAAGAGAATGAAGAAAATTGATAATAGGAGTAAATTAGAAGGTTGCTTAAAATTGCATGCTCTATCTGAATCACGAAAGAAAATTTTTGGGTTCAGTGTCCCTTTAACCCCTTAATGACCAGACCATTTTTCAATTTTCTTACCCTTAATGACAAAGGCTATTTTTACATTTCTGCTGTGTTTGTGTTTAGCTGTAATTTTCCTCTTATTCATTTACTGTAACCACACATATTATAGACCGTTTTTCTCGCCATTAAATGGACTTTCTAAAGATACCATTATTTTCATCATATCTTATAATTTCCTATAAAAATATTATAAAATATGAGGAAAAAATAGAAAAAAACACACTTTTTCTTACTTGACCCCCAAAATCTGTTACACATCTACAATCACCAAAAAACACCTATGCTAAATAGTTTCTAAATTTTGTCCTGAGTTTAGAAATACCCAATGTTTACATGTTTTTTACTTTTTTTGCAAGTTATAGGGCAATAAATACAAGCAGCACTTTGCTATTTCCAAACCACTTTTTTTCAAAATGAGCGCTAGTTACGGTGGAACCCTGATATCTGTCAGGAAAACCTGAATAACCCTTGACATGTGTATATATTTTTTTAGAAGACATCCCAAAGTATTGATCTAGGTCCATTTTGGTATATTTCATGCCACCATTTCACCGCCAAATGTGATCAAATAAAAAAAAAAAGTTCACTTTTTCACAAATTTTGTCACAAACTTTAGGTTTCCCACTGAAATTATTTACAAACAGCTTCTGAAATTAAGGCACAAATGGTTGTAAATGCTTCTCTGGGATCCCCTTTGTTCAGAAATAGCAGACTTATATGGCTTTGGGGTTGCTTTTTGGTAATTAGAAGGCCGCTAAATGGCGCTGTGCACCACACGTGTTTTATGCCCAGCAGTGAAGGGGTTAATTAGGGAGCTTGTAGGGTTAATTTTAGCTTTAGTGTAGTGTAGTAGACAACCCCAAGTATTGATCTAGGCCCATTTTGATATATTTCATGCCACCATTTCACCGCCAAATGCGAGCAAATAATATTTTTTTTTTTCATTTTTCACAATTTTAGGCTTCTCACTGAAAGTATTTGCAAACAGCTTGTGCTATTATGGCACACATTGTAGTAAAAGCTTCTTTGGGATCCCCTTTGTTCAGAAATAGCAGACTTATAAGGCTTTGGCATTGCTTTTTGGTAATTAGAAGGCCGCTAAATGCTGCTGCGCACCACACGTAAATTATGCCCAGCATCGAAGGGTTTAATTAGGTAGGTTGTAGGGAGCTTGCAGGGTTAATTTTAGCTTTAGTGTAGAGATCAGCCTCCCACCTGACACATCCCACCCCCTGATCCCTCCCAAACAGCTCTCTTCCCTCCCCCACCCCACAATTGTCCCCGCCATCTTAAGTAATGGCAGAAAGTCTGCCAGTACTAAATAAAAGGAGTTTTTTTTTTTAATAAAAAAAATAAAATATTTTAGCTGTGATGGACCCCTGCCTTAGCCCCAACCTCCATGATCCCCCCCCAAGCTCTCTAACCCTCTCCCCTACCTAATTGCCGCCATCTTGGGTACTGGCAGCTGTCTGTACCCAATTTGCCCCAAAAACAAAAGTATTTTTTTCTCTTTTGCAATTCTTAATGTTTTCTATAGTGTAGCAGCCCCCCACCTTACCCCCATCCCCCTCCCAGATCCTTTTATATTAATTTTTTTTTAAATCTTTTTCCCCCCCTCTTCCCTCCTCATTGGTGTCAGTGGCCAGCTAATGCGCACGCGCACACACACACGCGCGCGCCCCCCCCCGCACGCTCCCGGGTAGCGATGGGCCGCCCACCCGCCTCCCTGTTACGCTCCCACCCACCAACGAACGGCACCATCGCTACCGGTGCAGAGAGGGCCACAGAGTGGCTCTCTCTGCATCGGAGTCTTCTAAAAAGGTATTGCAGGATGCCTCCATATGGAGGCATCACTGCAATACCCTGAGAGCTGCTGGAAGCGATTGCGATCGCTTCCAGCACTCTGTTAGACAACTGACGTACCAGGTCTATTGTCATTAACTGGTTGTTTTTGCATGACGTACCTGGTACATCAGTTGTCATTAAGGGGTTAATAAGAATAAAACAAATACCCAAGAATAGCAGCACTTACACTGTGTAACCTCAGACAATGGGCCTGATATTCAAAACCTTGCCGCTCAAGCAAGATATTCTAAGTCTCGTCAATACAGCGAAGCCCTTTTTTTAAGAAAAGCTAATTTTATCTTGATAAATGATTATGTTACTATGTAGTGTTATTTATGTGAAACAGCAACTCCTACATTACTATACAAGGTCTAAAAAAAATCCCAAAGATTTGGTGTGATTTCTCTCCATGCCGGTGAGGTTTTGAATATTAGGCCCATTATGCGGTATTATCAACGCAGTTACTGTGTTGCATGACTCAGTGTAAAACCCCTCAGATAAAATACTCACCAGACATACAAACAATACCAAGTCCACAATACAAGCAAATAAAAAGTCTGTTCAATCCTTCTTCATCAGAGGAAATAATTAAACAATGTTAGACAAATGTTAGTATCAGGCACCTATACTGTACATTACATAGGAATCATTACTTTGAAACTGATACTGAAGTATACAAACCTTAATAATTATACTTGAGTGTGTACAGGGATACACAACTTGCCTTTTTTAGGTATTCTACTCTCTCTCATATGTACTCAGTCATATGATCATATTCTCATTGTATTTTCATTTCATCAATACATAATGTACATAATGTTAACCAACATTTCGGGGCTTTTTTGGGGGCCATTCACAAGGTGTCAATACTATGTTGAAATTACAGTTAAATATCCCAGCAGATAAACATCAGCTGCTCCCTGTAACTCGTCATCTCATTTACTTTTACATCACCATCTACTGGACATTTCCCTCATTGCACTCTTTGCTTCATTTAACTGATATTGGACTTGCTGTGATATAAAACGGAGAGCTGTGTGTCACAAAGAGCCCCCTATTTTCACATTTTATACAATGTAACACAGCTTAAGACATAAAGAACGTTTACTTTAAATCATCTCATTAGTGTATTACAAAAATGTAAAGGATAAACAAGTATTAAAGGGACATTAAACACCAAATAAATTTTACATGGAATGATGCATTAAAAAAAAAAAGATTAGTCTGAGAATAACATGTAGATGTAAGTTTTATTAGCTGTTTACATATTGATAAAATAAGTGTAAAGTTTTAGTGTCTATAAAACAATGGGAGCTGCCATGTTGTAACTTAGGTTACCTTCTCTGCTGTGGCCATTTAGGGACTGTTATAAATAGGTCACTATGGTGTGTGCAGCCAATGGTTGTGCAGAATATAACAGTGTTCTGCACTTCCATTTCTAACAGGAACTGAAAAGCTCACAATTTCAGAATGGAATAACAGAAAAGGGGGACAAAATAAATAATGAAAGTAAATTGCAGAGTTTTTTCTATATAGATGATTTATCATTTTTTATTACCATATCAAAGTGTTTAATGTCCCTTTAAGCCCTTAAAGATACTCAGACGGCTAGATCACAAGTTTTGTCGGTAAGGCTGTGCGGCTCTAACGCTCCATTATTTCCACCGCTACCTTAAGCCAACGCTGGTGTTACAGGTTTTTTTAAACCTGGCGTTAGCCGCAAAAAGGTGAGCATAGAGCAAAATTTAGCTCCACATCTGACCTCAATACCAGCGTTGCTTACGGTAGTGGTAAGCTGGCTAAACGTGCTAATGCACGATTTCCCCATAGGAAACAATGGGGCTGAGCTGTCTGAAAAAAAACCTAACACCTGTAAAAAAGCAGCGTCCAGCTTCTAACGCAGCCCCATTGTTTCCTATGGGGAAAGAAAAAATATGTCTGCACCTAACACCCTAACATGAACCCCGAGTCTAAACACCCCTAATCTTACACTTATTAACCCCTAATCTGCCGCCCCGACATCGTCGCCACCTGCATTATACTATTAACCCCTAATCTGCCGCTCGGACCCCGCCGTCACCTACATTATAGTTATAAACCCCTAATCTGCTGCCCCCAACATCGCCGACACCTACATTATAGTTATTAACCCCTAATCTGCCCCCCCACGTCGCCGCAACTATATTAAATTAATTAACCCCTAATCTGCCGCTGCCAACGTCGCCGTCACTATAATAAAGTTATTAACCCCTAAACCTAAGTCTAACCCTAACACCCCCCTAATTTAAATATAATTTAAATATATCTAAATAAAATAACTACAATTAAATAAATAATTCCTATTTAAAACTAAATACTTACCTATAAAATAAACCCTAAGCTAGCTACAATATAACTAATAGTTACATTGTAGCTATTTTAGGATTTATTTTTATTTTACAGGCAACTTTGTATTTATTTTAACTAGGTACAATAGTTATTAAATAGTTATTAACTATTTAATAGCTACCTAGCTAAAATAATTACAAAATTACCTGTAAAATAATTCCTAACCTAAGTTACAATTATCAATTATCATTATTATTGGGTCAGCCAATCGGATTGAACTTCAATCCGATTGGCTGATTAAATCAACCAATCAGATTTCTCTTGTTAAGTGTATCCAGTCCACGGATCATCCATTACTTATGGGATATATTCTCCTTCCCAACAGGAAGTTGCAAGAGTCCACCCACAGCAAAGCTGCTATATAGCTCCTCCCCTAACTGCCATTACCAGTCATTCTCTTGCAAGTCTCAACATAGATAGGAGGTCGTGAGAGTCTGTGGTTTTTTATACTTAGTTTATTTCTTCAATCAAAAGTTTGTTATTTTTAAATGGCACCGGAGTGTGCTGTTTATCTCAGGCAGTATTTGGAAGAAGAATCTGCCTGCGTTTTTTCTATGATCTTAGCAGACGTAACTAAGATCCAGTTGCTGTTCTCACACATTCTGAGGAGTAAGGTACTTCAGAGGGGGAATGGCGTGCAGGTTTTCCTGCAAATAAGGTATGTGCAGTAAAATATTTTTCTAAGAAATGGAATTGACTAAGAAAATACTGCTGATACCGAAGTAATGTAAGTACAGCCTTTAAATGCAGTGAAAGCGACTGGTACCAGGCTGATTGATAGAGATATATGCTAAGGTATGTGCAGTAATATATTTTTATAAGGAATGGAATTGACTAAGAAAATACTGCTGATACCGAAGTAATGTAAGTAAAGCCTTAAATGCAGTGATAGCTACTGGATCAGGCTTATTAATAGACATACATACTCTTATAAGAATGTGTTTTAAAACGTTTGCTGGCATGTTTAATCGTTTTTTAACATATGTTTGGTGATAAAACTTATTGGGGCCTAATTTTTCCACATGGCTGGCTTAAATTTTGCATAGAAACAGTTATAGGGAAGGTAATCCACAGCTCAGCTGTGGCAGTTTTGTTGTGTCTGTTTAAAAAAAATGTCGTTTTTTTTTTTTTTTATCTGTTTTTTGCATTAAGGGGTTAATCATCCATTTGCAAGTGGGTGCAATGCTCTGTTAACTTATTACATGTACTGTAAAAATTTCGTTTGATTTACTGCCTTTTTTCACTGTTTTTCAAATTTTGACAAAATTTGTTTCTCTTAAAGGCACAGTAACGTTTGTTATATTTGCTTGTTAACTTGATTTAAAGTGTTTTCCAAGCTTACTAGTCTCTTTATTAGTTCTAACATGTCTAACATAGAGGAGGCTCTGTGTTTATTATGTTTAAAGCCATGGTGGAACCCCATTTTAGAATGTGTACCAGATGTACTGATTTCATGTTAAACAATAAAGATCATTTTTTGTATTTAAAAACATTATCACCAGAGGATTCTGTCGAGGGGGAAGTTATGCCGACTAACTCTCCCCACGTGTCAGACCCTTTGACTCCCGCTTTAGGGACTCACGCTCAAATGGCGCCAAGTACATCAAGGGCACCCATAGCGTTTATTTTACCAGAGGATTCTGTCGAGGGGGAAGTTATGCCGACTAACTCTCCCCACGTGTCAGACCCTTTGACTCCCGCTCCAGGGACTCACGCTCAAATGGCGCCAAGTATATCAATGGCGCCCATAGCGTTTATTTTACAAGACATGGCAAAGGTTGTGTATAATACACTGGCAGCAGTATTAGTCAGACTACCTGAAATTAAAGGAAAGCAAAACAGCTCTGGGGGTAGATACAGAGCATACAGACGCTTTAAGAACCATGTCTGATACTACCTCACAATATGCTTAGTCTGTGGGTGATATTTGTGACTCAGGGAAGATGATTTAACCTGATTCTGATATTTCTACATTTAAAATTTATGCTTGAGAACCTCCACTTGTTGCTCAGGGAGGCTTTAGCTGCTCTGAATGAATGTGTACAATCGCAGTGCCAGAGAAATTGTGTAGACTGGATAAATAATATGCAGTGCCGGTGTGTACTTATGTTTTTCCAATACCTAAAGAGGTTTACTAAAATTTTTCATAAGGAATGGGATAGACCAGGTGTGCCGTTCTCTTCCCCTCCTATTTTTTAGAAGAATGTTTTCTAATAGTTGCCACCACACGGGACTTATGGCAGACAGTTCCTAAGGTGGAGAGAAGAGTTTCTACTCTAGCTAAGCGTACCACTACCTCTGGCGAGGACTGTTGTGCTTTTTTAGATCCAATGGATAAAAAATGTTTATTCAACAAGGTTTTATCCTGCAGCCCCTTGCACGCATTGCTCCTGTCACTGCTGCTGCGGCGTTCTGGTTTGAGTCTCTTGATGAGGCTTTACAGGCTCCATTGGATGAATATATTTGACAAGCTTAGAGCACTTAAGCTAGCCAATTCCTTTGTTTTCTGATGCCTTTGTTCCTTTGACTAGACTAACGGCTAAGAATTCTGTTTTTTACTATACTGGCACGCAGAGCGCTATGGCTTATATCATGGTCAGCTGTCGTGACTTTAATAAATAAGCTACTTAACTTCCCTTCAAGGGGCAGACCCTATTCAGGCCTAGTTTGAAGGAGATTATTACTTATATCACTGGAGGAAAAGATCATGCCCTTCCTCAGGACAGGTCCAAATCAAGGGACAAAAAAGGCCTAATTTTCGTGCCTTTCGAAAATTCAAGGCAGGTGTGGCATCAACTTCCTCTAAGGCAAAATAAGAGGGAACTTTTGCTCAGTCCAAGGCGGTCTGGAGACAACCGGACCTGGAACAAAGATAAGCCTGCTGCTGCCTCTAAAACAGCATGAGGAACGGACCCCTATCTGGTAACGGATCCTATAGGGGGCAGACTTCATTTTTCGCCCAGGCGTGGGCAAGAGATGCCCAGGATCCCTGGGCATTGGAAATTATACCCCAGAGATATCTTCTGGATTTCAAAGCTTTCCCCCCCAAAAAAGGGGAGTTTTTGCCTTTCACATTTATCTGCAAACCAGATAAAGAAAGAGACATTCTTGCATTGTGTACGTGACCCATTCAGTTCCAATAGAGGAACAGGGACACAGTTTTCCTCAAATCGGTTTGTGGTTCCCAAGGAAAGGAAACCTTCAGACCTATTTTGGATCTAAAAGATCTTAAACAAATTCTTTAGAATTCTATCATTTAAGATGGAAACTATTCGTACCATCTTAACTATGATCCAGGAGAGTCAATAGAGGACTACAATGTGCTTATCCTCACATTACGATGCATAAAGATCACTATCGGTTTTTCAGGTTTGCCTTTCTAGACAGGCATTACCAGTTTGTAGCTCTTTCCTTTGGGTTAACTACAGCCCCTAGAATCTTTATGGAGGTTCTGGGGTCACTTTGGCGGTCCTTAGGCCGCGGGGCATAGAAGTGGCCCCTTATTTAGACAACATCGTGATACAGGCGTCAAACATCCAAGTTGCCAAGTCTCATACGGACGTAGTACTGGCATTTCTGAGATCGCATGGGTGGAAAGTGAACAAGGAAAGAGTTCTCTATCCCCAATATCAAGGGTTTCCCTCCTAGGTATTCTGATAGATTTTGTAGAAATTAAAATTTACCTGACGGAGTCCAGGTTGTCAAAGTTTCTAAATTTCTGCCGTGTTCTTCATTCCATCCGCGCCCTTTGGTGGCTCAGTACATGAATGTAATCGGCTTAATGGTAGCGGCAAGGGACATAGTACCGTTTGCACGCCTATATTTCAGACCACTGCAACTATGCATGCTCAGCCAGATGAACGGGGATTACACAGATTTGTTCTCCTGTTAAATCCGGACCAAGAAACCAGAGATTCTCTTCTCTGGTGACTATCTCGGGTCCATCTGTCCAAGGGTATGACCTTCCGCAGGTCAGATGGGACAATTGTTACAACAGATGCCAGCCTTTTAGGTTGGGATACAGTCTGGAACTCCCTGAAGGCTCAGGGATAGTGGACTCAGGAGGAGACCCTCCTTCTAATGAATATTCTGGAACTGGGAGCGATATTCCATGCTCTTCAGACTTGGCCTCAGTTAGCAACTCTGAGGTACATCATATTTCAGTCGGACAATATCACGACTGTGGCTTACATCAACCATCAAGGGGGAACAGAAGTTCCCTAGCAATGTTAGAAGTCTTAAAATAATTCACTGGACAGAGACTCACTCTTGTCTAAAAGCTATCCCTATCCCAGGTGTTGAGATCTGGGAGTCAGATTTTCTAAGTCGTCAGACTTTTCATCCGGGGGAGTGGGAATTCCCTCCGGAGGGGTTTGCACAAGATCAAGCAGGAGAGTGCTTTGGTGCTTTTGACAGCGCCTGCGTGGCCACGCAGGACCTGGTATGCAGATCTGGTGGACATGTCATCCTTTC
Organism: Bombina bombina; assembly: GCF_027579735.1. Classification (NCBI taxonomy): domain Eukaryota; kingdom Metazoa; phylum Chordata; class Amphibia; order Anura; family Bombinatoridae; genus Bombina; species Bombina bombina. The sequence continues at coordinate 128,824,693 of NC_069500.1, forward strand.
CACCACGGTCTCTGCTTCTGAGACAGGACCCTCTACCTCAGGGTCTTTTCAACCATCTAAATATAACTAATCTGAGATGGACTGCCTGGAGACAGAACGCTTGATGTTATCAAAGCATGGCTTCTCCGAGTCAGTAATTGATACCTTAATACAGGCATAAAAGCCTGTCTCTAGGAAAATTTAACATAAGATATGGTGTAAATATCTTATTGTTATGAATCCAAGGGTTACTCATGGAGTAAAGTCTGGATTCCCAGGATATTATCTTTTCTCCAAGATGATTTTGAGAAAAGGGTTGTCAGCTAGTTCTTTAAAAGGACAGATTTCTACTCTGTCTATTCTTTTGCACAAGCGTCTGGCAGGTATTCTAGACGTTCAGGCATTTGGTCAGGCTTTGGTTAGAACCAAGCCTGTGGTTAAAAATGTTGCTCCGCCATGGAGCTTAAAGCTGGTTCTTAAGGTTCTTCAAGGAGTTCCATTTGAACCTTTTCATTCCATAGATATCAAACTTCTATCTTGGAAAGTTCCTTTTTGGTAGCTATTTCCTCGGGTCATAGAGTCTCTGAGTTATCTGCGTTGCAATGTGATTCTCCTTATCTGGTTCTCCGTACGGATAAGGTAGTCCTGTGTACCAACCTGGGTTTTTACCTAAGGTGGTATCTAACAAGAATATCACTCAAGAGATTGCTGTTCCATTCTTGTATCCTAATCCTTCTTCAAAGAAGGAACGTCTATTACACAATTTGGACGTGGTTCGTGTTTTAAAGTTTTACTTACAAGCTACTACAGATTTTCATCAAACATTCACCTTGTTTGTTGTCTATTCTGGACAGAGGAGAGGTCAAAGGACTTCAGCAACCTCTCTGTCTTTTTGGTTAAAAAGCATAATTCATTTAGCTTATGAGACTGCTGGACAGCAGCCTCCTGAAGGGATTACAGCTCATTCTACTAGAGCTGTGGTTTTCACTTGGGCCTTTTTTAAATGTGGCTTCTGTTGAACAGATTACAAGACGGAGTCTTGGTCTGCGTTTCATACTTTTTCAAATTTAACAAATTTGATACCTTGCTTCTTCGGAGGCTATTTTTGGGAGAAAGTGTTTTTTACAGGCAGTGGTAACTTCCGTTTAAGTACCTGCCTTGTCCCTCCCATCATCCGTGTACTTTAGCTTTGGTATTGGTATCCCATAAGTAATGGATGATCCGTGGACTGGATACACTTAACAAGAGGAAACATAATTTATGCTTACCTGATAAATTTATTTCTCTTGTAGTGTATCCAGTCCACGGCCCGCCCTGTCACTTTAAGGCAGGTAATTTTTCCATTAAACTACAGTCACCACTGCACCCTATGGTTTTCCTTTCTCTGCATGTTTTCGGTCGAATGACTGGTAATGGCAGTTAGGGGAGGAGCTATATAGCAGCTTTGCTGTGGGTGGACTCTTGCAACTTCCTGTTGGGAAGGAGAATATATCCCATAAGTAATGTATGATCCGTGGACTGGATACACTACAAGAGAAATAAATTTATCAGGTAAGCATAAATTATGTTTTTTCCTACCTTAATTCCGATTGGCTGATAGAATCCTATCAGCCAATCGGAATTTGAGGGGCGCCATCTTGGATGACGTCATTTAAAGGAACCGTCATTTGTCATTAGTCGTCGTGCTGGAAGGATGCTCCGCGCCAGATGTCTTCAAGATGGAGTCGCTCCTCGTCGGATGGATGAAGATAGAAGATGTCGCTTGGATGAAACCTTCTCCTGATCCGGATGTCCTCTTCTGCCAGGATAGGATGAAGACTTCTGCTGGTCTGGATGTCCTCTTCTAGGTGTAATTAGTTTAAACTTCTTGTAATTTTTTTATTTTCTGTAATTTAGTGGGTTTTTTTTTTTCGTAATTTAGTTTATGGATTTTAATTGTAATTAATTGTAGGTAGTTTAGGTAATTAGTTTAATGATAGTGTAGTGTTAGGTGTAATTGTAACTTAGGTTAGGATTTATTTTACAGGTAATTTTGTACTTATTTTAGCTAGGTAGCTATTAAATAGTTAATAACTATTTAATAACTATTGTACCTAGTTAAAATAAATACAAAGTTGCCTGTAAAATAAAAATAAATCCTAAAATAGCTACAATGTAATTATTAATTATATTGTAGCTATCTTAGGGTTTATTGTACAGGTAAGTATTTAGTTTTAAATAGGAATAATGTATTTAAATTTGTTAAATTAATTTCCTTTAATTTAAATTATATTTAAGTTGGGGGGGTTAGGGTTAGGTTTATACTTAGGTTTAGGGGTTAATACCTTTAATATAGTAGCGGTGATGTTGGGGGTGGCAGATTAGGGGTTAATAAATGTAAGTAGGTGTTTGCGATGTTAGTGCAGGCAGATTAGGGGTTAATAAAATTTAAATAGTGTTTGCGAGGCAGGAGTGGGGTTAATACATTTATTAAAGTGGCAGCGATATCCGGTCGGCAGATTAGGGGTTAATAATTGTAGGCAGGTGGCGGCGACGTTGGGGGCGGCAGATTAGGGGTTAATAAATATAATGTAGGTGTCGGAGATGTCTGGTCGGCAGATTAGGGGTTAAAAAAAATTATTATAGCGTTTGCGATGTGGGGGGGCCTCGGTTTAGGGGTTAATAGGTAGTTTATGGGTGTTAGTGTACTTTTTACCACTTTAGTTAAGAGCTTTATGTTTCGCGTTAGCCCATAAAACTCTTAACTACTGACTTTTATATGCGGTAGGAGTCTTGACAGGAGAGGGTCTACCGCTCACTTCTTCCAAGACTCGTAATACCGGCGTTAGGCAAGTCCCATTAAAAAGATAGGATACACAATTGACGTAAGGGGATTTGCAGTAGCCTCAAGTCGCGGAAGAAAAGTGAGCGTTATACCCTTTCCTGCCTTACTCGTAACACCATCGGGCGTTAAAAGCAGCGTTGGGACCTCTCAGCGCTGCTTTTTAAGGCTAACGCCAAAAAAAAAGCAGCCGAGAGTTTCCATCCCTTCTCAATGGTGGTAAATGATCTATGAACAACATCGTAAATTTGATACAGTTTGTCCATTATCCAAGAAATGTTGTGTTACTGGTTGATCTGTCTTAGCTGTTTCTAAAGCTAAACTGATGCTCAGTTTTCTACGTTTTCTCGCCCTTTGCCCACAATGCACCATTTGCATATAGCTTTTTTAGTTTATTGGGAACTAAAATGTAGCAATTCTAAAATTCAAACAGTCAAAAGCAAAGTTATTTCATATTTCAGTTCAGCCTTCAACATTTCATACCATAGATAGAGTAAAAAATGTTTCAGCACGCCAAATAAAGCAGAGAGCAACACTCTGTCCTATAATTATGTGACTGGCTGACTGTTTCTTAAAAAAATATTTGGAGTAGGTATTTAAATAAACTGCCATTTTTTATTTGTATGCTTGTTTTTTGTTTTTCTTATATCTGAAAGAAATTACACGTAACAGAGGCTATTTTAGCACCATTTACCTGGTGTAATGATGTTTCAAAGTTTCGCTGAACAGATGACTCATTTTCTATACATCATTTATTATTCGGTTACAGCTGATTATGCTGCAAAATGTTCAAGATTTCTTCCTACTTTCTTTACACTTCAATTACTCACAGTTCCATGACACATTTCTAGTTCCTACACTTTTCTTGAGGTTTGTGCTAATTAAACTTTTAGCGCTCCCTTTTTAAAGCAGCGAATGCGAGCCTGAAACGGAAGAAAAGAAGAAGCGGTCATAAGACCACTGCTCCTTAACCTGTCCGCCAGCTTTTAGGTGGTGGATTGAAATCATCCCGATACGTTTAGGATTATTTAAAGCCCCTGCTAGCGGCCGATTTGCCACTATTGAGCAGGTGGCTACATTTCAAGCTTTTCACTAGAAATGTGCAATGATAAATGCCAACAGCATAGTGATGTTGTAAGGACATGATATAGCATATTGGTGGCTACATTTAGCCACCAATAAGCAAGCGTAACCCAGGATCTGAGCCAAAAATGGTCTGGCTCCTAAGCTTTACAATCCTACCTTTTAAATAAAGATAGCAAGAGAATGAAGAAATATTGATAATAGGCGTAAATTAGAAATTTGCTTAAAATTGTGTGCTCTATCTGAGTCATTAAATTTGGGTTTAATATCACTTTAAAGCCCTTTGCAGCCTTTTTTTTAATTTAAACACCCAAACCATATATCTTTGAGCCCTTATAACTTTTTTTATTATTATTATTTTTAAAATATTTTTTATCAGATAGTGTTTATATGAGTGTAGCTGTACTTTTACATGTATTTATGTTGTGTTTAATGCAACTTTTTTTTCCCCCTACCCTTTACTCTCAAATTGCATGAACCCGATGAGCGTAAAACTCGATTGCGCTGGTGCAAACGCGTTTTCTTTCAACTGGTAATATGCATGCTATTTCCATCAGGCAAAAAAAAGCCGAAAAAACACTATATCACTCGCATGCAACAGTTAGCGTACCACTTGTAATATTGCCCAAAGGCAGGAGACCTTCCCGTCCCATCGATGCCCCCACTGTAATATATATTATGAAGCTACAACTCTTTAACACTAATATAGTAAAGCAAGAACATAAATTCCTAGTCCCTAGAATAAAAAAAATAAAAAAAGTATGTGCACACGCAGCTGACAGAGAAACACATAACTTCACTGTTCAAAAGCTGAAGTGAAAGTAATTAACCCCTTCACTACCGAGACTTTCAGAGAAAAACTTACAGAAGAATTTTTAGCATTTTTGCTTTCACTCCATTTAAACAGAAATAGGGCCTTGTTTTTTTTTATTTACCTGTCAAAACTATATATATTTTCAAAGAACACAACCCAAGGTATTGATCTAGGTCCATTTTGGTATATTTCATGCCACCATTTCACCGCCAAATGCATTCAAATAAAACATTTTGTAAATTTTTTCACAATCTTTGGGTTTTTCACTGAAACTATCATGGCGCAAATGGTTGTAAAAGTTTCTCTGGGATCCCCTTCTTCAGAAATAGCAGACATATATGGCTTTGCCATTACTTTTTGGTAATTGCTAATTGCAGCTGCACACCACACTTCTATTATTCCCGGCAGTGAAGGCCTTAATTAGGAGGACTATTCATCCGACTTAGGAGAAACACTAAGGATGATGAGATATATTTTCAGCAATTTAATGATTTGTGTACTAGGCTAGAAGCTAGGGGGTATGATGCAAATGAGCTACAGAAAGTAAGAAATTAAATTGCATCAAAGAAGTATGATTTCAACATCCCAAAGAAAGGTAAAGGGATATCGCAGGGAGACATTTTGTTCACCACTGAATACACCAAACAATTCCCTGACATAGTTAGAATTCTGAGTTGAAATTTACCAATCCTGGCAGGTGATAATATTCTTAAAAAGTGTATTGATTCCTGCAGGTTTGTATCCAAGAAACCTGTGACCTTAACAACAAAACTTTCACCCAGTACGGTAAAAAGAACAGGGTCTGATAGTAGTATGTGGCTGAAGGCTAAGGGTAATTAATTACAAATGTGGTGGTTGAAATTGCCTCACGTGTGATATGATTAATGTAGCCAAAGACTTCAAGTCCTCAGTTAATCAGCAGGTATACAAAATACATTTTTATGTGAATTGCAAGACCACTTTTGTGGTTTATTTATTGGAATGCTAATGTTGAAACTACCAATATGTTGGTAAAACAACTAGACCTTTACACATTCATGCAAGAGTGCATTTTAATGATGTGAAAAATTACAATTTTGATTCCACGTTGTCAAGGCATTTCAATAATGTGCATTTTACGCATATAGGGCATTTTACCATTAACACAATTGATATAGCAAAGGTTCCACTAAGAGGAGGTAATAAATATAAAATCTTAGATAAAAAGGAGTTATATTGGATCTTCAAATTGAGGACATGATCGCCATTTGGTCTAAATATGGAATGGGACATTAGCTATCTCATTTAGGGTTTCCAGCTTTATTTGGATTGACATGTATACTTTTGCTATGAATTCAGGGTAAATTTAGCAAATTTGTAACTTTATACTATTCACAGGAATGACATGTAATTTCGTACATGTATTTGTTTTTAAATGTACTCACATTTGCTGCTTATTGATATCAGGTGTATACATGTTGTCCTATTTAAGGGGACTAGTAGTCTATCTGTGTAGTCTATGATTAAGCACCACTAGAGGGCGCAAAATGCATGAGACTGTTTGCAGCCTCTATGTCTGTCACAGTGTTTTGCTGTCTTGCTGTAATAAAGGAAATTCCATTTTTATTTTAACTCTGTGGTGCAGTCCAGGTCCTTTTTTCAAGGGATTAATTAGGTATCCTTAAAGGTTAATTTTAGCTTTAGTGTAGAGATTACCCTCCCATCTGACTCTTCTCAACCCCTAATCTCTAACTCATCCCTCCCAAATAGCTCTCTGCCCTACCTCATCTCCCACTGATCACCCCCATCTTCAGTCTGCCAGTATGAAAATGTAAGGCTTTTTAATAATAATAATAATAATAATAAAATATATATATATATATATATATATATATATATATATAAAATTTATATTTTCTAGTGTAGGATTCCCCCTTACCAGCCAACCACCCTGATCCCCTCAAACAGCTCTCTAAACCTCCCCCACTCTAACTATTAGCTGCCATCTTAGGTACTGGTAGCTGTCTGCCAGTACCAGTAAACCGTTTATATATATATTATTATTTTTTCTGTTGCATAGTGTCCCCCCCACCTCCTGTGATCCTTAGTTAGGGCCCCCCACACCTCCACATCCCCTTTTCTGTAGTGTAGTTGCCCTATACTTTCCTGTACCTTTGTTTTTTTGTGTAGGGCCCTCCAGCTCCCTCCCCTTTTCTCCCCCCTCCGTTGCTGAGTCACCCACCTGCCTCACGCCCACACCTCCTGCCAGCAGAAGATACACACAGTGTCACCGTCTGTAACGATGAGGCATCTGCCCTCATATGGAAGCAAGGCACCGATCAAGTCGCGGCTCCATATGCTGCAGATGCCTGGAGCTTTATGAACTCCAGCTCTTGGCTGTAATTTAACAGCCGAGACTGCTAGAGCTTCCTGAAGCTCAGACATATATATACGTCTTGCAGTACAATAGGCAAAGTACTGCAAGGCGTATATATACATCTGTTTGGGTGAAGGGGTTAAAGATGGCCGATGTTCGCTCAAACTCCCCCCTCTTTGCTAGGTTAAAAGTGGATTGGACAAGCCTGTTTAGCATTTAATGCCTGACTTGCTGGCCCTCACATCAATCATTTAGAAATGCTCTCTCAGGATTGGATGGGGAAGTTGTACACATGAATGGTCAGACCCCTGTATATCCCTACAAACGAATGAGCTGATTTGCCAAAAAATCTCAGCTCCTTCCCCCTTTCCAGTGATCTCTGCCCCTTTGCAACTAGCAAACATAAAAAATTTAATTACCGACCCTTTTCAGTCCATTTGTCTAGTTCTTATGCGGACAAACTGATGAATGGGCCCAAATTCAGATGTATACTTATTTGTCGGAAGCTATATGCACATGTCGACTTTATGGAAATGTAGGCAGACTTGTTGGGCCTATGTTTCTTTTTTTTAATTCTTTTTATTGAGAAGAAATCACAGGTACATAATCGAAAAAGTTGATGTTTGCATGTACAAAGAAAAGATGAATGGTATTATAATTCACAGTTTGACGTATGTATATATTATTAAAGATAAATACAGCATCATTGGTAATATAATTGTCTTATTTTGATAAAATCGGAATCCATACACTTAAAGATATATCACAGTTAGTCAATTATCATTTTATAATAAACCCATGTTTCTTGCTTTTTTGTTTTTGTTTAAATAATAATATCAAAATAACATAAAACAAAATAACATAACACAATCCAAACTTAACTTTAACAAATTAACCTAGCTATATTAGACAGTCATTGTCATTGAATTATATATAAGGGAAGCTTAGGGGATATCAGAAGAGGGTTTCAATAATTATTCCTTCTGAACTGGATTGTGAGACATGTGCTGTTGTGGCGTCATAACGTCCATTATCTGCGTAAAGCCCGTCCAGCGTCAGTTCATGTTGCAAGAATGGACATCATGTTGTTCAATAAATAGATTTCTATATAGTAGTCATTTTAATTGTATCAGAGAAGGGGGGAACTTCAAACACCAAAGAGTTAGGATACATTGCCTGGCAATTAAGGTGAGAAGGGTTAATAAAGGGTGTAGTTTGCTGTGAATGTTATTCCACTTGAAGAAGAAAATATTGTGAATTGACTATGCTAGTTCTACGGCTAATGTGATTCTGACCCAGAATTGTAAGCAGTTCCAAAAGCGTTTAACCCTTGGGCAGTCATAGAAATAGTGAGTCAGTGATGGATTGTTATATTGACATTTAATACAATGGTTTGGATGTGTAGGATTCCATTTTATCCATCTTCTAGGGAGAATAAAGTCTCTATTTAATAGTCTAGTCTGAGCCTCTCTTAAGGATGTCAAGGATAGGGTAGCTTTCTTGGCAAGGGTTAAACTATTCTTAATATCCTGTATGGTGAAGTTAGAATTTATGTCTGTTTGCAGTCTTTCCATTATTATGGTTTGGGTCCTGGTAGTGTGGCAGTTAAGGATGTCCTGATAGAAGCTAGTAATTGAGAAATGACCAACTCCAAATGCCATACGGGCAGTAATGAACGGTGTGGGATTCCAAAAGGTTGGGTTTTTAGATATCAACTCATTGATATAATGTCGGAGTTGTAAGTACACATAAAAATGTTTATTTGTGATGTGATATCTATCTTTAAGGTCCTAAAAATATCTGACATTTTGTAGCAAAAGGTCTAGAGTGTCAACCACTGTTTTTAATTCCCTATCCCTCCAGATTGCAAAGGGGACACTTTAATTTCCTGCAGGAAAGTCCTTGTTCCTCATCAGGGGTATATATTTAGGAGTGGGTTGAGAGCAATTTAACATCCTGTGGGCTAGTGACCAAGCTCTCAGAGGATCTTTATACAGAATATTATTCTTTAGAGCTATTGGTAGCGTTCTGGATGTATAGTATGGCAGGGAAGCTAAGGCATAAGGTGCTGTTACCGCCTCTTCTAAGGCTGGATCATAAAAATGAGCTGTGCCCAGCTGCCAGTCTGTCACTAGTCTTATCAAAGTCGCCCAGTTATAGTACTTTAGATTAGGTAGGCCTAGACCACCACTTACATAGGGGAGGTGTAGCTTAGATGTAGCTATTCTGGGTTTTTTCCCTCGCCAGAGGAACTGAGTAATTGCTCTTTCTAAAGTTTTCATATCTTTGTTAGACATCTGGAGGGGCAACATAAGTAATGGGTACAAGAGTTTTGGGAGTATGGACATTTTAAGAATAATAATACGTCCTGAAAGAGTCAAGGGAAGATTTCTCCAGCTGGCGAGAAAAGTGCATAATAAGGTACATTGGTTTGTTATATTTAGGTCATAAAGTTTATTCATATTTCTATGTAGTTGGCTACCTAAATATGTAAGTGAATTGGGTACTTCAACAAATAGATAAAAAGTGGCTGTCGGGTTATGTCGTGTTAGCCATAGGATCTCTGATTTGGAATTATTTACTTTGTAACCGGAGACTTTGCCAAAAGACTCCAGCTGCTCCAAAATTACTGGTATGTAATTTCCGAGGGAGTCCATAAACAGGAGCATGTCATCTGCATTTAGTGCAAGCCTGTGAACGCTACCTCCGATGGACACCCCCGGATAGGTTTGTCGCAATTTAACAGCCAGTGGTTCCAGGGCTAGGTCAAAGATCAGGGGTGAAAGGGGGCAACCCTGTCTAGTACCCCTTCCAGGGTTAAATCTGGGGAAATTAATCCATTTACAAGTATCCGCGCTATGGGGGTAGAGTATATTTTATGAAGCGCATTTAAAAAGGAGCCTTGAAAGTTATATCTATTAAGTGTTTCAAAAAGATAGTCCCACTCAACGCGGTCAAAGGCCTATTCTGCATCAAAGGATAGCAGAAAGTCTTCGATTTGGGGCCTATGTTTCTTCTCTGCTTTCAAAATTGAATTTTCTGTGTTTCTGTATGACACTTGTTTTTATTATACATGACACATCACTATATATATATATATATATATATATATATATATATATATATATATATATATATATATGTGCTGGTTATAAAAAAATGCATTGAAATTAGATGCTTAAACATAATTTAAACTGCAGCTAATTAAATTGTATTTTGGGTGGTGCTTGTTGAGTAAGGGAAACCATAATGAAAATACAGCATGTTAAAAACAGAAATCATAAAGAGCTAAAATAATTTAAGATATTTCTGGTAAGCCTGTTACTAATGTGCATATTTACAGTTTGCTACTAACTATTGCATATAATGGTTGTTACCAGGAAGCACTATGTCATCAGATGGAATGTTTCTGTGTTAAGTAGATTGTCTGCTTGACTAGATACAAACGAGCATAGCTATGCGGAGGTCTGCAGTGAATTCATCATCATTATCTCTGGCAGCGTGTAATTATCATATAGCATTGCCACTGTTTCTCTTCCCAGTAGATTTATTTTCTGGTTTAACTCTTTCTCCTGCAAAAAAAAAAAAAGAAGTTACAGAAAGAAAACCTGTTGCTTAATTTAATGTTGTTTCTAAATTCAATACAACCCAATGTAAAAATAATATTTTCAAGGAGTTATTAAGGATTATTTTGCTTCTTTTTATTCAGTTCTCTTACTGCTTGACTAATATTTTCATTATTATTAATATTATTATTGGTTATTTGTAGAGCGCAAACAGATTCCGCAGCGCTCTACAAGGTGTAATAATTTGAGAAAATGTAATCTACAATTTACATATGTAATCTGTAACGTATGGGTATAATTTATGCATAGTTATTTTCCATTCAGAGCATCTTTGATGTACTCAATAATATAGGGGTAAGGGATATTTAATGTAAATGCACCATGGGAAAAAACTAAATATTTTTGAAATTTTAAATAGTGGATATATATCTGCCATTCAGGTCCATTCCAACCCAGGGTCTTGGTAGATTTTTTGTAGGGTTTGTAGATTCGAGACAATTACAGTTAACTTTAACAATAGTTTGCTTTGACAATAGACACTAGGGCCGATTTATCATCACCCGACATCGAAAAATGCTACAGCCCATACGTTGTCGGCATTTATCATTACACGAGCATGAAATGCTTGTGCAATACTGCCCCCTGCACATTCGCGGCCAATCAGCCGCTAGCAGGGGGTGTCAATCAGTTCGATCGGGTTGATTGCTGTCCGCTGCCTCAGAGGTGGTGGACGAGTTAAGGAGCAGCGGTCTTCTATTATCAAAGTCGCTTCATTCTCTTGGTATACTTTTTTTAAGGGGCAGCAATGCACTACTGGGAGTTAGCTGAACACATCTGGTGAAACAATGAAAATAAGTATTTATGTGCAGACACCAATCAGCAGCTAGCTTCCAGTAATGCATTGCTGCTCCTGAGCCTACCTAAGTATTCTTTTTTAACTAAGGATACCAAGAGAATGAAGCAAATTAGATACTAGAAGTAAATTGGAACTTTATTTAAAATCACCTGCTCTTTCTGGCCCTCTTTTTTTTACATGGCCTATCTTGGCTGTTTGTTGAATTTTCATCTGAGATTACATTCAGGTGTTTGGGCATTTAAAAAAAGAAAAGATAACTATAACATTTTGCAAAATCATATAAATTTGCTATTTACATATGACATGTTGATGTTAAGGGGTCACAGAGCTTGATGCCCCGTGTTTCTGGCAAGCCTTCAGGTTTGGAAGAAACAGAAGCTCCATGACCTGTCCACCTGCTCTGAGGCCGGCGGACAGAAATAAACCCGATCAATTTTCACAAGAACTGCTGGTACAATGGTAAATCTTGATTTATCTTTGCCTAGCTAACCCCATGTTGTTGTATGTTCCTATACATACACTTTTTAAAGGAATAAAGTGATTCTACCTTTCTAACATTTGGCTTAGTTTTTGGAACTCTTTATTATACCTATTAATGTGAATTTAATGTTTATATGAAAGGAGGCAGGGGTGATTATAGATTTCAAATATTGTGGAAACTAATACAAGTTGCATAAAGCTTCATATAAATGGAGTTATAGATGTGAGGGTCATCATTTTCTATTACATAACTTCTATTATGTATAACAATTCTGTTTTGCTTCACACTCCACAGAGAGGCAAAATAGCAAACTCTTTAACCTTGGTTTTCAAAATGCTATAAACTGCATAAAACCATTTGATTTGCAGGTTACATAATTTGCCCTTTGACCTCTCTAGGGATTGTGGGCAAAGAATTTTTTTACAAAAAGAAAGAGTTGTTTAATATGCTTTTAAATTCCACATTTACCACCATTTAATGTTTTCTTTATCATTGGTAGAGCAAACCACATGCAATAAAGTTTTTTCAAAATGTCTGTCTTTTTACACTTCTGAAACCTGGGTGTGCTACAATAATGATTGGGATACTTAGCATTCTCCAAGCAGTGCCACTAAATGTTGGTAAATGTTTTACTGTTTTGTTAGCAACTAACCTTATAATTATTAAGGCATAAACCGACTGTGAAGTTTAATGTTAATAATTATAATATTTGTGTTATTTTGTATAATTTTCTATCCCCCATATTGGTGATGCATAGCTTTGGTTTCTTGCCTAACAGAGCCTGCCAGTCCCTTTCCTCCTACCCAGACCAAATCAGCCAGATTAAGCAAGAGTTAAAGTCAGCCTGTTTGGCTTATGTAGCCTGAAGAAATAGTTTTATGTACTGAAAAACGCGTCATTTAAAGGGACATGAAACCCAATTTTTTTTCTTTCATAATTTAGAAATAGCATGTCATTTTAAGCAATTTTCTAATTTACTTCTATTATCTCATTTGCTTTATTCTCCTTTTCTGAACAGCATATCTAAGTAGGCTCAGTAGCTGCTTATTGGTGGCTACACATAGATGTCTTGTGTGATTGGCTCACCCATGCGCATTGCTATTTCTTTAGCAAATTATATCTAAAGAATGAAGCAAATTAGATAATAGAAGTAAATTGGAATGTTTTAAAGTGTACTCTGGATCTGAATCATGATAGAAAAATCTTGGGTTTAATGTCCATTTAAATGTTATCAAATTGTTTTTAACTATGTTCCTGTTATGAATGTTTCCTGAATTGACATCAGAGATTGACTGGTGCCTGAAAACCACTTGAGGTGGGGTGAATTACATCGGAGAGGTTCCTGCCAAGCAGCTCTGAGGATCCTGCTTTAGTGGAAGGCACAATTTGAGTGGGATTCTATTTGATATACTATCTGATGTATCGTATATACTGCACCATGAGGCCCTTCCTATGCTTTTGTGTTATATAGTCTATAAAATAGGTGCTCTGACAAAATGCCAACGGATATTTGGCCTACAGCATTCTGTCCGACGGACATTTGGCTGACGGACAGAATGCCGAAGCATGTTCCGAGTTCGGCTGAGGGCAGATACGCTCCAGAGTGCTCTGTTCTAATCAGAGCCTTGGGCACCGCAACCACCTCTGGGAACCTAACCATGGGTCCCAGCCTGCATGTCTTGTAATTCTCTGTCTGGGAATTATCTATCTATCTATCTATCTATCTATTTATCTATCTATCGAATGTATCTATCAAATCTATTTATCTATCTAATCTATCTATCTATTGAATCTATCTATCTCATGGCCGGACTGTTATCTGACAGCCACTTGTCTGTCGGACTATTATCCGTTGGCCAAATGTCCGTCGGCCAAATGTCCGTCGACTAACAGTCCGGCAACAATAAAATAATATAATTATACCTGAGAAAGCATACAGCATTTTAAGTTTTAACTTTTAACAAGGAATGTTTAAGTTTTAAACATTTTTAGCACAATACTAAGTTTTAAAATGTATATTTGTCTATAGTTTTATCTGTGTTGAAAATAATTTACATAGGCCTAGACTTGGAGTTTGGCGTTAGCCGTGAAAACCAGCGTTAGAGGCTCCTAACGCTGGTTTTAGGCTAACTCCGGTATTTGGAGTCACTCAAAATAGGGTCTAACGCTCACTTTTCAGCCGCGACTATTCCATACCGCAGATCCCCTTACGTCAATTGCGTATCCTATCTTTTCAATGGGATCTTTCTAACTCCGGTATTTAGAGTCGTGGCTGAAGTGAGCGTTAGAACTCTAACGACAAAACTCCAGCCGCAGGAAAAAAATCAGTAGTTAAGAGCTTTCTGGGCTAACGCCGGTTCATAAAGCTATTAACTACTGTACTCTAAAGTACACTAACACCCATAAACTACCTATGTACCCCTAAACCGAGGCCCCCCCACATCGCCGACACTCGATTTTTAACCCCTAATCTGCCGACCGCCACCTACGTTATACTTATGTACCCCTAATCTGCTGCCCCTAACACCGCCGACCCCAGTATTATATTTATTAACCCCTAATCTGCCCCCCACAACGTCGCCTCCACCTGCCTACACTTATTAACCCCTAATCTGCCGAGCGGACCGCACCGCTACTATTATAAAGTTATTAACCCCTAATCTGCCTCACTAACCCTATAATAAATAGTATTAACCCCTAATCTGCCCTCCCTAACATCGCCAACACCTAACTTCAATTAGTAACCCCTAATCTGCCGACCGGAGCTCACCGCTATTCTAATAAATGTATTAACCCCTAAAGCTAAGTCTAACCCTAACACTAACACCCCCCTAAGTTAAATATAATTTTAATCTAACGAAATTAATTAACTCTTATTAAATAAATTATTCCTATTTAAAGCTAAATACTTATCTGTAAAATAAACCCTAATATAGCTACAATATAACAAATAATTACATTGTAGCTATTTTAGGATTAATATTTATTTTACAGGCAACTTTGTAATTATTTTAACCAGGTACAATAGCTATTTAATAGTTAAGAACTATTTAATAGCTAAAATAGTTAAAATAATTACAAATTTACCTGTAAAATAAATCCTAACCTAAATTATAATTAAACCTACCACTACACTATCAATAAATTAATTAAATAAAATACCTATAATTATCTACAATTAAACCTACCACTACACTATCAATAAATTAATTAAATAAAATACCTACAATTATCTACAATTAAACCTAACACTACACTATCAATAAATAAATTAAATACAATACCTACAAATAACTACAATGAAATAAACTATCTAAAGTACAAAAAATAAAAAAGAACTAAGTTACAAAAAATAAAAAAATATTTACAAACATAAGAAAAATATTACAACAATTTTAAACTAATTACACCTACTCTAAGCCCCCTAATAAAATAACAAAGACCCCCAAAATAACAAAATGCCCTACCCTATTCTAAATTACTACATTTCAAATCTCTTTTACCTTACCAGCCCTGAACAGGGCCCTTTGCGGGGCATGCCCCAAGAAATTCAGCTCTTTTGCCTGTAAAAAAAAACATACAATACCCCCCCCCAACATTACAACCCACCACCCACATACCCCTAATATAACCCAAACCCCCCTTAAATAAACCTAACACTAAGCCCCTGAAGATCTTCCTACCTTGTCTTCACCCTACCAGGTTCACCGATCCGTCCTGAAGAGCTCCTCCGATGTCCTGATCCAAGCCCAAGCGGGGGGCTGAAGAGGTCCATGATCCGGCTGAAGTCTTCATCCAAGCGGGAGCTGAAGAGGTCTATGATCCGGATGAAGTCTTCATCCAAGCGGGAACTGAAGAGGTCCATGATCCGGATAAAGTCTTCTATTAACGGCATCTTCAATCTTCTTTCTTCCGGATCCATCTTGCAGACCTCCGACGCGGAACATCCTCTTCTCCCGACGCCTACTAGCCGAATGACGGTTCCTTTAAGGGACGTCATCCAAGATGGCGTCCCTCGAATTCCGATTGGCTGATAGGATTCTATCAGCCAATCGGAATTAAGGTATGCCCCGCAAAGGGCCCTGTTCAGGGCTGGTAAGGTAAAAGAGCTTTGAAATGTAGTAATTTAGAATAGGGTAGTTAGGGGGGTGTTAGTGTTAGGGTTAGACTTAGCTTTAGGGGTTAATACATTTATTATAGTAGCGGTGAGCTCCAGTTGGCAGATTAGGGGTTAATGTTTGAAGTTAGGTGTCGGCGATGTTAGGGAGGGCAGATTAGGGGTTAATACTATTTATTATAGGGTTAGTGATGCGGATTAGGGGTTAATAACTTTATTATAGTAGCGCTCAGGTCCGCTCGGCAGATTAGGGGTTAATAAGTGTAGGCAGGTGGAGGCGACATTGAGGGGGGCAGATTAGGGGTTAATAAATATAATATAGGGGTCGGCGGTGTTAGGGGCAGCAGATTAGGGGTACATAAGGATAATGTAAGTAGCGGCGGTTTACGGAGCGGCAGATTAGGGGTTAAAAATAATATGCAGGGGTCAGCGATAGCGGGGGCGGCAGATTAGGGGTTAATAAGTGTAAGGCTAGGGGTGTTTAGACTCGGGGTACATGTTAGGGTGTTAGGTGCAGACGTAGGAAGTGTTTCCCCATAGCAAACAATGGGGCTGCGTTAGGAGCTGAACGCGGCTTTTTTGCAGGTGTTAGTTTTTTTTTTCAGGTCAAACAGCCCCATTGTTTCCTATGGGGGAATCGTGCACGAGCATGTTTTTGAGGCTGGCGGCTTGCGTAAGCAACTCTGGTATCGAGAGTTGAAGCTGCGTTAAAAATGCTCTACGCTCCTTTTTTGGAGCCTAACGCAGCCTTTTTGTGGTCTCTCAATACCAGAGTTATTTTTATGGTGCGGCCAGAAAAAAGCCGGCGTTAGCTACGCGGGTCTTTACCGACAAAACTCTAAATCTAGGCCATTGATTGCTTGTTTTGTAACACATTTCACCCATGTCTGATGGATCAAGATTTGTTTTGTTTTTAATGCATAATTATTATGAAATAAAAGACTGCCCACAAAACTGGTAAGTGGCTAAGAAAATAAAATGTAGTGCATAGGAATGAGCACCTTGTGCTGAACTAAATTTTGCAACTTCAAGGTCCAAGGCAGTTTATATTTACAGTTTTATTTTAATGATTATGTATCTGAGGCCAGATACCTTTTATAAATGTTGTTTTAAATATATAATGGTGTACTATTTAACAAGCCCAGGGCAATTCTCATTTAGGCAATCGACCTGCACTTATTCGGTGTAAGCGAGCAGCATCTCTTGCCTGCATTTATCATTACATAAGCAAATGCTTTAGAATGCTTGTCCAGGATTATTTAAAGGGAAATCTTCTCAAGAATTGTTATTGCTTAAAAAGATAGATAATCCCTTTATTATTCATTCCCCACTTTTGCATAACCAACACAATTATGGTAATATACTTTTTACCTCTGTGATTACCTTGTATCTAAGATGACTCCTAAATAACTCCACGGGAGTGAGCACAGTGTTATCTATATGACACACATGAACTAGCACTAACTGTGAATAACTGTCAAAATGCACTGAGATAAGAGGCAGTTTTCAACTGTTTAGAAATCTGTTTGAGCCTACCTAGGTTTAGCTTTCAAAAATGAATACCAAGAGAACAAGCAAATTTGATAATAAAAGTCAATTGGTAAGTTGTTTAACCCCTTAATGACCACAGCACTTTTCCATTTTCTGTCCGTTTGGGACCAAGGCTATTTTTACATTTTTGCGGTGTTTGTGTTTAGCTGTAATTTTCTTCTTACTCATTTACTGTACCCACACATATTATATACCGTTTTTCTCGCCATTAAATGGACTTTCTAAAGATACCATTATTTTCATCATATCTTATAATTTACTATAAAAAAAATGATAAAATATGAGGAAAAATGGAAAAAAACACACTTTTTCTAACTTTGACCCCCAAAATCTGTTACATATCTAAAACCACCAAAAAACACCCATGCTAAATAGTTTCTAAATTTTGTCCTGAGTTTAGAAATACCCAATGTTTACATGTTCTTTGCTTTTTTTGCAAGTTATAGGGCCATAAATACAAGTAGCACTTTGCTATTTCCAAACCATTTTTTTCCAAAATTAGCGCTAGTTACATTAGAACACTGATATCTTTCAGGAATCCCTGAATATCCCTTGACATGTATATATTTTTTTTTAGTAGACATCCCAAAGTATTGATCTAGGCCCATTTTGGTATATTTCATACCACCATTTCACCGCCAAATGCGATCAAATACAAAAAATCGTTCACTTTTTCACAAATTTTTTCACAAACTTTCGATTTCTCACTGAAATTATTTACAAACAACTTGTGCAATTATGGCATAAATGGTTGTAAATTCTTCTCTGGGATCCCCTTTGTTCAGAAATAGCACACATATATGGCTTTGGCGTTGCTTTTTGGTAATTAGAAGGCCGCTAAATGCCACTGCGCACCACAAGTGTATCATGCCCAGCAGTTAAGGGGTTAATTAGGGAGCTTTTAGGGAGCTTGTAGGGTTAATTTTAGCTTTAGTGTAGTGTAGTAGACAACCCCAAGTATTGATCTAGGCACATTTTGGTATATTTCATGCCACCATTTCACCGCCAAATGCGATCAAATTAGAAAAAACGTAACATTTTTCACAATTTTAGGTTTCTCACTGAAATCATTTACAAACAGCTTGTGCAATTATGGCACAAATGGTTGTAAATGCTTGTCTGGGATCCCCTTTGTTCAGAAATAGCAGACATATATGACTTTGGCATTGCTTTCTGGTAATTAGAAGGCCACTAAATCCTGTTGCGCCTCACACGTGTATTATGGCTAGCAGTGAAAGGGTTAATTAGGGAGTTTGTAGTGAGCTTGCAGGGTTAATTTTAGCTTTAGTGTAGAGATCAGCCTCCCATCTGACACATCCCACCCCCTGATCCCTCCCAAACAGCTCCCTTCCCTCCCCCACCCCACAATTGTCCCCGCCATCTTAAGTACTGGCAGAAAGTCTGCCAGTACTAAAATAAAAGGGTTTTAAAAAAAAATGAATTTTTTTTTAGCATATTTACATATGCTACTGTGTAGGATCCCCCCTTAGCCCCCAACCTCCCTGATCCCCCCCCCAAACCGCTCTCTAACCCTCCCCTCTGCCTTATTGGGGGCCATCTTGGGTACTGGCAGCTGTCTGCCAGTACCCAGTTTACAATAAAAAGTGCTTTTTTTTTATTTTGTTTTTTTTTTCTGTAGTGTAGCTTGCCCCCCCCCACACACACAGACAAACCCCCACCACCTTGCTGATCGTTTTTTTTTTTTTTTTGACATTTTTTTTATATTTTTTATTTCCACATTTTCTGTAGTGTAGCGGTTCCCACCCGCTCCCTCCCCGTGCACGCGCCCGCCCCCACCCTCCCGTGCACGCGCGCGCCCGTGCGCGCCCCCAGCCACCCCCCGCCCACGATCCCGCCCCCCTTCACATCAACAGGGCCATCGATGGCCGCCACCCGCCTCCCGGTCCGGCTCCCACCCACCAACGCAGGGAGCCACCGATCTCCGGTGCAGAGAGGGCCACAGAGTGGCTCTCTCTGCACCGGATGACTTAAAAAGGTTATTGCAGGATGCCTCCATATCGAGGCATCACTGCAATAACCGGAAAGCATCTGGAAGCGAGCAGGATCGCTTCCAGCTGCTTTCCACACTGAGGACGTGCAGGGTACGTTCTCAGGCATTAACTGCCTTTTTTCTGAGGACGTACCCTGCACGTCCTCAGTCGTTAAGGGGTTAAAATTGCATGCCCTATCTGAATCATGAAAGTTTAATTTTGACTAGACTGTCCCTTTAACTTTGCCCCCTCTTAGGTGGAGGAGAGGTTTGGAAACAGAGATCTGAGGACCACTGGTTCTTTACTTGTGGATTGCATAATGGTTCCTGCTAATTGTGTAAGTAAACTTTGAAGTAAAAGAATGTGCATATTGTGGTAGGTCATTATTAATATGGCAGTTTCATTCAAAATATATTGAAAATAATGTATATCTTGTCACTATTAACTAAACAGTTTTACCATTTGATAAAAGTATTTTCAAATGAAATGCAATGATAATTTTAATTGCCACTTGTATGTCTCTTTCACAATACTCAATATCTATTCAAGAAAATGTGTCAGTGGCCTGTAATGTTTCTGTGTCTCAGTAAATATCACAGACCACTTAAAAATGTAATTATTATTATAATTTATTTGTATAGCGCCGCCAAACTCCGTAGCGCTTCCTTTGTGATGTTCCTAAAGAATTAAAAGTAGCATTTCCATAGGGTATGATGTATTGAAAACATATGTGTTAAACTTTGATCTATAGGTTGAGACTTCACTGTGCAAACACAGAGCTCCATTAAATTACAGCTGAGCTCACATCTACAAATTTAGAGTAAAACTTGCTGTAAAAAAGCATTACAAAGAGATTTTAAAATTAGATTGCTCCTGAGAAATGTCTCTTTATAAGGTTTTGAGTCAAGTTGTCCACAGTAGACAATCTGTCTTTACATGAACAACCTACTGGGATTGATGCTGAAAATGGTACTTAACAGCACTTTTACTTTTGGTGTCTGCAAATGTAGACTTGGCAAGTAGAGGCAGAGAAAGTGACTAAACAACAAATAAGTAACATTTAGATGCTTCCAATGTAAAATATTCCTGATGATGTTCACCTGGAATAACCATATGCACTTATGTTTGAAGTGAATTATCTGGGAGTATATAGTAAAAGTTGGTTGTGCATTGCATGTATTTTTGAAGAGTTTCACATTCAAAATCATTACAATACACTTGAAAACATCACAAAAATCCACTTATGTCAAGCTTTCCAAATGCATTTGTGCATTATAATACCCTCTATACAATATGAAAACAGTATTGCTTCATGGTTTTTGTTCTTTTCACATTCTAGAGCCGTGACCTCTTTAAAAACTAAATTTTGGTTCATTTTGAATGGCATACCTACTTGTTATTAAGGCAAATATTTAGTAGTAAAGTGTATATTAAAGGGACATTGAAGTCAGATATCAACAACTTCCTGCATATATCATTCTGGATTTTTTTGTTTATCACAATCTTTGCGAGTCAAACACAAGCAAGGTTAATATTTCCCACAAAATTCAGTCTCCATTTCCCCATAAGTGCAATGTTAATAACTAATATTAGCTGTTAGTCACAGAAAACTGAAATAGTTTAATTAAGTGTGTGTGCTGCAATAAAATATAGTGATGTATCTGATAAATGTTAGCTAGTCTCAATGCCATTTGTATAATAGCTTAAAGGGTATACTGAGCATGTTTGATAACATTTTTTTTTTACTTTTATTATTTTAAAAATATTGTTTTATATTTTTTTTCAATCATTGTGAAGACCAACCTGTTCAGTTTCATGAGGTTTTCATCTATAATCAAAGACAACACTGCAGGAAATGAATTTCCATAAGAAGAAAGTGGCTGTATTTTATATCATCTTTTAGATCTGGATTTTAATAGTTCTCATGCTGTAAATCATGAAACTTCTATGTTACAAGTTTTAAAATATCTACAAAAGTCCCAAACCTCAATGTAATTTGACAAATTTTTATTACTGTAAGAAAATGGCAACACAAGGTTCTAGTTATTGTAAATTGTGACACAATTTTTGGGACTTCTGTTTTCTGTAAAAATGTAGCAAATGATTGTGGTTGTCAGTAAACCACATAGAACAGCAAACTTGATCATTAAAGGGCCACTGTAAGTAAATATTTTCTATGCCTGTTACTAACTAACTACCCCAAATACGCTTTTTATCAATAGCATTTCATTAACATATCTCTACCGTATATCAGAAATCTTGTCTGCAAATTTAATTGTTTTCCAAACCCATTCCGTGGGTATCCTTTGCTCTGTACCAATCCGTTTACAATACCTAGGTTTCAAAATGGCGCTTTAAACACAAAGTTATTGGTTTAAGTATTTTGAACATGCAGTGCTGAAAATAGTGGGCAGGATAACGTGACATTATCGGCGAATAAAAGATATAACTTTTAGAACGTTATGAAACTTCGTTTTGGAGAAAATATAGGTCAGTAGGTTTTAATTAATGTTTATTAACTTTAATATGTTAGTTTTTTAGCTTAAAAATTATAACAGAAAGTAATCCTTTAAAGGGACACTGAACCCAAATGTTTTCTTTCGTGATTCAGATAGAGCATGCAATTTTAAGCAATTTTCTAATTTACTCCTATTATCAATTTTTCTTCGGTCATTTGCTATCTTTAGTTGAAAAAGAAGGCACCTAAGCTTCTTTTTTGGTTCAGTACTCTGGACAGCACTTTTTTATTGGTGGATGAATTTATCCACCAATCAGCAAGAATAACCCAGGTTATTCACCAAAAATGGGCCTGCATCTAAACTTACATTCTTGCATTTCAAATAAAGATACCAAGAGAAGGAAGAAAATTTGATAATAGGAGTAAATTAGAAAGTTGCTTAAAATTGCATGCTCTATCTGAATCATGAAAGAAAACATTTGAGTCCAGTGTCCCTTTAAGTTATTGCCGAGAGAAATTCTGTAACCTACAATATTGAAAATGCAAATATGTAACAATAAAAAACAAATGTTTTTAGCCTGATTGCTAAATGTCATGATTTTGTTTTTCTCTTGTTTCCTAAAGATCTCATTGGGTGCATTAGATATCATGTATATGTCTATTAAATAAATATACATATGTAAATGTCTATCCCACCCATCACTGATGGACTATACTGAATTGCTGAATGCAAGCTTAATAAATCTATATCATATATCGGTATGTACTGTATACATCTAATATGGCAGATGTGCAACATAATTTAATTATACCAAATCATCTTGGAATAATCACAAACATGTCAAAAAGACCAGTTCTGTACTTTATCAAGTCCCTTTAAGTGTTGAGTTTGATAAGTGTAAAATGGCCCCAAAAACCTGTTGGAAATCAATGAAAAATGTCATTGTGATTTCTAAAGTTGATGCTGTTGATGCATCATATGGGTGACTTCTCCGATATCAAATGCAATATTTTTCCAAAATGAAAATTGTGTTATTGTTTGCATTGTGATCATCATTCTGCTTTCCTGGTCTCCATCCTCCCCTAGAAAAATAAATAAATGGGGTTAATAAGGGACAGCCCTGCTATCCATTACCTAGAGAAAAATGCATTTTTTTAAAGGTAAATGGAAACATATTATCAATCTATCTATCCATCATCTATCTATCCATCTATCTCTCGATCAATCTATCATCTATATATCTATCATCTATCTTTATAATTAAAGTGATAAATAGTGGTGTGTATATATATCTATATCTATCTATCTATATCTATCTATCTATCTATCTATCTCTATCTATATCTATCTATCTATCTATCTATCTATCTATATCTATCTATCTATCTATCTATATCTATCTATCTATCTATCTATCTATCTATCTATCTATCTATATATATATATAAAACAAATATATGCCATAAAATCAATCTGAATACTTACTATAATAAGTATTTACACTTAACCACCCATCAATTTAATAAGTTTCCACTTAAAGATAATAAAAATGTTCTACCATGATAAAATATTAACTCAGCTGTTATGTTTTGTCTGTTATGTTTTTGTATCTTATCACTAATCCATGTTTTTCATTTGTAAAGAAAAGAATGCACATGTCTAATATAAAATCTCTCATCTATCTATCTGTCTGTCTACTTATCTATCATCTATCTATATCTGTATATATTCATATAAATATAAAGGTATAGATATATATATTTTACAAAATAATAATTATATATATATATATATATATATATATATATATATATATATATGTATCTGTTTAAAAATAAAAATATGTTTTTTTCTATCTGAATATCATAGAAATGTAAAGTATTAGTATCACACCTTTGGCTTTAGCGCAGTTGATCTGGTGCAAGGTTGGGTTGGCATGCGATTGATAAATATTAAAGGGACAGTCAAGTCCAAAAAAACCTTTCATGTTTTAAATAGGGCATGCAATTTTAAACAACTTCCCAATTTACTTTTATCACCAATTTTGCTTTGTTCTCTTGGTATTCTTAGTTGAAAGCTAAAACTAGGAGGTTCATATGCTAATTTCTTAGACCTTGAAGACTGCCTCTAATCTGAATACATTTTGACCACTATAGGGCATTAGTTCACATGTTTCATATAGATAACATTGAGCTCATGCACGTAAAGTGACCTAGGACTGAGCACTGATTGGCTAAACTGCATGTCTGTCAAAAGAACTGAAATAAGGGGGCAGTCAGCAGAAGCTTAGATACAAGATAATTACAGAGGTAAAACGTGTATTATTATAACTGTGTTGGTTATGCAAAACTGGGGAATGTCCCTTTAAGGCTTTTTGTAGCGCTCCCTATAGAAATCTATGGGGAAAAGCAGTTAGCATGATATCTGAAGTACTGAAGTTAGAACCATTGAATCTTTTGCTTGCACGCTAACTTCTTACTTTCAATTTGTAATACGCCAATTTTGTACTTTAAGCACAGTTAGCGCTCAAGTAGAAAAAAAATATCACACCACTTGTAATCTGGCACATTAAGTTTTAAAATTTGACTGATATTATCAGCGATATTGTTGAGTAAACACAATCCAAATGTTTTCTGCTGATGAAAGACCTCAGCCGCAACTTAATTTTGAAACTGAAACCTCATGAAAACATGTTTATATTTGTTAAGTTATTGATCTTGTGATAGACATTCACAATCCAAATGAAAAGGACAAATACAAACAATATTTGGCAGCTCAAAATATAACATTATAGATGTTTGGATTTATCTTTGTGTACAGTGAATCATGGTAATATTAATTACTATATTTAAAATAAACCTCTTTTATTAAATCTTAGTATTATATGTGTTCCATTTGAATATTAAGATGATGGGTACACGGAGAATGTTTGCTCAGTGGATATAAATTATTGTTATTACTTTCCAATGAGGTTTTTCAATTACTGAGCAGAAACAGTTGTCTGATTTTGCAAGGTTTTCATTTGCAATCAAGAAGAACAGGGCAGGAAATGATTTTCTCATAGAAAAAGTGCCCAAAGCTTAAATCATCTTCAATAACCGGATTTTACCAATTCACACACTGTAAATCGTGACAGTTTTAAGTTAAAGGGACATTGTACACTAGATTTTTCTTTACATAAATGTTTTGTAGACGATCCATTTATAAAGCCCATATGGGAGTGTTTTTGTAACAATGTATAGTTTTGCTTATTTTTTAAAAACGTGCTCATTTTCAGACTCCTAACCAAGCCCCACCTTGCCAGATGTATACTCGCGTTTACAGACTCCTGCAGGCTGGCCTGTTTATGTTATTTGTCTTTTCATATGCAGGGGAGTGGGGAGTGTCTGCTCTTTTTGTTTACCCAGCCCCTTTCAATGGGTGACCCAGACTACCTCACCAACAATGCTAAACTGGGAGCTTCTAAGTATGTTTTTAAAAGGTTTTATACTGGATTTTTAGATCAGTATCTGTGCGTATTCTTCTTTATAGTAGTGTTTATTTCATGCAGTTATATGGAAATTGGTGTATGCTGTCCCTTTAAAAAGGTTTGCTCCATTGAAAGAATAGTTTGTCTTTTTCTAAAAAACTGCATTTTACAAAAAAATTACTGTTACCAGATTGTGACATGCAATTCTTCATATTAAAAATAATGTTTATTGGGTGTTTATTAAAAGATAAAATTAAAAACAATTTTTTAGAAAGTCAGTAAACAAGAGGGAAGTCAAACAATCTACCAATATGCTCCACAATATGCCTAACACGAGCCCCTGGAAGGCTGCAAACTGTTCTATTTAAGGAATCTGGATGAAAAATTTCCCTATCAACCTCCCTAATAATAGAGTCTCCTACAACCAACATCTGTCTCCGGCCCAATCTTGTATGCCCCTCTTCAACGACTGAAGGACTGTTCGCTATAGTATGCCCTGTTTCCATGACTGAAGGACTGTTTGCTATAGTATGCCCTGTTTCCATGACTGAAGGACTGTTCGCTATAGTATGCCCTGTTTCCATGACTGAAGGACTGTTCGCTATAGTATGCCCTGTTTCCATGACTGAAGGACTGTTCGCTATAGTATGCCCTGTTTCCATGACTGAAGGACTGTTTGCTATAGTATGCCCTGTTTCCATGACTGAAGGACTGTTCGCTATAGTATGCCCTGTTTCCATGACTGAAGGACTGTTTGCTATAGTATGCCCTGTTTCCATGACTGAAGGACTGTTCGCTAAAGTATGCCCTATTTCCATGACTGAAGGACTGTTCACTATAGTATGCCCTGTTTCCATGACTGAAGGACTGTTCGCTATAGTATGCCCTGTTTCCATGACTGAAGGACTGTTTGCTATAGTATGCACTGTTTCCATGACTGAAGGACTGTTCACTATAGTATGCCCTGTTTCCATGACTGAAGGACTGTTCGCTATAGTATGCCCTGTTTCCATGACTGAAGGACTGTTCACTATAGTATGCCCTGTTTCCATGACTGAAGGACTGTTCACTATAGTATGCCCTGTTTCCATGACTGAAGGACTGTTTGCTATAGTATGCCCTGTTTCCATGACTGAAGGACTGTTTGCTATAGTATGCCCTGTTTCCATGACTGAAGGACTGTTCACTATAGTATGCCCTGTTTCCATGACTGAAGGACTGTTTGCTATAGTATGCCCTGTTTCCATGACTGAAGGACTGTTCACTATAGTATGCCCTGTTTCCATGACTGAAGGACTGTTCGCTATAGTATGCCCTGTTTCCATGACTGAAGGACTGTTCACTATAGTATGCCCTGTTTCCATGACTGAAGGACTGTTCACTATAGTATGCCCTGTTTCCATGACTGAAGGACTGTTTGCTATGGTATGCCCTGTTTCCATGACTGAAGGACTGTTTGCTATAGTATGCCCTGTTTCCATGACTGAAGGACTGTTTGCTATAGTATGCCCTGTTTCCATGACTGAAGGACTGTTCACTATAGTATGCCCTGTTTCCATGACTGAAGGACTGTTCACTATAGTATGCCCTGTTTCCATGACTGAAGGACTGTTCACTATAGTATGCCCTGTTTCCATGACTGAAGGACTGTTTGCTATAGTATGCCCTGTTTCCATGACTGAAGGACTGTTTGCTATAGTATGCCCTGTTTCCATGACTGAAGGACTGTTCGCTATAGTATGCCCTGTTTCCATGACTGAAGGACTATTCACTGTAGTATAAGCCTCTTCCGTGACTGAAGGCCTGTTCACTATATTAGGCAGAACATCCCTCTCTGACATTGCCATTGGTGCAACTCTAATAGGAGCGTCTAAAGAAGCAATATGCTCACACTTGCCACAAAGATATGATCCCTGAAGTGGCTGCTCCAATGATGCAAACATATGGCAAGCTGTACACTGAGTGAGATTCTCACACATTCCTACTTAAAAATATAACACCAAGATATCAAGTTTTGCGCTATACCCGGGTGCGTAAATAACGCAAAAAATTAACGGTATCGCACTTTCCATAGCGCTGCCATTACAAGGTACTAAAAAACCTTCTCTTGTTGTGCGGTATGGTGCAATAAGCTCCATACCGCACAAAACCCAAGGCCTGACTTTACGTGCTCGTGCACACTTTCCCCAATAGACATCAATGGGGAGAAAGTGTTAGAAAAAACTAACACCTGCAATCGTGGAATGGAGATCGCCATAACACAACCCCATTGAAATCTATTGGGAAAAGAAAGTTAAGTTAAAACACCCGAACATAAACCCCTACCTAGTCTACATACTCCTAATCCGCCACCCCCAGACATCGCCTACACTAAATAAAATTATTAACCCCTAATCCGTCGCCCACCGACATTGCCGACACTAAATAAACCAGTTAACCTCTAAACCGCCAGCCCCCACATCACTACTAATAAACTAAATCTATTAACCCCTAAACCGCCAGCCCCCCACATTGCTACTAATAAAATAAACCTATTAATGACTAAACAACCTGTCCCTCAACATCGCTGCTAATAAAATTAACCTATTAACCCCTAAACCAATGGCTCTCCACATCGCAACCAACTAAATTAAACTATTAACCCCTAAACCTAACACCCCCCTAATTTTAAATTAAATTTACAATATAACTATCTTTAAATAAATATCTGTGAAATAAAAAAAATGAAGTTTAAACTATAAAGTAACCTAACATTACATTTTTAAAACAATAAAATTAACGGAAAAAAAATAAATTACAAATTAAAAAATCCTAACACTACGAAAAAATAAAAAAAAATTACATTACAAAAAATAAAAACTCTAAAATTACGAAAAATAAATGAAATTATCCAAAATGATAACAATTAAACTTAATCTAATACCCTTACAAAAACAATCAGCCAATAGGATTGAGCTTAAGGTTTGTTTCACAGGTAGGTATTTAGTTTTAAATAGGAATTATTTAGTTAAAGGGACACTGAACCCAAATTTTTTCTTTTGTGATTCAGATAGAGCATGCAATTTTAAACAACTTTCTAATTTACTCCTATTATCAAATTTTCTTTGTTTCTTCGTTCTCCTGCTATCTTTATTTGAAAAAGAAAGTCCAGAACCTTGGACAGCACTTGTTTATTGGTGGATGAATGTATCCACCAATCAGCAAGAACAACCCAGGTTGTTCACCAAAATGGGCCGGCATCTAAACTTACATTCTTGCTTTTCAAATAAAGATACCAAGAGAATGAAAAACATTTGCTAATAGGAGTAAATTAGAAAGTTGCTTAAAATTGCATGCTCTATCTAAATCACAAAAGAAAAAAAAAATGGGTTCAGTGTCCCTTTAATGATAGGATTTTTTATTTAGATTTATTTTAATTATATTTAAGTTAGGGGGTGTTAGGGTTAGACTTAGGTTTAGGGGTTAATAAATTTAGTATAGTGGCGGCGACGTTGGGGGTGGCAGATTAGGGGTTAATAAATGTAGGTAGGTGGCGGCGATGTTAGGGGCGGCAGATTAGGGGTTAGTAATATTTAACTAGTGTTTGCGAGGCGGGAGTGCGGCGGTTTAGGAGTTAATATTTTTATTATAGTGGCGGCAATGTCCGGAGTGGCAGATTAGGGGTTAATAAGTGTAGGTAGGTGGCGGCGACATTGGGGGCGGGAGATTAGGGGTTAATAAATATAATGTAGGTGGCGGCGATGTTGGGGGCAGCAGATTAGGGGTTAATAAGTATAATGTAGGTGGTGGCAATGTTGGGGGCAGTAGATTGGGGGTTAATAACTAATGTAGGTGGCGGCGACATTGGGGGCGGGAGATTAGGAGTTAATAAATATAATGTAGGTGGCGGCGATGTTGGGGCAGCAGATTAGGGGTTAATAAGTGTAATGTAGGTTTTGGTGATGTTGGGGGCAGCAGATTGGGGGTTAATAACTAATGTAGGTGGTGGTGACATTGGGGACGGCAGATTAGGGGTTAATAAGTGTAATGTAGGTGTCGGCGACATCGGGGGCAGAAGATTAGGGGTTAATAAGTGTAGGTAGGTGGCGGCGACATTGGGGGCGGCAGATTAGGGGTTAATAAGTGTAATGTAGGTGGCTGCGGTGTCGGGGGTGGCAGATTAGGGGTTAATAAGTGTAATGTAGGTGGCGGCGATGTCGGGGGCAGCAGATTAGGGGTGTTTAGACTCAGGGTTCATGTTAGGGTGTTAGGTGTAAACATAAATTTAGTTTCCCCATAGGAATCAATGGGGCTGCGTTACGGAGCTTTACGCTGCTTTTTTGCAGGTGTTAGGCTTTTTTTCAGCCGGCTCTCCCCATTGATGTCTATGGGGAAATAGTGCACGAGCACGTAAAACCAGCTCACCGCTGACTTAAGCAGCGCTGGTATTGGAGTGCGGTATGGAGCACAATTTTGCTCTACCCTCACTTCTTGCCTAATAACGCCGGGTTTATGAAAACCTGTAATTCCAGCGCTGTAGGTAAGTGAGCGGTGACAATAACGTGCAAGTTAGCACCGCACCCCTCATAACGCAAAACTCATAATCTAGCCAAATGTAATGTTTTTGTTTTTTTTGTAGTGTTAGGGTTTTTTTAATTTGTAATTTAGTTTTTTTTATTTTTTTGTTAATTTTATTTAAAATTTTATTAAAAGTTTTAAAATAGTAATGTTAGGTTACTTTATAGTTTAAACTTAAGTTATTTTATTTCAAATGTAAGTTTTTATTTATTTAAAGATAGTTATATTGTAAATTTTATTTAAATTTAGGGGGGTGTTAGGTTTAGGGGTTAATAGTTAATTTAGTGTTTTGCTATGTGTTGGGCCGGCAGTTTAGGGGTTAATAGGTTTAGTTTAGTAATTGCGATGTGGGGGGCTAGCGGTTTAGGCGTTAATAGGTTTATATAGTGTTGGCTATGTGGGTGGGCAGTGGATTAGGGGTTAATAAGTTTAATAACAAAATGTATGCTTACCTGATAAATGTATTTATTTCTGGATATGGAGAGTCCATAACATCATTAATTACTAGTGGGATTATTACTCCTGGACAACAGGAGGAGGCAAAGAGCATCACAGCAGAGCTGTTAAGTATCACTTCTCTTCCCATAATCCCCAGCCATTCGACCAAAGGTGTAGAAGTGCCTGAGGTTTAGTAAAAAATAACTGTCTTAAATTAAATTAAGGGTGGGGTCGTGGACTCTCTATATCCAGAAATAAATAAATGTATCAGGTAAGCATACATTTTGTTTTCTTTCCTAAGATATGGAGAGTCCACAACGTCATCAACTACTAGTTGGAACCAATACCCAAGCTAGAGGACACAGATGAGGGTTTTTTGCGGGGCATTTCCCCAAAGAAATCAGCTCTTTTACCTTTAAAAAAAATACAAACAACCCCCCCCCCCCCAACAGTAAAACCCATCTCAGCCAAATGGAATTAAAGGTGAAAAAATCCATTTGGCTGATGCAATCAGGCAATAGGATTGAGCTTAAGGTTTGTTTCACAGGTAGGTATTTAGTTTTAAATAGGAATTATTTAGTTAAAGGGACACTGAACCCAAATTTTTTCTTTTGTGATTCAGATAGAGCATGCAATTTTAAACAACTTTCTAATTTACTCCTATTATCAAATTTTCTTCGTTCTCCTGCTATCTTTATTTGAAAAAGAAAGTCCAGAACCTTGGACAGCACTTGTTTATTGGTGGATGAATGTATCCACCAATCAGCAAGAACAACCCAGGTTGTTTACCAAAACGGGCCAGCATCTAAACTTACATTCTTGCTTTTTAAATAAAGATACCAAGAGAATGAAAAACATTTGCTAATAGGAGTAAATTAGAAAGTTGCTTAAAATTGCATGCTCTATCTGAATCACAAAAGAAAAAAAATGGGTTCAGTGTCCCTTTAATGATAGGATTTTTTATTTAGATTTATTTTAATTATATTTAAGTTAGTGGGTGTTAGGGTTAGACTTAGGTTTAGGGGTTAATAAATTTAGTATAGTGGCGGCGACGTTGGGGGTGGCAGATTAGGGGTTAATAAATGTAGGTAGGTGGCGGCGATGTTAGGGGCGGCAGATTAGGGGTTAATAATATTTAACTAGTGTTTGCGAGGCGGGAGTGCGGCGGTTTAGGAGTTAATATTTTTATTATAGTGGCGGCAATGTCCGGAGTGGCAGATTAGGGGTTAATAAGTGTAGGTAGGTGGCGGCAACATTGGGGGCGGGAGATTAGGGGTTAATAAATATAATGTAGGTGGCGGCGATGTTTGGGGCAGCAGATTAGGGGTTAATAAGTATAATGTAGGTGGTGGCAATGTTGGGGGCAGTAGATTGGGGGTTAATAACTAATGTAGGTGGCGGCGACATTGGGGATGGCAGATTAGGGGTTAATAAGTGTAATGTAGGTGTCGGCGACATCGGGGGCAGAAGATTAGAGGTTAATAAGTGTAGGTAGGTGGCGGCGACATTGGGGGCGGCAGATTAGGGGTTAATAAGTGTAATGTAGGTGGCTGCGGTGTCGGGGGTGGCAGATTAGGGGTTAATAAGTGTAATGTAGGTGGTGGCGATGTCGGGGGCAGCAGATTAGGGGTGTTTAGACTCAAGGTTCATGTTAGGGTGTTAGGTGTAAACATAAATTTAGTTTCCCCATAGGAATCAATGGGGCTGCGTTACAGAGCTTTACGCTGCTTTTTTGCAGGTGTTAGGCTTTTTTTCAGCCGGCTCTCCCCATTGATGTCTATGGGGAAATAGTGCACGAGCACGTAAAACCAGCTCACCGCTGACTTAAGCAGCGCTGGTATTGGAGTGCGGTATAGAGCACAATTTTGCTTTACTCTCACTTCTTGCCTAATAACGCCGGGTTTATGAAAACCTGTAATTCCAGCGCTGTAGGTAAGTGAGCGGTGACAATAACGTGCAAGTTAGCACCGCACCCCTCATAACGCAAAACTCATAATCTAGCCAAATGTAATGTTTTTGTTTTTTTTGTAGTGTTAGGGTTTTTTTAATTTGTAATTTTTTTTTTTATTTTTTTTTGTTAATTTTATTTAAAATTGTATTAAAAGTTTTAAAATAGTAATGTTAAGTTACTTTATAGTTTAAACTTAAGTTATTTTATTTCAAATGTAAGTTTTTATTTATTTAAAGATAGTTATATTGTACATTTTATTTAAATTTGGGGTGTTAGGTTTAGGGGTTAATAGTTTAATTTAGTGATTTGCTATGTGTTGGGCCGGCAGTTTAGGGGTTAATAGGTTTAGTTTAGTAATTGCAATGTGGGGGCTGGCGGTTTAGGGGTTAATAATTTTAGTTTAGTAGTTGCAATGTGGGGGGCTAGCGGTTTAGGCGTTAATAGGTTTATATAGTGTTGGCTATGTGGGTGGGCAGTGGATTAGGGGTTAATAAGTTTAATAACAAAATGTATGCTTACCTGATAAATGTATTTATTTCTGGATATGGAGAGTCCATAACATCATTAATTACTAGTGGGATTATCACTCCTGGACAACAGGAGGAGGCAAAGAGCATCACAGCAGAGCTGTTAAGTATCACTTCTCTTCCCATAATCCCCAGCCATTCGACCAAAGGTGTAGAAGTGCCTGAGGTTTAGTAAAAAATAACTGTCTTAAATTAAATTAAGGGTGGGGTCGTGGACTCTCTATATCCATAAATAAATAAATTTATCAGGTAAGCATACATTTTGTTTTCTTTCCTAAGATATGGAGAGTCCACAACGTCATCAATTACTAGTGGGAACCAATACCCAAGCTAGAGGACACAGATGAGGGATAACAAGACAGGCAGACCTAAACAGAAGGCACCAACGCTTGAAGAACATTTCTCCCAAAAGAATCCTTGGCCGAGGCAAAAGTATAAAATTTGGAAAAAGTATGCAGAGAGGACCAAGTTGCAGCCTTGCAAATCTGTTCCGCAGAAGCTTAATTTTTGAAAGCCCAAGAAGAGGAACAGCCCTTGTGGATTGAGCCGTAATTCTCTCAGGAGGCTGCTGACCAGCAATCTCATAAGCAAAACGAATTATACTTCTCAACCAGAGAGAAAGAGAAGTAGCTGTAGCTTTCTGACCATAAAGGGACATTAAACCCACAATTTTTCTTTCATGATTTAGAAAGAGCATGCCATTTTAAACAACTTTCTAATTTACTTCTATTATCTATTTTGCTTCATTCTCTTGACATTCTTTGCTGAAAAGCATATCTAGATAGGTTCAGACGCTGCTGATTGGTGGCTGCACATAGATGCCTTGTGTGATTGGCTCACCCATGTGCATTGCTATTTCTTAAACAAAATATATCTAAAGAATGAAGTAAATTAGATAATAGAAGTAAATTTGAATGTTGTTTAAAATTGTATTCTCTATCTGAATAATGAAAGAAACAAATTTGGTTTAATGTCCCTTTAATGCTTTCCAGAGAAACAAACAAACATGGTGTAAGGCTTTAACAACTTTGAGTAGAGGTTAGACATGGGTTTGTAGCTTCTCATGTTGTTTAATTCAATATTGAGGAATTGAACCTTGAAAAAGAGAAGCATTTGGTCTCTAGTTAAAAGTTAGTTAGAGACTTGAATATTTCAGGATAATAATAGAGTGAATATGAATATTTACTTATTGCAATCTGTAACAAAAGTATTCTTAGAGTTTGTAGAATATACCTTGAAATCAGTTTGTTTTAAAGAGAGTAACACATATGATATTATGTAATTACTTAGTCCTTGCTACAAAGTCATAGCGTACATTTCAGTTACAAAGTATTGTCCCAATTATAGATGAGAATGAGCACATAGTATTGTATAGTTAGCACTTGTTTAACTTAATACGAGGAAGATGCAGAGTACCTGTATTAGATTAACTGAATGGCTGCGTCTGTTAGTTTCTCTGTTAGTTGTGGCTCTGAGCGGACATGGAAGCGAGGCTTGTGACGCCAATACAGGTTGATGTGAATCGGGTAAGACCGCAGCAAGCGGTAGATTGATAGGCAATGGAAACTGAAAGTGAACTTGACTCAAGTTAGCAATTAGTAGTAGCTGAAAATACAGGGAGTGCAGAATTATTAGGCAAATGAGTATTTTGACCACATCATCCTCTTTATGCATGTTGTCTTACTCCAAGCTGTATAGGCTCGAAAGCCTACTACCAATTAAGCATATTAGGTGATGTGCATCTCTGTAATGAGAAGGGGTGTGGTCTAATGACATCAACACCCTATATCAGGTGTGCATAATTATTAGGCAACTTCCTTTCCTTTGGCAAAAGGGGTCAAAAGAAGGACTTGTCAGGCTCAGAAAAGTCAAAAATAGTGAGATATCTTGCAGAGGGATGCAGCACTCTTAAAATTGCAAAGCTTCTGAAGCGTGATCATCGAACAATCAAGCGTTTCATTCAAAATAGTCAACAGGGTCGCAAGAAGCGTGTGGAAAAACCAAGGCGCA
The DNA here is from genome assembly GCF_027579735.1 of Bombina bombina. Lineage (NCBI taxonomy): Eukaryota > Metazoa > Chordata > Amphibia > Anura > Bombinatoridae > Bombina > Bombina bombina. The sequence goes on from NC_069500.1 coordinate 128,859,719, forward strand.
AAATAACTGCCCATGAACTGAGAAAAGTCAAGCGTGCAGCTGCCAAGATGCCACTTGCCACCATTTTTGCCATATTTCAGAGCTGCAACATCACTGGAGTACCCAAAAGCACAAGGTGTGCAATACTCAGAGACATGACCAAGGTAAGAAAGGCTGAAAGACGACCACCACTGAACAAGACACACAAGCTGAAACGTCAAGACTGGGCCAAGAAATATCTCAAGACTGATTTTTCTAAGGTTTTATGGACTGATGAAATGAGAGTGAGTCTTGATGGGCCAGATGGATGGGCCCGTGGCTGGATTGGTAAAGGGCAGAGAGCTCCAGTCTGACTCAGACGCCAGCAAGGTGGAAGTGGAGTACTGGTTTGGGCTGGTATCATCAAAGATGAGCTTGTGGGGCCTTTACGGGTTGAGGATGGAGTCAAGCTCAACTCCCAGTCCTACTGCCAGTTTCTGGAAGACACCTTCTTCAAGCAGTGGTACAGGAAGAAGTCTGCATCCTTCATGCAGGACAATGCTCCATCACACGCGTCCAAGTACTCCACAGCGTGGCTGGCAAGAAAGGGTATAAAATAAGAAAATCTAATGACATGGCCTCCTTGTTCACCTGATCTGAACTGTGATGATAGACTGCGCTAGAAAAAGAGGGAATGGCTAGTGAGTTTAAAAAGGACTTCCTCTAAAGGTCCCAAAGAAGGAGTAAGCATGCAGAGAGAAAACACACCAGCGCCAAAAATAGGCTGTAATACCCAAGGAACACAGAGTCAATATATAGATAAAGGTAAATATTTATTACTGGACTATAAACATAACAATATAGGAATTAAAAGACTTTGGTAGTTCTCACTATGTTAAAAGAACTAAAGGGTATTCAGGTTGGCCAACCTTAAATTCTTGTATTACAACAATAGGAGTATCTATAAGGGCATATATAAAACATAAAAAAGCTTCATATAAAAGCTATCTAAGCATAGAAGAAATAGAATCTAGCAGCACACATTTAAAAAAGGCGAAAAAATAAATATAGAATATAGCAGATATAGAAACTGAATGGACAAGGGATCAGTGCACGGAGCACTAATAAACCTTGTTTCAAATATACCTTGTTTCAAATATAACATCCACTTCTAGTTGTGGGTAAAAACAAATTTTAGATAAGAACAGTCTTAGAATTAAAGTCTTTAAGTCTGTATTACCAATGTTCATATGGCATATAACTTCAGTAAATGACAAACGGGTTGAATATATAAGTTCAGGTTAACCTGTATAATGTGCAGCTGAGAGGTACCTTTGACGTATTCTTTGTATTTTATCCAGTTCTGTTCTTCTAATGTAGAAACACTGTATTTGCCTCTAATAGAAGCTAGGCATGGGGATCCTTCAAATTTCTCAGAAGATAGCCGATCGTGAAGCCGGTTAGAACTCCTCGGCGTTCTCCCACTGTGAACCTGCAGAGTGCGCGCCTTCTCCTGAAGGGGCTCTGATTGGTCCTGGTTGTTTTGAGGGAGTTACCGCTCTCGATGAGGATACCGGCTCTACGGCTGTGGTAGCAAGTGATATCGAGTTGTATCCAAGACGTCCTATGCGTCCTCAGCAATCTCCTTAGGTTGGAAAAGTGTAGCAGCAACGCGTTTCAACTGAGAGAACTCAGTCTTTGTCAAGCTGCTTTTCCTTAGCTCTGTGGGGTTTAAATAACCCCTAAGTATTCACTATTAAGCGGACAGCAATTATTCAATTTGCAAAAGTTGCAACATAGTAATTTAGTAAAAGCATGTCACAAGAGAATTATCTGATACTATAAAAATATAACCTTTGACTAGAATAGTGGAAATACCAAGTTTATTCTGCAAGTTTAATTAAAATACGAATTTACACATATAAAAATTTGCATATATAAAAGAATTAATCTTACTGAATGTAACTCGCTTTAATAAAAAGTAACTAGCTTTGGTAAGAATAGCACAGTAATAAAATATTTTATAGAATTTATATTTAAGCAAAGATGTGAACGTATCAATTTTTGAGCGCTAATAATTAATATATAAAAAGGTAGTTTATATAGACTTAATACGAATGTTAAGAAAGCAGCTTTTAATAAATAAAATAAAATAAAATAAATAAATAATTAGGGGAACAAAAATTGTGACTTTGAATAGTGGGTATTTTAGTTCAGGAGTTTAAAAAACAATTAAGATTGAAATCTAGATTTAACCCTTCTGGTTTTAATGTTCGGAGTTCGAATATCCATTTAGCCTCATTTTGTAATAGTAGGTGAGACAGATTACCCCCTCTTTTCTTTTCCTTTATTTTAGCTATTGCTGCGAAATTAAAAAAATTTAAGTTATTATTACAGCATGTCCTAAAGTGTTTGGCCACTGGAAGGTCTTTGTTTCTATCTTTTTCTGAATTTTCAATGGAGTTTATATGTTCCCTAATTCTCTCTCTTATTGTTCTCTCCGTTTCACCTATATACTGTTTCCCACATTTTTTACAAGTTATCAGATAGATAGCATTGATATCAATACATCGTATAGTCTCTTTTATTGTGTAGTTTTTCTTTGTATTTGTTGAGGTAAAACTTTTTGTTTTATTGGCATATTTACATGCCTTACATGTTAGGCATGGGTAAAAACCTTGTAGTTTTTCCCCAAATAGATCTTTTGTAGATTTGCAAGTATTTTGTTTATATGTTGGGGCTAGTTTACTTTTTAGGTTTTTAGTTTTTTTGTATACAAATTTGGGATTGTTTAGTAATATAGTCCCTATGTGAGGGTCAGATTTAAGGATTTTCCAATGGGCTTTAATAATTTTTTCTAATTTATGCCTATCTTCACTGAACTCAGTGATAAAAGGTAGAAAAAAAATTTCTGTAGTTATAGAGGCATCTGGAATAGTTTCTTTTGTTTTATATTGCAAAATATCTTTTCTATTTCTTTAATCTTAATTCTTTCTATTTCTATTTTATCTTCAGAATATCCTCTTTCAATAAATTTATTCTTTAGTGTTATGGACTGACTTTTGAAGTCACTATCTTCTTTACAGTTTCTTTTTAATCTCAAGAACTGTCCTTTTGGGATATTATTTTTCCATTTTTGTAAGTGACAGCTTGTTTCGTGGATAAAGTTATTAGCATCAACTTCCTTAAAGTAGGTTTTAGTTGTGACAGTATTGTTTTTAATGCTAATTTCCAAATCTAGATAGTGGACATTTTCTTTGCTAATATCGGCTGTGAATTTTAGGTTAAGATTATTATCGTTCATACTATTTAAGCACTCTAGTAATAGATCATTACTTCCCTTCCAGATAATAAACAAATCATCTATATATCTTTTATAGACAATTATGTTACTTTTTTAAGGGCTTTGATTAAGGAATTTATTTTCCCACTCTCCCATGAACAGATTTGCGTAGCTAGGGGCAAATTTAGTGCCCATAGCTGTGCCGCAAATCTGTTCATAGAATGTGTCTTCATATAGGAAAAAATTGTGTGTAAGAATAAATTTAATACTATCAAGAAGAAACTCTCTTTGTTCTTTTTTGAAAAGTGGGTCATTTTTAAGAAACAAATCAATTGCTTTAATGCCATCTTCATGTTTTATAGATGTATATAATGATTGCACATCACATGTTACCAAAATGTATTCGTTTGACCATAGAAAATTATCCAAAAGTAGTAATAGGCTAGTGGAGTCTCTAAGATATGATTCTAGTTGTGTCACATATTTCTGTAAAAATTTATCAATATAGGCCGACAAATTTGCAGTTAGAGAGTTAATACCAGCAATAATAGGTCTACCTGGTGGTTTGGTGGCCGATTTGTGGATTTTTGGTAGTGCATAAATTGCTGGTATTATGGGGTATTTCGGAAGTAGAAAATCAAATTCCTTATCGTTTAGAATACCTAAGTCTAGGGCCTTTTCCAAATGATGTTTGAGGAATAATTTATAAATTCCAGTAGGGTTGACTTTTAATTTTTTATAGGTGTTAGTGTCCTCAATTAAGTCTTCTACCATTTTGTTATATGTTTCTTTATCTAAAATTACAATCCCCCCTCCCTTGTCCGCTGGCTTTATTATAACTTCTTTATTCTGTTCTAATTCTTTGATCAAGGTTTTTTGCTTCAATGTTATATTGTGTTTTATTTTATTATTTTGGTTTAAGTTTCTAATATCTTCTAATATCATTTTTTCAAAGGTTTCTATGTATATCCCTTTATCTTGCTTGGGATAAAAGTTGGATTTATTTTTCAGACCTGAGTGAATGTAATCATTGGTTTTGGAAGTGCTTGGTTCATTTATTGTTGAGGCTAGATTAAGGTCTCTTTCATATGGCGTTTTCATAAAATATTTTTTCAGAGTTAGGTTTCGTATGAATTTGTTAGCATCTATAAATGAGTTAAATTTATTTAATTTTCTCGTGGGAGCGAATGATAAACCTTTATTAAGGATTTCAATGTGTTCATTGTCTAGCTTAATTTTACTGAGATTAAAAATTCCATTAGGTTTTATCTCATTCTCTTTACTTTTTGCATGTGTTTGTACATCCCTTCTGTTTTTTCTCTGTAGGCCTCTCCCTCGTTTTCCTCTTCTTCTGAGTGATTTCTTTTTCTCCGATTGCTTTGATGATAGCCCGCCCCTAAAAAACGTGGTTCAGCATATTCAGCTGGTTTCTCTAAATTGGATAGTGGAATCTCATTATCAGTTAGATTTTCTAGAGGTCTAAAGCTATTATGTGTAGGTGTTCAGCTTGACAAAGACTGAGTTCTCTCAGTTGAAACGCGTTGCTGCTACACTTTTCCAACCTAAGGAGATTGCTGAGGACGCATAGGACGTCTTGGATACAACTCGATATCACTTGCTACCACAGCCGTAGAGCCGGTATCCTCATCGAGAGCGGTAACTCCCTCAAAACAACCAGGACCAATCAGAGCCCCTTCAGGAGAAGGCACGCACTCTGCAGGTTCACAGCGGGAGAACGCCGAGGAGTTCTAACCGGCTTCACGATCGGCTATCTTCGGAGAAATTTGAAGGATCCCCATGCCTAGCTTCTATTAGAGGCAAATACAGTGTTTCTACATTAGAAGAACAGAACTGGATAAAATACAAAGAATACGTCAAAGGTACCTCTCAGCTGCACATTATACAGGTTAACCTGAACTTATATATTCAACCCGTTTGTCATTTACTGAAGTTATATGCCATATGAACATTGGTAATACAGACTTAAAGACTTTTATTCTAAGACTGTTCTTATCTAAAATTTGTTTTTACCCACAACTAGAAGTGGATGTTATATTTGAAACAAGGTATATTTGAAACAAGGTTTATTAGTGCTCCGTGCACTGATCCCTTATCCATTCAGTTTCTATATCTGCTATATTCTATATTTATTTTTTCGCCTTTTTTAAATGTGTGCTGCTAGATTCTATTTCTTCTATGCTTAGATAGCTTTTATATGAAGCTTTTTTATGTTTTATATATGCCCTTATAGATACTCCTATTGTTGTAATACAAGAATTTAAGGTTGGCCAACCTGAATACCCTTTAGTTCTTTTAACATAGTGAGAACTACCAAAGTCTTTTAATTCCTATATTGTTATGTATATAGTCCAGTAATAAATATTTACCTTTATCTATATATTGACTCTGTGTTCCTTGGGTATTACAGCCTATTTTTGGCGCTGGTGTGTTTTCTCTCTGCATGCTTTCACCTGATCTGAACCCCATTGAGAACCTCTGGTCCATCATCAAATGTGAGATTTACAAGGAGGGAAAACAGTACACCTCTCTGAACAGTGTCTGGGAGGCTGTGGTTGATGCTGCACGCAATGTTGATGGTGAACAGATCAAAACACTGACAGAATCCATGGATGGCAGGCTTTTGAGTGTCCTTGCAAAGAAAGGTGGCTATATTGGTCACTGATTTGTTTTTGAATGTCAGAAATGTATATTTGTTTTTTTTTTTTTTGTTTTTTTTGTTTTGTTTTTTTTTCAAGTTTTTATAGTTACAGAAAAGAAAAATATTACATTCATTTGCAGCACATAGATATGAAAAATATCCACATCATGTGAAATGTATATTTGTGAATGTTGAGATGTTATATTGGTTTCACTGGTAAAAATAAATAATTGAAATGGGTATATATTTGTTTTTGTTAAGTTGCCTAATAATTATGCACAGTAATAGTCACCTGCACACACAGATATCCCCCTAAAATAGCTATAACTAAAAACAAACTAAAAACTACTTCCAAAACTATTCAGCTTTGATATTAATGAGTTTTTTGGGTTCATTGAGAACATGGTTGTTGTTCAATAATAAAATTAATCCTCAAAAATACAACTTGCCTAATAATTCTGCACTCCCTGTATAAAGTTACCACTTATGATGATGAACAAAACTTAATTCAATTCAAGATGAAAAGCATATCCTCGGTAGTGAAGTGTCCCACGAAGCAAGGAGGTAAACGTCTCAAATAAGTCAGGATTCAAAGTAAGTGAAATTGGCTCCTTGAGCAGTGAGAGACAGATGCACTGAATACACACTAATTATCAAGCAAAGAGGAAGGGGAATAAACATCCTTTTAAAGGTAGATGTGTAGAAGGGAAAACCATCTTAAAGGTACATAGGTACATAGGGATATGACAGATCCCCCTTCTCAAGGAATCCTCTACGAGGATTCTGGACAAGGTTTATGCGGGTAGGTTCTATGGAAAATAGAAGTCAACTTAGGAGCATGAACATCCTGACTCGATACCCAAGAATCCTCTTCAGGACCATAGCCCTTCCATCGAACCAAGTACTTAAGATGTTTTTTTCCTTATTCTAGAATCCAGTAAGCTTTCTACTTGGTATTCTGAGTGATCATCAATTTATACTGGGGGTGGAGGTATTCTTTGTGAAGATTGGAATCAGGAACATAAGGTTTCAGAAGTGAAACATGGAAGGATGGATGAATCTTGTATGTTTTGGGTAACTTGAGGATGACTGCATTTGGGTGACTTTTGTGACAGGAGAAGGTCCAATGAACTGGTTAGCTAATTTTTTACTTGGCACATTCAACTTGAGATTCTTTGTGGAAAGCCAGACTAAGTCGCCTTTTTGGTAAGGAGGATTATGTCTTCTCTGTTGGTCATAGTAAAACTTATGTTTAACTTTGGCATCATTTAGGTGTTTTTTAAGTAGTATTAAAGATGTTTTGATCTTATTGGAGAAGTTCATTGCGGCTGGTGTTATGGAAGTTGAGGATAAGGTTGGAAAAGTTGAGGGATTGTATCCAAAAGTAGCCATGAAAGGACTGGATTTTATGGATGAGTTGAATGAGTTATTGTATGCAAACAATGATTTGAAATTGGTAAGTCAACGATAAAATCCATAGATATTTGAGACCAGGGAATGTCTGGGGTTGGCAAAGATTTCAGTAATCCATAGGGTTTTTGGTTATCAAATTTATTTCGGGCACAGTTTTGGCAAGAGTGAACATACTTGTAAACTTCTTGTGCTAAGTTTGGCCACCAGAAATGTATTTGTATAAGTTCTTTTGTCTTGGAGATGCCTGGATGGCCAGCAAGGGGAGTGTTGTGGAATTGGTGAAGAATTTGATTTCGTCTTGAGCCTGGTACATAAAGTTGGTTTTTGTGGTAGAATAATCCTGAAGATTATTTTCTTAGCATGGTTATGGAATGTTCTTGTCCTTTTTTAGTGCTGACAGAATATCTGACCTTAGTGTCGTAAGAACACCAATGAATCTTTCAGGTGGAAGAATGTAGGTAGGTTTTTCTTTTTCAGGAGTTTCTGACATGCTACGGGATAGAGCATCAGCTTTAGCATTTTTTGAACCAGGTCGGTAGGTTATTAGGAAATCGAACCTATCAAAAAATAGACTCCATCTCACCTGTCTGAAATATAATGCCTTGTTGTTTCTGAGCTACTGTAAATTCTTGTGGTCAGTATACAGTATATTAGGAAAAGTTTCTGTGTCCCTTCTAGTAGGTGACACCAAGTCTCAAGAGCACATTTTATTGCCAGAAGTCCTTTATCTCCAACTGAGTAAGTAATCTTGGCAGGACTCAAGACTCTTGAAAAAAAGGCAATTGGATGTAAGGCAGAAGAGATGGATTTGCGCTGAGAAAGTATGGCACCAAGTCCTATATTGGGAGCATCCACTTCAACTGCATATTTAAGGTCAGGTCACAAAACGTGATTTGAGAGTATCAAATGCATCTTGAGATTCTTGTGTCCATTTGAACTTGAATTGAGTGCCTGTCAATTTAGTCAATGGTTTAACTATTGTAGAAAAAGTATGTATTAAGTTTCTGTAGAAGTTAGAGAACCCTAAATAATGTGGTAGGGATTTAACTGATGTGGGACGAGGCTAATTTTATATTGCTTATACTTTTTCTGGGTCCATTTGGATTCCATTCCAAGAGATGCTATATCCTAGGAATTTTATCTTATGAACGGGGAACTGACATTTTTCCATCTTTGCGTATAATTGGTGTTCTCTTAGTCTGTTTAGAACCCAACATACGTGTTTTATGTGTTCTTCTTTATTTAGTGAATAGGTCAATATGTCATCTAAATAAATAACGACACATACATCCATGAGATCTTTGAATATTTAATTTATGAAGAATTGGAAGGTAGTGGGAGTGTTGCATAATCCAAACGGCATTACATTGTACTCAAATAAGCCATAACGGGTTCTAAAAGCGGTCTTCCACTCATCCCAACTGCGTATCCTAATGAGATTGTAGGCTCCCTTGAGGTCTAGTTTTGTGTAAATGGTGGCTTTGTTTAATCGTTCTAGAAGTTCAGGGATTAAGGGGAGTGGGTATTGGTTTTTGATAGTAATGGTATTTAATGCTCTATAGTCTATGATGGATCAAAGAGTTCCATCTTTATTGGTAACAAAGAAAATTCCTGCCCCAGCAGAGGAGATTGAATGACTGATGAATCCCTTTTTCAAGTTTTTGTCTAAGTATTCTCGAAGATAATGTAATTCATGCTGAGATAATAGAAATATTCTTCCAAATGGAATCTTGGCATCAGGTTTTGTTTAAATAGGACAATCAAATGTTTTATGTGGTGGTAGGTTTTCAGCTTCTTTGAGATTGAATACATCAGTAAAATCTTGATATTCTGCTGGTAGTTGTTGTTCAGTATGAGCTATAGTTGTATAAGGGAAACAAGTTGTGGAACAAAAAGTAGAATGGAAACTCAATTTATTCTCTTCCCAATCAATAGACGGATTGTGTTTAACAACCATTAATGCCCTAATATAATAGGATGTAGAGAACTGGGTATCACATCGAAAGATAAATATTCTGTTTGACCATCTTTTGTAGTTACGTGTAGTGGTATGGTGTGTTGTGTGATAGGTCCTTTTAAAAAATAGGAACCGTCAATGACCTTTGCATGGATTGGCGTTGTTTTTTCAATACAAGGAATTTTATTTGCCTTTCCCATTTTATCATCCATAAATACTCCAAAAGCTCAGGAGTCAATCATAGCCTCTGCCTGGAACTGAAGATGTTCCCACTGTAAGGATAACATAATGGAGATATGAGTTTTCTGTTTATGTTGGGATAAAGAGAGAATAGATTTTATCTTACCCTTTCTTTGTCGATTCAGAATATGACAAGTTGAGAACGAATGATTCTTTTGTACACAATACATACAGAGGTTCGATATACGTCTCCTGAGTTTTTCTTCATGAGATAATGGACCTCTGAATGTCCCTATTTCCATAGGTGTTGAACTGTTGGAGATTTTATCCACATTAGAAGGTGTAGATCTCCTGTAATTGGATTCATGCATTGACCTCTCTGCTCTTCTCTCCCTGTATCTCCTATCCATGTTGACACAGACCTTAATGAGATTCTCTAAGGTATCTGGCATCTCAATTCTAGATAAGTCGTCTTTTAAATTTTCTGACAAGCCTAATCTAAATTGATTTTCTAAACTAACTGTGTTCCATAATGAGTCTGTTGCCCATAATTGGAAATCGGCTATATAGTCCTTCACGGGTCTTTAACCCTGTTTTAAAACCCGTAAAAAAATTTCTGCAGTGTTTTGTTTATTAGAGTCTTCATATAAGACTGCCATAGCAGAAAATTTTTTATCAAGAGAGTCCAGGAGTATATCATTAGTTTTAAATAATCTTTTGGCCCATGTCCTGGGTTCCCCACACAAATAAGAAATTGTACTGCAAACTTTAATTTTATCATTGTAATATGTTTGAGGCTTTAGAGAAAAGAACAAGTAGCAAGCGTTTTTCAAACCTCTAAATTCAGAGCATACACCTGAAAATATAAAGGGTGGATTAATATGTGGTTCAGGATGCTGTGTTGTCTTATGTTATATAATGTCATTAAGCAATCCTTTTAAGGTTGTGTTCTCTGTTTGTAAGGTAGGTATAGCTTGTGCAAGAATATCTACCTTTTGGTTAAGGTTTTGAATCTGATTTGTTACTTCATTTGCATCCATTTCACTCTTTCCCTTTAGGGTAATAGGCTTGATAAATAATTATGTAAGGCTTTAACCACTTTGATTAGAGGTTAGATATGGGTTTGTAGCTTCTCAAGTTGTTTAATTCAATATTGAGGAATTGAACCTTGAAAAAGAGAAGCATTTGGTCTCTAGTTAAAAGTTAGTTAAACGTAATCAGCACAAGCTGGGTTTAACTACAAGTTGCACAGATAGAGACTTGAATATTTCAGGATAATAATAGAGTGAATATGAATATTTACTTATTGCAATCTGTAACAAAAGTATTCTTAGAGTTTGTAGAATATACCCTGAAATTAGTTTGTTTTAAAGAGAGTAACACATATCATATTATGTAATTACTTAGTCTTTGCTACTCATCTATATATTGTCCCAATTATAGATGAGAATGAGCACATAGTATTGTACAGTTAGCACTTGTTTAACTTAATACGAGGAAGATGCAGAGTACCTGTATTAGATGAACTGAATGGCTGCGTCTGTTAGTTGCGGCTGTGAGTGGACATGAAAGCGAAGCTCGTGACGTCTGTACAGGTTGATGTGACTCTGTGAATTGGGTAAGACTGCAGCAAGCGGTAGATTGATAGGCAATGGAAACTGAAAGTAAACTTGACTTCTTGTTAGCAATTAGTAGTAGCTGAAAATGCAAACGGCTAGATTACGAGTTTTTGTCGGTAAGGCTTGCGGGGCTAACTAGCCTTTTTTTCCCACCGCTCTCTTAAGACAACGCTGGTATTACAGTTTTTTTTAAACCTGGCGTTAGCCGCAAAAAGGTGAGCGTAGAGCAGAATTTAGCTCCACATCTCACCTCAATACCAGCGTTGGTTAAGTCAGCGGTGAGCTGGCTGAACGTGCTCGTGCACAATTTCCCCATAGGAAACAATGGGGCTGAGCTGGCTGAAAAAAACCTAACACCTGCAAAAAAGCAGAGTAAAACTCCTAACGCAGCCCCATTGTTTCCTATGGGGAAATTAATTTTATGTCTGCACCTAACACCCTAACATGAACCCCGAGTCTAAACACCCCTAATCTTACACTTATTAACCCCTAATCTGCCGCCCCCACTATTGCTGGCACCTACATTATATTATTAACCCCTAATCTGCCGCTCCGGACACCGCCGCCACCTACATTATCCCTATGAACCCCTAATCTACTGCCCCCAACATCGCAGACACCTACATTATATTTATTAACCCCTAATCTGCCCCCCCAACGTCGCCGCAACCTAACAACATTTATTAACCCCTAATCTGCCGCCCACAACGTTGCCGCTACTATATTAAATTTATTAACCCCTAAACCTAAGTCTAACCCTAACCCTAACCCCCCTAACTTAAATATATTTTAAATTAAACGAAAAAAATTTAACATAATTAAATAAATTAATCCTATTTAAAACTAAATACTTACCTATAAAATAAACCCTAAGCTAGCTACAATATAACTAATTAGTGTATATAGTTTAGGATTTATATTTATTTTACAGGCAAGTTTGTATTTATTTTAACTAGGTACAATAGTTATTAAATAGTTATTAACTATTTAATAACTACCTAGCTAAAATAAAGACAAAATTAACTGTAAAATAAATCCTAACCTAAGTTAAAATTGCACCTGACACTACACTATCATTAAATAAATTACCTAAACTACCTACAATTAATTACAATTAAATTAAATAAACTAAATTACGAAAAAAAACCCACTAAATTACAGGGGAAAAAAAAGAATTACAAGAATTTTAAACTAATTACACCTAATCTAATCCCCCTAATAAAATAAAAAAGCCCCCCAAAATAAAATTCCCTACCCTATACTAAATTACAAATAGCCCTTAAAAGGGCCTTTTGCGGGGCATTGCCCCAAAGTAATCAGCTCTTTCACCTGTAAAATAAATACAATACCCCCCCAACATTAAAACCCACCACCCACACACCCAACCCTACTCTAAAACCCACCCAATCCCCCCTTAAAAAATCCTAACACTAACCCCCCTGAAGATCTCCCTACCTTGAGCCGTCTTCACCCAGCCGGGCACAAGTGGACCTTCAGAGGGGCAGAAGTCTTCATCCGATCCGGGCAGAAGAGGTCCTCCAAGCGGCAGAAGTCTTCATCCAAGCGGCATCTTCTATCTTGATCCATCCAGAGCGGAGCAGGTCCATCTTCAATCCAGCCGACGCTGAGCCATCCTCTTCAAACGACGTCCTAACACTGAATGAAAGTTCCTTTAAATGACGTCATCTAAGATGGCGTCCCTTGAATTCCAATTGGCTGATAGGATTCTGGATCAGCCAATAGGATTTTTCCTACCTTAATTCCAAGATAATATCTATGGAATGCAATGGCTCAAACGGAGCCTGCTGCAAAAAAGAACAAGGTTAAGGCTCCATGGATGAGCAACAGACTAAAACAGAGGCCTGATTTTGACCAGGGCCTGACAAAAAGATTGAACATCTGGAACATCTGCCAGACACTTGAGAAACAAAATAGATAATGCAGGAATCTGACCCTTCAGAGAACTGACTGACAATCCCTTCTCCAGACCTTCCTGGAGAAAGGACAAATCCTAGGAATCTTGACCCTACTCTAAGAGTAGCCTTTGGATTCACACAAATAAAGGTATTTACACCATACCTTATGGTAAATCTTTATAGTAACAGGCTTGCGAGTCTGAATCATGGTCTCAATGAGTGACTCAGACAAACCACGCTTAGACAGAACTAAGCGTTCAATCTCCAAGCAGTCAGCTTCAGAAAAACAAGATTTGGATGAAGGAATGGACCCTAAGTTAGAAGATCCTTCCACAGAGGCAACCTCCAAGGTGGAAGAGATGACATCTTCTTCACTAGGTCTGCATGCCAGATCCTGAGAGGCCATGCAGGAGCTTTTATAATTACTGATGCCCTCTCCTGTTTGATACAAGTAAGGACTTGTGGAAGTAGAGCAAACGGAGGAAGCAGATATGCCAGACTAAAATCCCAAGGAACCACCAGAGCATCTATCAGGGCGGCTTACCACACCTGGTGTTCCCAGGCGGTCTCCCATCCAGGTACTGACCTGGCCTGGCCCTGCTTAACTTCCGAGATCAGGCAGGATCAGGAGATTTCAGGGCCTTGAACCGTACCCTGGAAGCTTGGCGTTCTGCCGAGACACCATCAGATCCAACTATGGCTCCCCCCATTTGAGGGTTAACCTTGAGAATATTTGCGGATGGAGAGCCCACTCCCCGGGATGAAATGTCTGTTTGCTCAGGAAGTCTGCTCCCCAGTTGTCCACACCTGGAAAGTGCTCTAACCCGACATGAAACTATAAATATTTCACATTCCAATGTTCTTCACATAGCAGAATATGTTCTATTTATTCATAAATACATATTTATATATATATATCTGACTGTATTTTGGTATAATATATATCTATACCTATATATATAATTATATGTAGGTATAGATATTTACAGATATATATATAGGAATATCTATTTATAAATACATAGAGCATATTCTGCTATGTGCAGAACATTGGAGTTTGAAATATTTACAGTAAATATCATAGTATAATAAGACAAAAGGCTTTGTTTCCCTTTTTTTCTAACACCTGAGACCTCATATTTTCGAGCCCTTATAACCTTTTGTTGAATTTTTTAAAAATTATTTTATTAGATGGTGTAAAACCCACCACCCACACAACCAACCCCCCCCAAAAAAAAAATACTATCTAAAAAAAACTAAGCTCCCCATTGCCCTGAAAAGGGCATTTGGATGGGCATTGCCCTTAAAAGGGCAGTTAGCTCTTTTGCTGCCCAAAGTCCCTAGCCTAAAAATAAAACCCACCCAATACACCGTTAAAAAACCTAACACTAACCCCCTGAAGATTGACTTACTGTTCTGAAGATCCGACATCCATCCTCAAGGAAGTGGCAGAAGTCTTCATCCAAGCCGGATGAAGTGGTCCTCCAGACGGGCAGAAGTCTTCATCCAGACGGCATCTTCTATCTTCATCCATCCGATGTGGAGCGGCTCCATCTTCAAAACATCCGACGCGGAGCACCCTCTTCATCCGATGGCTAAAGACGAATGAAGGTACCTTTAAGTGACGTCATCCAAGATGGCGTCCCTTAGATTCCGATTGGCTTAAGGAAAACTATTTAATAACTACCTAGCTAAAATAAATACAAATTTACCTGTAAAATTAAACCTAACCTAAGTTACAATTTCACCTAACACTACACTAAAATTAAATTAATTACCTAAATTAAATACAATTAATTACAATTAAATAAAATTATCTAAAGTACAAAAAACACAAACACTAAATTACAGAAAATAATAAAGAAATTACAAGAATTTTAAACTAATTACACCTAATCTAATCCCCCTAACTAAATAAAAAAGCACCCCCAAAATAAAATTAAGCCCTACCCTACACTAAATTACAAATAGCCCTTAAAAGGGCCTTTAGCGGGGCATTGCCCCAAAGTAATCAGCTCTTTTACCTGAAAAAAATAATTACAATCCCCCTCAACGTTAAAACCCATCACCCACACAACCAACCCTACTCTAAAACCCACCCAATCCCCCCTTAAAAAACACTAATCCCCTGAAAATCACCTTACCGGGAGACGTCTTCACCCAACCGGGCCGAAGTCCTCAACAAAGCCAGGAGAAATCTTCATCCAAGTCGGATGAAGTGGTCCTCCAGACGGGCAGAAGTCTTCATCCAGACGGCATCTTCTATCTTCATCCATCCGACGTGGAGCGGCTCCATCTTCAAAACATCCGACGCGGAGCACCCTCTTCATCCGATGGCTAAAGACGAATGAAGGTACCTTTAAGTGACGTCATCCAAGATGGCGTCCCTTAGATTCCGATTGGCTTAAGGAATTCTATTAGCCAATCGAAATTATGGTAGAAAAAATCCTATTGGCTGATGCAATCAGCCAATAGGATTGAAGTTCAATCCTATTGGCTGATCCAATCAGCCAATAGGATTGAGCTTGCATTCTATTGGCTGATTGGAAGGATTTTCTCTACCTTAATTCCGATTGGCTGATAGAATTCTATCAGCCAATCGGAATCTAAGGGATGCCATCTTGAATGACGTCACTTAAAGGTACCTTCATTCGTTGCTAGTCCGTCGGATGAAGAGGATGCTCCACGTCGGATGTCTTGAAGATGGAGCTGCTCCACATCAGATGGATGAAGATAGAAGATGCCATCTGGATGAAGACTTCTGCCTGTCTGGAGGACCACTTCGCCCGGTTTGGATGACGACTTCTCCAGGCTTCGTTGAGGACTTCGACCCGGTTGGATGAAGACTTCTGCCGCTCCCTTGAGGATGGATTTTCGGATCTTCAGAACAGTAAGTAGATCTTCAGGGGGTTAGTGTTAGGTTTTTTTAAGGGTGTATTGGGTGGGTTTTATTTTTAGGTTAGGGACTTTGGGCTGCAAAAGAGCTAACTGGCCTTTTATTTGTTTTTTTTTTGTGTGGGTGTTATTGTTGGGGGGGGTTGTTTGTATTTTTTTTTACAGGTAAAAGAGCTGATTACTTTGGGGCAATGCCCCACAAAAGGCCCTTTTAAGGGCTATTGGTAGTTTAGTTTAGGCTAGTGTTTTTTTTATTTTGAGGGGGCTTTTTTTATTTTGATAGGGCTATTAGTTTAGGTGTAATTAGTTTAAATATCTTGTAATTTGTTTATTAATTTCTTTAATTTAGTGTTTGTTTGTTTTTGTACTTTAGCAAATTTAATTTAATTTAGGTCATTGTATTTAATTTATTTAATTATAGTGTAGTGTTAGGTGTTATTGTAACTTAGGTTAGGTTTTATTTTACAGGAACTTTTGTATTTATTTTAGCTAGGTAGTTATTAAATAGTTAATAACTATTTAATAACTATTCTACCTAGTTAAAATAAATACAAACTTGCCTGTATTATAAAAATAAACCCTAAGCTAGATACAATGTAACTATTAGTTATATTGTAGCTAGCTTAGGGTTTATTTTATAGGTAAATTAAGTATTTAGTTTTAAATAGGAATAATTTAGCTAATTATAGTAATTTTATTTAGATTTATTTAAATTATATTTAAGTTAGGGGGTGTTAGGGTTAGGGTTAGACTTAGGTTTAGGGGTTAATACATTTAGTATAGTGGCGGCGACAGATTAGGGGTTAATAAATGTAGGTAGGTGACGGCAGATTAAGGGTTATTAATATTTAACTAATGTTTGCGAGGCAGGAGTGCGGCAGTTTAGGGGTTAATATGCTTATTATAGTGGCGGCGACATGTGGCGGCAGATTAGGGGTTAATAAGTGTAGGTATGTGGCGGCGACATTGGGGGCGGCAGATTAGAGGTTAATAAATATAATGTAGGTGTCAGCGATGTTGGGGGCAGCAGATTAGGGGTTCATAAATATAATGTTGGTGGCGGTGGTGTCCAAAGCAGCAGATTAGGGGTTAATAAGAATAATGTAGGTGTCAGCGATGTTGGGAGCGGCAGATTAGGGGTTAATAATATAATGCAGGTGTTGGCGATGTTGGGGGCGGCATATTAGGGGTTAATAAGTGTAAGATATGGGGTGTTTAGACTCAGGGTTCATGTTAAGGTGTTAGGTGTAAACATACATTTTATTTCCCCATAGGAATCAATGGGACTGCGTTACTAAGTTTTATGCTGCTTTATTGCAGGTGTTAGACTTTTTCTCAGCCGGCTCTCCCCGTTGATTCCTATGGGGAAATTGTGCATGAGCACGTATGACCAGCTCACCGCTGACATAAGCAGCGCTGGTTTTGAAATGCGGTAAGGAGCAAAATTTAGCTCCATGCTCACTTCTTGTCTTTTAACAACGGGTTTGTAAAAACTCGTAATACCAGTGCTGTAGGAAAGTGAACGGTGAGTAAAAACTACTCGTTAGCACCGCATAGCCTCTAACGCAAAACTCGTAATCTAGCCAAATATTTCTTAAATATTTCACACTTTATGGTGTTTGTTTAGATTATTTTGTTTACAAATGAATTGCTCTATTGAAACAGTACATCATTTTACTCTAGAATGTCTCTTTAACAATGAGAAGGGATATTTTAAGATTGTGTGGAATAATATATTACCCATGAGGGAAAGCATGGCAGGTATTCATGTTGAGAGTCCTTCAGATATCATGAGCTAAGAACGACCAGCTGCTTATTTCTGCCAAGAAGTGTATATTAGATAAAATATACATAATAGTCAGACATTTTATATTGCTTTCTTTTCTTCTCATTGTTAAAGAACTAAAATGTCCATATGGCTAGTATGCTTTTATTATGCCGTATTTTTTTTCTATACGCTTGAGGCATTTTAGTAATATAAGACATTTATGAAAAATAAATAATGTAAAAACTCTATCAGGCAACTGATATAAAGAGATAGGGCAAACATGCCCTTGCATTCTGTTGCTTAATATACTGTTTCTTTCATACTACTAGGGTTAATGCTAATCTTGAAATATAGGAGGGCATGGGCAACTGTGCTAAATAAATCATTTTAAAAAGCTATGCAGTTTATGAATTTATGATAAATTCTAATGTATTTTAGAATTATGTACTTACATCAATAAAGGCCCATTTTTCTCAGTATATTTTAATTTGGATAAGCATATTTTTTGTAGAATGTATTATAGAGAATGTGAAAAGTTCAGCTGAAAAATTCATTATACAGACTATACTTTTGCACGTACACTGCACATAGTAATGACAGTGTGGCATGCTATGTTAGGTCTCTTCTCAGAGTCATTTATGGATCAGTAAAATTACAATATGAAATTAAAATTCAGATTGCCGAAATCTCTTCCAGTGTGATCACCCAGAATCAAAACTCCATACCAGGAGGGATATTTATCAAGCCGTCAACCGCAAATACGCTGGAATTCCGCAGCGTAATTGTGGCAAGCCTGACTCGACCCATTTATCAAAGTCATAAGTTGAAATTTGTGACGTAACATACGATCCGCCGGTCTCAATCCGACACAGATCGATGCTTATGTCATTACAGATGTTCCGAATACAAATTCAGCACTATCTGACAACTTTTGCCATTTATCAAACTTCTAACCGGTACGCTCGCCACTATTCTGGCCCAGCGTACCTGGTTTTCAATCCGCCACCCTGGAGGCCGCGGATGCCATAGGAATCAATGGGAGTCTGAAAGAAGCGAAAGCTTATGTTCGATGCTGCCAGATATCCCATTGATTTCTATAGTAGAAAACCAGTAACGTTTACACCTAACACCCTAACATGTACCCCAAGTCTAAACACCCCTAATCTGCCGTCCCAACGTTGCCGCCACCTACATAATGTTATTATCCCCTATCCCACCACTCCCGACACCGCTGCAACTAAATAAATGTATTAACCCCTATCCCGCCGCTCCCGGAGCCCACCACAACTAAATAAATGTATTAACACCTATCCCACTGCTCCCGGACCCCACCGCAACAAAATAAATGTATTAACCCCTATCCCGCTGCTCCCGGACCCCAAAGCAACTAAATAAATGTATTAACCCCTATCCCGCCGCTCCCAGACCCCACCGCAACTAAATAAATGTATTAACCCCTATCCCGCCACTGCCGGACCCCTCCGCAACTGAAATAAAATTATTAACCCCTAAACCGCCAGCCCCCCACATTGCCATAAACTAAATTAAGCTATTAATCCCTAAACCTAACAACCCACTAACTTTACATTAAATATTAACTCATCCCTATCTTATAATAAATTTAAACTTACCCGTAGAGTTAAAAGAAACTATATTAAACTGCTAATTAACCTACCCTAACTATTATACTAAAATTACATTAAACTAAAAATTAAATTAACTATATTACATATTTAAAAACCTAACCCTACTCAAGTTATTTAAATTTACTATTAAAAATAACAACTAAGTTACACAAAATAAAAAACACTAAGTTACACAAAATAAAAAACACTAAGTTACACAAAATAAAAAAACTAAGTTACACAAAATAAAAAAAAAATATCAAATATTTAAACTAACCCACAAGGAATTTGACATTGACTTTTAAAGGTGTATACCTATTTTTATAACTGATATTTTTGATTTTTTTCACTCTTTTTTAAAAATAGACACATTTTGGAGCAATTGCACTCAATATATATTTTTATTTTTTTATTTTTTCATATTTTTCTATTTTTTCAATTTTATATTTTTTCATTTTTTTCACTAGTACCTTCAATGTTTACCAAACTCTTGTGATTTATTTCTTGTAACCAGATATAATTCAGAGGTTTGAATATTCGATTAATGCCTAATATCATTGTTTTAAAAATTTTGTTATAATAAACATGTACATTTTTTAAAGGATAATTTATCGAAACCTTCTTTGACTCTATTTAGCAGAGACTCCTACATTAGGTTTTCTCAGCGCTCCTTTTAGCCATAACTTTCTGTCATTTTATAAGATCTGGTCAAGAGATCTTGCATATAGGAGCTAAAGTAGTATTACTCATTGGCGCTGGAGACTCATACACTTCTACATAACCCTAACACCCCCTAACTTAAATATAATTTAAATAAATCTAAAGAAAATTACTATAATTAACTAAATTATTCCTATTTAAAACTAAATACTTACCTATAAAATAAACCCTAAGCTAGTTGCAATATACCTAATAGTTACATTGTAGCTAGCTTAAGTTTTATTTTTATTTTACAGGCAAGTTTGTATTTATTTTAAATAGGTAGAATAGTTACTAAATAGTTATTAACTATTTAATAACTACCTAGCTAAAATAAATACAAATTGACCTGTAAAATAAAAACTAACCTAAGTTACACTAACACCTAACACTACACTACAATTAAATAAATTAACTAAATGAAATACAATTAAATAAATTAACTAAATTAAATACAATTAAATAAATTAAATTAGCTAAATCACAAAATCAAACAAACACTAAATTACAGAAAATAAAAAACAAATTACAGATCTTTAAACTAATTACACCTAATCTATTAGCTCTATCAAAATAACCCCCCCCCCAAAAAAACCCCCAAAAAACCTAGCCTAAACTAAACTATCAATAGCCCTTAAAAGGGCCTTTTGCGGTGCATTGCCCCAAAGTAATCAGCTCTTTTACCTGTAAAAAAAAATACAAACAACCCCCCCAACAGTAAAACCCACCACCCACACAACCAACCCCCTAAATAAATTCCTAACTAAAAAACCTAAGCTCCCCATTGCCCTGAAAAGGGCATTTGGATGGGCATTGCCCTTAAAAGGGCATTTAGTTTTTTTGCAGGCCCAAAGTCCCTAACCTAAAAAATAAACCCACCCAAATCCTAACACTAACCCCCGAAAATTCACTTACCGGGAGAAGTCCATCCAAGCGGCAAGATGTCCTCAACAAAGCCTCCAGACGGGCAGTCTTCATCCAGACGACATCTTCTATCTTCATACTTCCGGCATGGAGCGGGTCCATCTTCAAGACATCCGACGTGGAGCATCCTCTTCAAACGATGGCTTCTTCGTAATGAAAATTTCTTTAACTGACGTCATCCAAGATGGTGTCCCTTAGATTCTGATTGGCTGATAGAATTCTATCAGCCAATCGGAATTAAGGTAGAAAAAATCCTATTGGCTGATGCAATGGGTGGGTTTATTATTTAGGTTGGGGATTTGGGCCTGCAAAAGAGCTAAATGCCCTTTCAAGGGCAATGCCCATCCAAATGCCCTTTTCAGGGCAATGGGGAGCTTAGGTTTTTTTAGTTAGTATTTTATTTGGGGGGTTGGTTGTGTGGGTGGTGGGTTTTACTGTTGGGGGGTTGTTTGTATTTTTTTTTTACAGGTAAAAGAGCTGATTACTTTGGGGCAATGCCTCGCAAAAGGCCCTTTTAAGGGCTATTGATAGTTTAGTTTAGGCTAGGGTTTTTTTTTATTGTGGGAGGGCTTTTTTATTTTGATAGGGCTATTAGATTAGGTGTAATTAGTTTAAAGATCTTGTAATTTGTTTTTTATTTTCTGTAACTTAGTGTTTGTTTGTTTTTGTGATTTAGCTAATTTATTTTTTTTAATTGTATTTAATTTAGTTAATTTATTTAATTGTATTTAATTTAGTTAATTTATTTAATTGTAGTGTAGTGTTAGGTTATTGTAACTTAGGTTAGGTTTTATTTTACTGGTCAATTTGTATTTATTTTAGCTAGGTAGTTATTATATAATTAATAACTATTTAATAACTATTCTACCTAGTTAAAATAAATACAAACTTGCCTGTAAAATAAAAATAAACCCTAAGCTAGCTACAATGTAACTATTAGTTATATTGTAGCTAGCTTAGGGTTTATTTTATAGGTAAGTATTTAGTTTTAAATAGGAATAATTTAGTTAATGATAGAAATATTATTTAGATTTATATTAATTATATTTCAATTAGGGGTGTTAGGGTTAGGGTTAGACTTAGGTTTAGGGGTTAATACATTTAATATAGTGGCGGCGACGTTGAGGACGGCAGATTAGGGGTTAATAAGTGTAGGTAGGTTGCGGCGACATTGGGGCGGCAGATTAGGGGTTAATAAATATAATGTAGGTGGCGGCGATGTTGGGGGCAGCAGATTAGAGGTTAATAAGAATAATGTAGGTGTCAGCGATGTCGGGGGTGGCAGATTAGGGTTTAATAAGTGTAAGATTAGGGGTGTTTAGACTCGGGGTTCATGTTAGGGTGTTAGGTGTAAACATAAAATGTGTTTCCCCATAGGAATCAATGGGGCTGCGTTACTGAGTTTTACGCTGCTTTTTTGCAGGTGTTAGACTTTTTCTCAGCCGGCTCTCCCCATTGATGTCTATGGGAAATCATGCACAAGCATGTACGACCAGCTCACCGCTGACTTCAGCAGAGCTGGTATTGGAGTGTGGTATGGAGCACAATTTTGCTCTACTCTCACTTCTTGCCTTTTAACGCCGGGTTTAGAAAAACCTGTAATACCAGCGATGCAGGTAAGTGAGCGGTGAGAAAAAACTGCACGGTAGCAGTTAGGTTTTTAAATATTGAGAAACTGACAAGAGAAAGGCGACGGCACTACTGATGCTGTGTCTCACTGGTTTTTAAATATCTTCTCTAAATATGAGAGATACCTATAGTGATTAGGGAGACCGGGTGCTGTACATAGGGAAAGACTAACTCACAAATATCAATTGCCTTAGGCAATTGCAAGAATGTACTTGTGTAGCACTCACCAGCAATTGATATATTAGGTCCAATGCTACCTTAGGTAAAGAAGCCCAAAGAGGGGCGATTAAAACTTAACTTTTATTTTATTGGTTAAAATCTTTACAACACATTAAAATCCACAAACAGTGTGGGGTGAGGGAATGTTGTTCCAAAAAGGAATAGACCATTAGTACATTTTTGGTAAATCCAAGGGAAAGTACCCTCACTAATATGGGGTGCTACAATATACCTCGGGTATCACCCTTTTATATGTAGGGTCCTGAGTTATATCTCAGGTGTAGCTGATCCCCCAATAGTTGTGTGTAGTCCGCAATGTGGGGAGTGTGATTACTAATTCTGGTTTGTGTTTTATTTCGGTTTTTATTTTGGAACCAAAATGTACAGTTCTTTGCCACTCCTTTGTTGAAGGATAGGATAGAATTATCACCAGACTAGCTGTGCTAAGGAGTCTATCAACGGCTTAGTGAAGGATTTGATGGATATGCTTATATTGTGGAGATTATGACTAGGGGGTGACAATATAGCACGTTAATGTAGAGAAATTGTTTAACCCACTTATCTACGAGGGTTAGGAGGTATTCTCCTGTTTTTATGTGGGATCAGGTGGATCGTGCTACAGTATTGATCTGATATTACAGATATTCTTAACTGTTGTATAGATAGCCCTATGAGGTAATTAGAATTATTTATAGTTATCAACACATGTTATTATAATTCCATATAGAGAGCTAAATATACCTATACGTTAAATACGCTGTCAATTTGTACTGAATATCTGTTATAGTGTGCGGTGCTTCTACTCGTATTCTAATACTTGGTATATAAAGAACCTGAATGGCGAGAATGAGCGGAGCTTGACTGTCAAAGGACAGTAATAATATTCAGAAAAAATTAATTTCCTGTAGGTCAGAATAGCTGGTTTCTGTACCGGTGATATCAAACCCGCCCCTGCTTGATTATATAAATATATAGTTTTCCTTAGTATTGCGGATGCACCTTTAAATTCCTTATCGTAAAGTAGGACTGATCAGTATACTTCATCAGTCCTTACTGTATATATTGACCCCCCGTTTGTTGGGTTTTTGCTCCCCAATATACTATGTAAATGAAATTAGTTTAGCCGGAGGTTTTCAGTAGTCAGCGTTAATGTAGTGGCTAAACAATTATAATAATCTAGATGGTAAAATTCGAGTTGCCGTTTGGCCTTCCCAGCTTATAGTATAAACACACAAATATCGATCCCTTACCATTCAGGGTTGTAGTACCCTCTAACCATAATATATTAATTTCGTTTTGTCTATTTTGCGGTAGTGATTAGTAAAGTACTAATACTGGCTATTGACAGCTTGTCTGGCTAGAGGATCTCAAGTCCACACACGGTTCACACATGTACCATTTTAAATTGTTTTTCTAATTAAACATTCATACACCAAGTCACACTGTTTGAAAAGTTTAAAAAGGAGAAAAATTCTCCAGCTGCCCTGACATGTTTCGCCACAAAGGCTTTGTCAAAGGTTTTAATAGTAAATTTAAATAACTTGAGTAGGGTTAGGTTTTTAAATATGTAATATAGTTAATTTAATTTTTAGTTTAATGTAATTTTATTATAATAGTTAGGGTAGGTTAATTAATAGTTTAATATAGTTTAATGTAATTGTAGGATAATAGTTAGGGTAGGTTTATTAGTAGTTTAATATAGTTTATTTTAATTCTAAAGTTAAGTTTAAATTTATTATAAGATAAGGAGGAGTTAATATTTAATGTAAAGTTAGGTTTAGGGGTTAATAGCTTAATTTAGTTTATGGCGATGTGGGGGGCTGGTGGTTTAGGGGTTAATAGGTTTAGTAAGCGGTAGTGATGTGGGATGCCAGGGGTTTAGGGGTTAATACATTTATTTAGTTGTGGAGGGGTCCGGGAGCGGCGGGATATGGGTTAATAACTTTGTTAGAGTTGCGGTGGGTTCCGGGAGCGGCGGGATAGGGTTTAATAACTTTATTAAGTTGCGGCAGGGTCTGTGAGCGGCGGGATAGTGGTTAAACATTTTAGTATAGTGGCTGTGTTTAATGACAGGGTATAAATAAAGTTGGTAAAAAGCCGAATAGCAGCAAGATCGATGACTGTTAGTTAACAACACAGCTTGGTGCACAGCTTTTTGACAGCTTTTTTTTAAAAATAAGGAGAGCATATTCAGTGTGTGTGTATAAAATGAACCCACTGACAACAATATATATATATTAATATTGGTGTCAGTGGGTTCATTTTATACACACACACACACACACACACACATATATATATAAATACATTGGTGTACAGTTGGTTAATTACATAATAATTTATTGGTGCCAGTGGCCTAATTATTTCATTCATTGGTGTCAATTGGCTTACTTTCTTTGCTTCTGGTCACGCTCCCCACCGCTACATGATCACAGCGCACAAGCTGTCATGCACAGCGGCACTCTAGAGTGGCACTGTAGAGTGCCGGTGCCTGTCAGAGTGAGCAGAGCGGTTTAGGTATGTCGGGTTGCAGCCCACCAGCAGGGCCGTCATGGTCCGGCTGTGGGCCACGGCCCGACTGTTGGGAACAACTGCTCTATACTATGTTTAAAGGGACAGTCAACACCAGAATTTTTGCTGTTTTAAAAGATAGATAATCCCTTTATTACCCATTCCCCAGTTTTTCATAACCAACACAGTTATAATTATACACGTTTACCTCTGTAATTACCTTGTATCTAAGCCTCAGCAGACTGAGAGCTTGTAAGTGAGTGCTAAGATCACTTAAACTAGTTTATTTTTTTTGGGGGGGGGATTAGCGCAGCAAAGGGTGTAAGTCGCCCAGCACTGCCTATATAAAACACACAGAGAAAGTCCAGCACTCACTTACAAGCTCTCAGCTAAGATTAAAAGCAAAAATGGAAGGTTTAGTTACCTCATTTGGCCAAATGGGACAAGCCCAGGTACCATGTCAAGGTCCCTTCCAAAAACCTTGGGGTGATTACATAAGCCTGTGCACCCTTCACTTGTTCTCAGTTTGTTGGATTGAGAGCTTGCATTGTGTGGCTGTTTTAGGGTCCCAGGTTTTTGGAAGGAACCTTGGTTGATATGTAGTGAATGTAGTCCAGCGCTAGATTAGCACGGGTAGAGTATTTAGTGACCGCCAAGTCCACACTGCGAGGATTGCATTATAGTTACTGCACGTGACCGCAAAGTTTAAAATCCAAGTCACTGAATGTGACCGCAAAGACCACACTAAAAGAGAAATCAGGTGTGCCAAGAGACTACCGTAAGTTGCAATCTCCCCCAAGACTCCCTAATTACACACGGAATAGGGGAATACACCTTCTGATACACATACAGATTAAAGTTAAAAAAATTGCAACATAATAAGCGCTTGACAGAATATCAAGGATCACTGGTTACATTACAACTATATTGAAACAGCTACGATCACAAGTGTGACGTAGGAAAAGTCACATGACATATTTTTAAATACCAGTCTCTCACTAACGGACCGGTAACACACACCCGCCATAATAGCGGGTAGGTCATCTCATTTGGATCTTTAAGTTTTTTTAATCCAATTTCTGGACATTATCATTTGTTACACTATATAACAGGTACCTGATTATCAAATAGCGGAAATATATACTACAGTTATTCAATTGTTTTCTCTGATGCAATCAATGTTATAAGGGAGACGTCCCTTTTTATTTTATGTATTTATTTTTAACAAGTTATTAAATTTCTGTTTAATTATACAAATGTTTTATTAGTTTCTATATATAGATAAGAAGCTCACATTAGACAACAAGTTTATATATATCAGTTGTATATACCTGTTTATATCTTTTTATTAACTGAATGTTGATAAATACTTAGGATTACCTACAATAAATATATAATAACAACAATGCAGTACATACATTAAACATTTATCCAATCACAAAATACAATATATTCAAATTATAGAATTTAACTAAATACTCTACCCGTGCTGGAGGGGCGGAGCTAGCCAGCCTAGGAGATGGCTGCTGTCTGACAGAGCTCTTAGGCCCTATCTAGGTGAAAACGTAATTGGCATTAGCCATCCTGCACTTTAAGACTGCAAACTACTAGTTATCTAAGCAAACTCTCTCACGCATCGATTATGCAAAACCTCCGTTGTCTTTAACAGGAGAACTGCATGTATTCATTGTGCACGCTGTGCGCATGAACTCATCCCACATTAGATTCTGCTGGCGAACAAGCGAAAAGGACCAGTGGCCGGAGACACCTATATCAAGAAGTAACTATTGGGATAACCCCGGATGGTCAAATAGACTCACCATTATACCGGTCAGCTGGAATCCAAAGTGAGCCGCACCAGAAGATGAACGCCGATGCAGGCCGCAGCCCAAGCTAGAGTTTGGTGACGCACCTGAAATGTTAGACCGCGAGTAAAACACTGCGGTAGTGGGGAACGACTTTCAAAAGGGTAAGAATACCGGACCACATCAAAACCATAAAACAAACTGTATTAAGGTGGCTATAAATCTGAATCATAATACCCACAACTGGGATAACTGTATCTTATATTGAAGCGCACTTTAGCTTTGGACTGCCAGTTATAAGGTGTCACACAATATATAAGCACCTTTTATAAGCCTGTACATTTGAAAAACTGTAACTGAAACTTCTTATCATTAAGTCCCAGCACACTATTCAGCGTGATCAAGTTTACAGTTTAAACATCGCAATAAGCGCCTGCAAAGAAATAAAGATTTAAAGAACTTTCTATAGCACTGCAGACTCCCCACCTACCCCTAAAAAAAAAAAGAACAAAAAAAAAACAGTGAAGGTAGAGAAACAGTACTCATACAGATATGTCTCCCAAAAAAATCAATAAACCGGGCAAAAACGTCAAACCTCTGAAGACCCCTACTCACTCAGTTAGCAGTTTTTTCAAGGCGTCAGAGACCAAAAATTTAGCCCCAGCAGGAGAGGCAATACCAGATCAAAGATCAGATCACAGCTCATCAGAGTCTGACAGCGACCAGATGTCAGAGAGCATCACTATTCCCACAGCTCTTTTTAAAACAATTCCATCAAAAAAAGACTTTTCTTCTCTTATATCTCAGGTTAAGCAATGTATCAAAGAGGAAATCTCTGACCTAAAAAAAGATATCTCTGACATTGGACACAGAGTAGAATCACTTGAAAACTGCCAAGATCTGCATGAAGAAGCTATCACAGACCTCCAGAACACCATTCAGAAACAAGACACAACTATAACGGAGCTAGAAGACAAGATAGATGACGTCGAAAACCGCAGCAGACGACATAATATCAGGGTGCGGGGTATCCCCGAAACTATCCTACCGCCAGATATTGAACAATATCTTCAAGATTTATTCAGCACATTAAAAAAGGAAGAAAGCGCTTCAAAAATCTCCATGGACAGAGCTCACAGAGCTTTACGCCCCAAACCATTGGCAGGACAAGCACCAAGAGATGTTATAGTTCGGATAACGAACTTTCAAGAAAAGGAAGAGCTAATGAAACTAGCCAGAGATCAACAACCCATTTAATATGAAAACATAGACATACAAATGTTTACTGATTTATCGCAGAGAACTCTCACTAAAAGAAGGGAACTTAAACCGCTTACACTGTTACTGAGAAAACAAAGTATCCCATACAGATGGGGGTTCCCCTTTCACCTGCTAATCCTCTGGAAAGGAAGACGTATCACCTGCTCATCCACCACAGAAATCCCAGATATCTGCAAAGAATTGGACATTCCTACCCCCCAGTTGGAAGAAAACGCCACACCACAAGAAAAGCACACAAGCCCAAGTAAGCCAGCACCCCTGCCACAAAGAAGAGAATGGAGACAGGTGTCTCAAAAGAAGTCCCGCAAATCTACACAACCTGCTTCCCCATCACTTGATGATAAAGGGTAACAACTCCTCACTGCATACTAGAACATTTCCTAACCAAATAAGCAGCGGCCACCAGAGACTTCAAATTGCAAGTATCACCTACTTTCCGTTGCATAAGAGGCCCACAGGTCATTAGAGTTGCTAAAATAATGTCTTAAAGGTTAAATTGTTCACAGTTAACTGATGTTGACTTTGTTTTTTGTTGTTCTCACCTAGTCGGGAGATTTTTCTCCCTAGTACAGAATTATGTTGTTTCAACTTGTGTTAAAAGTATTATGTTTTAATATTTTGTTTATTCGCTTATATCTTTCTTTTCCCCTCTTCTCTCTTCTTTTCTGTCCTCTCCCAAAGCATATGCCGTCATACACAGGCTCATTGATATACACCATGTGTTATTGCTCTGTATCACCTTCAACATTTATGTACCATGATGATTAAGCACACACCACAAGACTTAAATATCTTTACACAAAATGCCAAGGGACTAAATTGCCCAAATAAAAGGAGAATGGCTATACTAGACCTCCAAAAAAAAGGGGGACACATATTAATGCTTCAAGAGACCCATTTCAAAGGGAGAAATATCCCTAAATATTTTTCCACACATTACCCCTTACACTACCACAGCACTAATCCACACAAAAAAATTAACGGAGTTAGCATCTTAATCCACAAATCTATCCCCTTCGTTAAGACACATATTATAGGAGACAAGGAAGGCAGATACATATGTTTAAAAGGCCTCCTGTATGGCAAACCTGTAACAATAATGAATATTTACGCACCAAACTCCCATCAGGATAAATTCATAACCTCAGTTGTAGATTTAATCCTCAAAGAAGCAAAAGGCTCTGTAATAATATCAGGGGACCTGAACCTCCCCCTCGACCCTACAGTTGACTGCTCAAACCCTACCACTAGAGCTAAAATCCCAAATCTTCACAATATATGGCAAAAATTTAAGCTCTTAGGCTTACATGATACATGGAGATACTTTAATCCACAAAAAATAGATTTTACCTTCTTCTCCCATCCCAACCGTAATTATTCCAGACTAGATTATATTTTAGTCGATCATCTAGTCCTATCTCACACTACACATTCTCGCATACACCATACAACATGGTCAGACCACTCCTTAGTAGCTTGCACTATAAAATGGCCAACAGCCGCTTTGAGAGCCTTTCAGTGGAGACTGGAGGACTCATTATTGCTAGATTCAAAGCAAAAGGAGTTGTTTTCAGAACATATAAGCTCATACTTCTCTATAAATAAGACACCAGATGTTAGCGAGGCCACCCTTTGGGAAGCCCATAAGAGCACTATAAGAGGCGAGTTTATTAAAACTACTGCCCAAATCAAAAGGAAAAGTCGTGAAGAAATAAATCTTTTAGCTTCAGAGATAGCAGACTTAGACTATAAACATAAATCTAACCCCACTGACAACATTGTTCTAAACCAACTGCAATCCAAAAGAGAAAAAATGAACCTTTTCCTACATATCAGATCACAAAAACAACTTCTCCATCTTCAACAAAATTTTTATAGAGAGGGCAATAAATCAGGAAAACTCTTGGCTAGAGCATTAAAAAAGCAGCAGCAGAAAACTTACATTCACGCCATAAAAAAGTCAGATGGCACACATTTAGAAGACACAAAATCAATAGCTAAAGAGTTCAAGAAATTCTACCATAAACTCTATAATCTATTCCCAATTAGAGACCCTCAAAACCATACAAGCCATTGCAATCAATATTTAGATAAATTACCTATACCCAAGTTAGATCAAGATCAACGCACCCAATTAGACCGACCTATTCAGCCTTCAGAAGTGCTAGAAGCAATAAAACAAATAAAACAGAACAAAGCACCAGGCCCAGATGGGTTCACAGGTCTGTATTATAAAACCTTTGCTTCTCTACTGGTACCGCACTTAACATCCCTTTTTAACTCCATACCAGAAAGACTTCCATTCCCTGACACTATGTTACAAGCCAACATATCAGTTATAGCTAAACCTGGTAAACCCCCAAACACACCTGCACATTTTCGCCCAATCTCTTTATTAAATGTTGACCTCAAACTATATGCGAAAATTTTAGCATCCCGTATCAACCAAATTCTCCCCTCTCTAATTCATCAAGACCAAGTAGGGTTTGTCCCACGTAGAGAAGCAAAAGATAATACGGTCAAAGTATAAAATTTATTGGAATATGTCACACAAACCAAAACCCCGACTGTTTTTGTCTCGACAGATGCTGAAAAAGCTTTTGACCGACTAGACTGGACATACCTACGGACGACCCTACAACACTTCGACTTCCCAGACTCTTTCATTCAAAAAATTTTTGCTTTATATTCAAACCCTTCAGCTCAGGTTAGGATTAATGGAGCCCTTTCGGAGCCTTTTGAAATCCGAAACGGATCCAGACAGGGCTGCCCACTTTCACCGCTTCTTTTTGTCCTATCCCTAGAACCTCTGGCTATCAAAATACGACTGAACAACCAAATTCAAGGAATTCCCATTGCCAATCAGACACATAAATTAGCCATATTTGCAGACGACATTCTCCTGACGCTCACAAACCCCAAAGTATCCCTACAACAGGTGACTAATGAACTGACAAAATTTGGGACAGTATCAAATTTTTTAGTGAATATGACCAAGTCAGAATACCTTCCTGTAAACTTACCTACCCTCACCCTTAATGATCTAAAGGCTACATGCCCCTTAAAACAACAAACAAAATATCTCAAATACCTTGGCATTCACATTACTCCAGTTATAACAGACTTGCGTAAATACAATTATGGAGATCTTACCACAGAACTTCTAACTCTAACATCTCATTGGCTTCCTAAAAATATATCTTGGACAGGTAGAATACAAGCAGCAAAAATGATTCTGCTCCCAAAAGTGCTATATATCCTACAGACAGTCCCCATCCCAGGCATACAAAAAGACCTAGCTCACATGCAAAAAATCATAAATGAATATATCTGGAGACGTAGGCCTCCACGGATTAACAGTAATACACTCTTTAAACCCCCAACAGAGGGGGGCCTAGGGGTCCCACATCTCCTTTCCTACAAACTTGCCATATCCCTACAGAGAATCCAGGAGTGGTTTCGTTTTAATACATCCACTTATAAAAGCTGGGTGCAAATTGAATCTGATCTTGCCTTTACACACGACCTAACCACCGCAAGCTGGAATCCTGCTTGTTTTAATAGACACTCTATCTCAACATCCTCCATTTCCAATGAGACTTGGACTGACTGGAAGACTATCTGTAAGTCACCGAATAAAATCTCTTCTAGATACTCACCCCTTACTACACTTTTAAACAACCCAGAATTTAAACCTGGTAAAATCATAGATGACAACCTCCTCAAGGCTCCACAAGCACTCATTCCCATGTATCTTATCACGGATGAGGTTAAGTTTATCAAAGATAGGTCCCAACTTAACTTATTAGAACACCCTTTCTTGTCATCATGGCTTCACATACACCAAATGAGGCACTACATAATGTCACATAAACTTAGAAAAGACCTGACCCGCTCTCCTACAGTATTTGAACAAATGTGTATAGCTAAAGAGGATATAAAGGGAGTAATCTCCAAATTGTATAAACTTGTCTTATCGCACACCTTTCCGGGGCTCCCCCCTTACACTAAAAGATGGGATAATGAGCTGCATCAAACTACTCCAGCAAAAACGTGGGTAGGCAGATTCTCAACCCTTCTGCACTCCGGACATTCCGCTCATGCAAAAGAAACAAACATCAAATTGATGATGAGGTGGTATCTAACCCCGGCTAGAATTAAATATATATATAAGCAAACCTCAGGCTCATGCTGGAGGGGATGCCTAGAGGAGGGTCACCTGTCCCATATCTGGTGGGGATGCGAACATATTAAATCTTTTTGGACTGCTATCTTCTTGAATATCAATAAAACACTGAACACTCAAATAACACCTAGCCCAGAAATAATAATGTTGAGACAGTCACCAGCAATTACATGCAAAATAAGGCAACAATTATTCTACATCATGTTAAATGCAGCTAACCAGATAATACCGAGAAAGTGGAAAACGGCAGTAGTACCTACAGTATCGGAATGGATAGAATTAGTCAACAGAAATTTACTACTGGAAAGATTATATTACCTCAAAATAGGCCAACTCTCGTTACATCAGGATATGATGTTTCTATGGGAGTCTTTTAGATATAGTAAATAAGATACATAAACACGCCCGAGAGCACACATATATGACTAATGAGAGAAGCATTCTCAAACTTTATTATATGGCCTATGCTTTCTCTTTTTCCCTCTTTCTCTTCCCCTTATCTTTTCTTTCTCTTCAATTTTAGTTCTTTGTCTCTATATAGGACAATTGATAAATAATTCTAGACTTACTAGACTCAATTAGAAGTTGCATCGAAAATAAGAGACAATACATCTCTGATGTCCTCCATTAACTGAAAGTTGGAAGGCCCACATGTCATATACCTTAATTTTAGAAACCACGCGCCTACCACGACCATAGCGATACTGTGAAGAGAATTTGTACCACGGGACATTTCAGAAAGACTCAAAGTAATATACTGTGCAACATCTATTGTATCACATTCCTACTTTTGTGTAGGAACATTGAAATGTTTTTTTCTTTTGTCTTATTGTTAAAGTTTTACTGCAAACTTAAATAAAAACAATATATATAAAAAAAATACTCTACCCGTGCTAATCTAGCGCTGGACTACATTCACTACATATCAACCACTGTTTTCTTAGAGGGGAATACATTAGTCTAGCAGGGTCAATTCTCCAGCGCCTCATCTTTCTCACTACCAGTTTGGAAGGAACTTTGACATGGTACATGGGCTTATCCCATTTGGACAGATGCAGTAACTAACCCTTCCATTTTTGCTTTTAATCTTAGCTGAGAGCTTGTGAGTGCTGGACTTTCTCTGTGTGTTGTATTAATTTGTTTTGTAATTTTCCCTATGGTTCTTGCACTCAGACCTGTCTGGGGTTAACTGCCTGTGACTTTGGGGACAGCACAGCTTCCTGTGAGTGCCGGTGAGCATGTTGCAGGGTCATAAGATGTGTACCAGTTCCGGTCTGAGAGTGCAGTTCCCTTCCATGTTTTATATATATATATATATATATATATATATATATATATATATATATATATATATATATATATATATATAAATTTATTGTGCATTTATTGTGCATTAAATACAGTTCAGCCAATGACAAAAGTAATATGTACGAGACAATATTAAAAATACAAGTGTTTATTTGATAATATCTATAAGTATAAATATGACACAAGTATCAATAATTTATAGAAATAAAACAGATTTAAATGATCCATTTTCAACTAAATTTATGAATTTTATTCTTACCTTATAGCTATCCTTCAGGCATTTCTCCCTCCTTCTGAACTTCCTGGACAATCAGACTGTCTCAGTATGTAGTAATTATGACAGGAACCAGGAAAAATTAATCACGCACTGATAATCTTCATGTTTGGGTCTCACACCATCTATATATCTCTTCCCTTAGTTGTGATGGCTTCATATGCACGTGAGTGCAATCTATGACTCCAAGCACATTAGGCATGCCAGCTATTTTGTAGAAAATTGACTTAACTGATTGCCACTCCTCAGGTATATTTGGAAGATGCAGCAAACAAAAAAGTCCAAGTGACCCAGTGGAGAGTGGCGGAAATATAAAACATCATGTAACTACAAATTACAAGTCTTTTTCTCACAATCCCCTTCATTCAGATAATGAGGCCCATTTATCAAGCTCCGAATGGAGCTTGAGGGCCCGTGTTTCTGGCGAGTCTTTAGACTCGCCAGAAACAGCAGTTATGAAGCAGCGGTCAAGAGACAGCTGCTCCATAACCCTGTTCGCCTGCTCTGATGAGGCGGACAGGAATCGCCACAATTCAACCCGATTGAGTACGTGTTGATTGACACCTCCCTGCTGGTGGCCCATTTGCCGCGAGTCTGCAGGGGGCGGCGTTGTGAGTTGCTGGTGCAATGCTTAATACAGAGAGGGTATTGCTCTTTGCATTCAGTGATGTCTGTCGGATCTGATCCACACTGTCGGATCAGGTCCGACAGACATTTGATAATTCGGCCTCATAGCCTGTCACCACCTCTGGTATACCTTAATCAATAGCTCTTTGCATGGTAATTTGCTGGGGTGACTTGAACAGCCATAGCAGTCAAACATCAACTCTAGCAAATGCTAGAGATGCATGAAGTGAAGAAAAATACACTGCTTGCTTTAAGTTAAAAGTTCAATATTTTATTAATCCAAAACTATTAAAAATGCACACTGGATAGTGATCACAAACAGCTCTTCAGTGGTCCATCAAGCAGGGCTATGACTATGGATACACGGCCGAAACGTGTAAGCCGGTCTGCTTGAGGAACCATTGAGGAGCTGTTTATGATCGCTATCCAGTCTGCATTTTTAATAGTTTTGGATTAATAAAATATTGGACTTTTAACTTAAAGCAAGTGGTGTATTTCTCTGCACTTACCGAGAAAAAACATTCATAAGTGCGTCAATAATGGTGGACAGATGTCTCAGAAAAGCAGATTGGAACAATGCTGGAAACGGACTGGAAAGATCCAGTTGGGAAAAAAATGAAGTCCTGCCAAAAGTTTTAGCATTTGAGATATTGCCTGTGACCTTGTTGTCATGGGTTCAAGAGTGTCATTTGTTTGTTCATATAAAGTCAAGATGGACCGCCTATTCAGACGAAACCTTTGGGTAGTCTCTCGGTCCATAAAGGCATCTAATCCTATTCTTGGCAGGAATATGCTAGATACTTTTAATCTTCGTCTTTGTGCAAGCACAGGTAATTGTTAATTTCTACTTTGCCTTCTCCGTAATTGAAGAAAACAAACAAAAAAAAGAAACAAAAATGTCTCCATAGTTGATGGATAGAAACAAGAAGTCAGTTTATTATGTTTGGAGAAAAGTTGCCGGTTTTATTGGCAAATGAGTAGTCCTGTTGGCATCAGTCTGTGAACTCCCACTGATTTCTATTGTCTATGGCAACAAAAAGGTAACAGATGATATTTGACGAAGTTGGCGCACAAAAATACACAAATTAATTAATAGAACT
Source organism: Bombina bombina (assembly GCF_027579735.1). NCBI lineage: Eukaryota > Metazoa > Chordata > Amphibia > Anura > Bombinatoridae > Bombina > Bombina bombina. Next base: position 128,895,555 of record NC_069500.1, read on the forward strand.
ATTGATCATTTTTAATATTGGCATAATTTTGAGCTAGAAATAGCATCTTCGCTGGAAAAATAGAAGCGAACCAACAGCCACAGATTTCATCGATCGCTTGTTTACTTAAATGTATTTTTGAATGCTTGAAGGCTTAGTACATTTAATTTTTGACCCACGCGCTATATTTGATGCAAAATCACATGCAGAGAGCAAGTAGACAGCTTAGTACATATTGGCATAAGTCTGTTTGAATCTAGTTATAAACAAAAGATTGTTTAAAGGGACAGTCTACTTCAGAATTTTTATTGTTTAAACATATAGATAATCCCTTTATTACCCATTCCCCTGTTTTGCATAGCCAAAATGGATATATTAATATACTTTTTACCTCTGTGATTACCTTGTATCTAAGCCTCTGCAGACTGCCCCCTTATTTCAGTACTTTTGACAGACTTGCAATTTAGCCAATCAGTGCTGACTCATAAGTAACTCCATGGGAGTAAGCACATTGTTATGTGTATCGCACACATTAACTAGCACTGTGTAGCTTTAAAAAAACTGTCAAAATGCACCGAGATAAGAGGAGGCCTTCAAGGTCTTAAAAATTAACATATGAGCATACTTAGGTTTAGCTTTCAACAAAGAATACCAAGGGAACAAAGCAATTTTGATGATAAAAGTAAATTGTAAAGTTCTTTTACAATTGCATGTCCTATCTGTATCATGAAAGCTTAATTTTGACTAGACTGTCCCTTTAATATAAGCCATAGCAGGTTTAGCTATGTTTCATAATTAATTGGTATTGCTAATTAGTATTGTAGTTTTAGCAACAAAGGTGGCAACTTTAAAACAAATGATTCTCTAGCTCAGGACATTTACAGTTTTACATATTTCTTTTATATAAAACATTTGAATTAGTAAACTTTCAAAATATGAGAGGTAAGTAAAGCGGGGTCATATGTTTAAAACATCCACTCGAGTCAGTGTTGTGGAGGTTATTAAGAACAGGTGGTGGAAAAGTGACTGCTATTATCTTTTTTTCCATTTTGAAATGACACCAATATATAGTTTTATATTCCATGAAAATTAGAATCCACATTTTTCATGCTTGAAATGCTGTTTTGTATTTATCAAATGAAAAGGTAATGAATTTATACTCAAAGAAGATAAAACTTCCGGTAAATTAATCTTCCATATAAATAAGAACAGATTTAACCACCTGCAGGTGACTTTTTTTATTTTTTTATTAACAGTTCTTTTCAAAAACCAGATGTTCCTTTCATTTCTACTGAACTAATTTAAATATAAAGCAAAAACTTAAAAGCCATATCAGGAAGTCAGTTCACTATAAGTAATTCATTTATTATGTAAAACTCAATTTACCAAGGATGCTATCACTTAATATCAAGTTAAATTACACCAGTTTATATTTAAAGGGGTATTATATGCAAAATAGTCTGTCATTTTTTTTTTTTTACGTTTGTTCATATTAAAGTATATTTTGCATAAAAAATAAAGTTGTAGTTGTTTAAATTTAAGTTAAAGTTATTGGATGCATGCTTTTGCACAATTGATACTGCAGTATTAATACTCACTAGTTCATAGGAACAATTTGCAGATTTCAATTAGTAGGGAAATAGTTGAACAGAATGTGGGTTGCAGAAACCAGTCAGCATAGCAAAAGAGAAATTTGTAAAACGGGCCAGGGGTCAGAACCAGAAAAGCTGTCCAAAATCTAAAACTCTTTCCTTGAGGATAAATATGACAAAGGTGTATAAATTCTGTGAATTTTTTTAAAAAGCAACATGAACTATCACAATACATTTCTCATAAACAACAAATGAATAATATGAAAGTCCACCTCTTTAGTAAATGGATAGTAGACATGTAAAGGTCTGCTATCTAGCAAATACCACATCATTTTACAATGCCACATCACTTTAAGTGGTTCCTAGCAAGTCTTTCAGGATTTTAACTACATCATTTGTTCCATATCTATGTGGTATGTTACATACAGTTATTTTCCTTCCCATCCCCTTCACGCTGATCATGACCATCTTCTCGCTTCCTCTCTTGTTACCTCCTCGCATTCCCATCTACAGCCCTTCTCCAAAATGACCCCAATCTTGAGGACTCTATCTTAGTTTTCAAAGTTTCAAGCTCTCCTTAAAGGGCCATAATACCCAAATGTTTAAACACTTGAAAGTGATGCAGCATAGCTGTAAAAAGCTGATTAGAAAATATCACCTGAACATCTCTATGTAAAAAAGAAAGATATTTTACCTCAAAAGTTCCTCAGTAGCCACCTCCCATTGTAAAGGATTTCTAAACAGCATTTTAGTGTGTTTGTCCTGGGACATCTGAAGGGACTAGCATCGTGCACTCTCATATTATTTCACCAATCAGGTAAAGGAAGCTTACTATGAAATCTCATGAGAGTTAAGTCAAATCTCATGAGATCACAGTAAGAGTTCATGACCTCAGCACTGCTGATGCTGATTGGCTGCTGTTCATTTCTTCATTTTTTTTATTTTTTTTACCTGCAGCTGGGAGCAGCTGAGTATAACTTTTTACACAGAACTTACTCTGCTGAGCTGAGGAGATTGTGAGGTAAAATATCTTCCTTTTTTACATAGAGATGCTCAGGTGATATTTTCCTGTCAGCTTTTTATAGTTATACTGCATCAGTTTCAAGTGATTTAGCTTATGAGTATTATGTCCCTTTAAATACGCTACTGTTTATGGATGCATACAATGTATTCTAACCATTGCTGCCTTTATTTCCTCCCCTTTGTTATACCCTTGGACCCCCTAAGCAAGTAAGTCTAGGATCCCAGCTATCATGTAGATATTTAAGGTGATCTGCAGCATATGGAAACTATTGGCAGATACCTCTATCGATTTGCTTCTTAAACAGGCTACCTTTGCATATTATACCTATGCTTATAGCATTGGGGCAATCTACAAATAAATGATAATAATATTAATAATAGTAATAATAATAAAAAGAAGGCTAATAATAGAACAGGGAATGTCAATAGCTTTATAACATAACCCTTTTACAACACTAATATTCAGCACAAAAAGCAATTGTTATTGATCTTAATTCACACCAATGGAAAGCTGGAGTTAATCATAATCATTTTTTTGGGGGGGGGGGGCAGGGTCTTTTATTTATTTATTTAGAGATTTTTTTTTATTATAGAATAAAATAATTGCTTTAATAAACAATGCAATTTTTAAACACTTGAGTTAAAAAGTTCAGAATTGTTAACAGCTCAATTCTGGAAGCCACCTAAATCTCTTATATTTAAATCATGGTAACTTAAAGGGACAGTCTAAACCCAATACTTATTCCGTATTACTTATTGTTACTTACCAGACAAGCTTCTTGCAATGGGTTCCACATACTTGTAGAAGTACATGAAACTTTTAAATAATCATTGTTTGTTAGCAGCCGACAATGGTCACCAAGATCCGCCCACAGCTTTCTTCTTGTCTAGTCTGCTGTTTTCTTGTATGACAGTTTAGCAGTGCACATTTAATATTTTTCAGTTAGCTGTTTTAAATTGCACATGCACAAAACAGCATGTAAGAGCAGGAAAACTTATTTAAGAGTCGATCATGATTAGAGACACTTAAAGGGACAGTCTAGTCAAAATTAAACTTTCATTATTCAGATAGGGCATGCAATTTTAAACAACTTTCCAATTGACTTTTATCATTAAATTTGCTTTGCCTTTACCTAGGGCTGCTCAAACTGATTCCTAAACCATTGAAAACCGCCTCTTAGCTCAGAGCATTTTGAAAGTTTTTCACAGTTAGACAGTACTAGTTCCTGTGTGTCATTTAGATAACATCATGCTCACTCATGTGGAGTTATTTAGGAGTCTGCACTGATTGGCTAAACTGCATGTCTGTCAAAAGCACTGAGATAAGGGGCAGTCTGCAGAGGGTGAGATACAAGGTAATCAAAGAGGTAAAACATATATTAATATAACTGTTTTGGTTATGCAAAACTGGGGAATGGGTAATAAAGTGATTATCTATCTTTTTAAACAATAAAAATTCTGGTGTAGACTGTCCCTTTAACTTACCAAAATATACTTGCAACAGGTGTCCAGAGCTTGGTGGCCATTTTCATCTCCTAGCAAACTATGGCCTAGATTTGGAGTTCGGCGGTAAAAGGGCTGTTAACGCTCCGCGGGCTTTTTTCTGGCCGCACCATAAATTTAACTCTGGTATCGAGAGTTTAATCAAATGCTGCGTTAGGCTCCAAAAAAGGAGCGTAGAGCATTTTTACCGCAAATGCAACTCTCGATACCAGAGTTGCTTACGGACGCGGCCGGCCTCAAAAACGTGCTCGTGCACGATTCTCCCATAGGAAACAATGGGGCTGTTTGAGCTGAAAAAAAACCTAACACCTGCAAAAAAGCAGCGTTCAGCTCCTAACGCAGCCCCATTGTTTCCTATGGGGAAACACTTCCTACGTCTGCACCTAACACCCTAACATGAACCCCGAGTCTAAACACCCCTAACCTTACACTTATTAACCCCTAATCTGCCGCCCCCGCTATCGCTGAACCCTGCATATTTTTTTTAACCCCTAATCTGCCGCTCCGTAAACCGCCGCAACCTACGTTATCCCTATGTACCCCTAATCTGCTGCCCTAACATCGCCGACCCCTATATTATATTTATTAACCCCTAATCTGCCCCCCTCAACGTCGCCGACACCTGCCTACACTTATTAACTCCTAATCTGCCGAGCGGACCTCACCGCTACTATAATAAATGTATTAACCCCTAAAGCTAAGTCTAACCCTAATACTAACACCCCCCTAAGTTAAATATAATTTAAATCTAACGAAATAAATTAACTCTTATTAAATAACTTATTCCTATTTAAAGCTAAATACTTACCTGTAAAATAAATCCTAATATAGCTACAATATAAATTATAATTATATTATAGCTATTTTAGGATTAATATTTATTTTACAGGCAACTTTGTAATTATTTTAACCAGGTACAATAGCTATTAAATAGTTAAGAACTATTTAATAGTTACCTAGTTAAAATAATAACAAATTTACCTGTAAAATAAATCCTAACCTAAGATATAATTAAACCTAACACTACCCTATCAATAAATTAATTAAATAAACTACCTACAATTACCTACAATTAACCTAACACTACACTATCAATAAATTAATTAAACACAATTGCTACAAATAAATACAATTAAATAAACTAGCTAAAGTACAAAAAATAAAAAAGAACTAAGTTACAAAAAATAATAAAATATTTACAAACATAAGAAAAATATTACAACAATTTTAAACTAATTACACCTACTCTAAGCCCCCTAATAAAATAACAAAGCCCCCCAAAATAAAAAATTCCCTACCCTATTCTAAATTAAAAAAGTTACAAGCTCTTTTACCTTACCAGCCCTGAACAGGGCCCTTTGCGGGGCATGCCCCAAGGATTTCAGCTCTTTTGCCTGTAAAAAAAAACATACCATACCCCCCCCCAACATTACAACCCACCACCCACATACCCCTAATCTAACCCAAACCCCCCTTAAATAAACCTAACACTAAGCCCCTGAAGATCTTCCTACCTTGTCTTCACCATACCAGGTTCACCGATCCGTCCTGGCTCCAACATCTTCATCCAACCCAAGCGGGGGTTGGCGATCCATCATCCGGTGCTGAAGAGGTCCAGAAGAGGCTCCAAAGTCTTCCTCCTATCCGGCAAGAAGAGGACATCCGGACCGGCAAACATCTTCTCCAAGCGGCATCTTCAATCTTCTTCCATCCGGTGCGGAGCGGGTCCATCTTGAAGCAGGCGACGCGGATCCATCCTCTTCTTCCGTTGTCTCCCGACGAATGACGGTTCCTTTAAGGGACGTCATCCAAGATGGCGTCCCTCGAATTCCGATTGGCTGATAGGATTCTATCAGCCAATCGGAATTAAGGTAGGAATTTTCTGATTGGCTGATGGAATCAGCCAATCAGAATCAAGTTCAATCCGATTGGCTGATCCAATCAGCCAATCAGATTGAGCTCGCATTCTATTGGCTGTTCCGATCAGCCAATAGAATGCGAGCTCAATCTGATTGGCTGATTGGATCAGCCAATCGGATTGAACTTGATTCTGATTGGCTGATTCCATCAGCCAATCAGAAAATTCCTACCTTAATTCCGATTGGCTGATAGAATCCTATCAGCCAATCGGAATTCGAGGGACGCCATCTTGGATGACGTCCCTTAAAGGAACCGTCATTCGTCGGGAGACAACGGAAGAAGAGGATGGATCCGCGTCGCCTGCTTCAAGATGGACCCGCTCCGCACCGGATGGAAGAAGATTGAAGATGCCGCTTGGAGAAGATGTTTGCCGGTCCGGATGTCCTCTTCTTGCCGGATAGGAGGAAGACTTTGGAGCCTCTTCTGGACCTCTTCAGCACCGGATGATGGATCGCCAACCCCCGCTTGGGTTGGATGAAGATGTTGGAGCCAGGACGGATCGGTGAACCTGGTATGGTGAAGACAAGGTAGGAAGATCTTCAGGGGCTTAGTGTTAGGTTTATTTAAGGGGGGTTTGGGTTAGATTAGGGGTATGTGGGTGGTGGGTTGTAATGTTGGGGGGGGTATGGTATGTTTTTTTTTACAGGCAAAAGAGCTGAAATCCTTGGGGCATGCCCCGCAAAGGGCCCTGTTCAGGGCTGGTAAGGTAAAAGAGCTTGTAACTTTTTTAATTTAGAATAGGGTAGGGAATTTTTTATTTTGGGGGGCTTTGTTATTTTATTAGGGGGCTTAGAGTAGGTGTAATTAGTTTAAAATTGTTGTAATATTTTTCTTATGTTTGTAAATATTTTTTTATTTTTTGTAACTTAGTTCTTTTTTATTTTTTGTACTTTAGCTAGTTTATTTAATTGTATTTATTTGTAGCAATTGTGTTTAATTAATTTATTGATAGTGTAGTGTTAGGTTAATTGTAGGTAATTGTAGGTAGTTTATTTAATTAATTTATTGATAGGGTAGTGTTAGGTTTAATTATATCTTAGGTTAGGATTTATTTTACAGGTAAATTTGTTATTATTTTAACTAGGTAACTATTAAATAGTTCTTAACTATTTAATAGCTATTGTACCTGGTTAAAATAATTACAAAGTTGCCTGTAAAATAAATATTAATCCTAAAATAGCTATAATATAATTATAATTTATATTGTAGCTATATTAGGATTTATTTTACAGGTAAGTATTTAGCTTTAAATAGGAATAAGTTATTTAATAAGAGTTAATTTATTTCGTTAGATTTAAATTATATTTAACTTAGGGGGGTGTTAGTGTTAGGGTTAGACTTAGCTTTAGGGGTTAATCAATTTATTAGAATAGCGGTGAGCTCCGGTCGTCAGATTAGGGGTTAATAATTGAAGTTAGGTGTTGGCGATGTTAGGGAGGGCAGATTAGGGGTTAATACTATTTATGATAGGGTTAGTGAGGCGGGTTAGGGGTTAATAACTTTATTATAGTAGCGCTCAGGTCCGCTCGGCAGATTAGGGGTTAATAAGTGTAGGCAGGTGTCGGCGACGTTGAGGGGGGCAGATTAGTGGTTAATAAATATAATACAGGGGTCGGCGGTGTTAGGGGTAGCAGATTAGGGGTACATAGGGATAACGTAGGTGGCGGCGCTTTGCGGTCGGAAGATTAGGGGTTAATTATTTTAAGTAGCTGGCGGCGACGTTGTGGGGGGCAGGTTAGGGGTTAATAAATGTAATACAGGGGTCGGCGGGGTTAGGGGCAGCAGATTAGGGGTACATAAGTATAACGTAGGTGGCGGTCGGAAGATTAGGGGTTAAAAATTTTAATCGAGTGGTGGCGGTGTGGGGGGACCTCGGTTTAGGGGTACATAGGTAGTTTATGGGTGTTAGTGTACTTTAGGGTACAGTAGTTAAGAGCTTTATGAACCGGCGTTAGCCAGAAAGCTCTTAACTCCTGCTATTTTCAGGCGGCTGGAATCTTGTCGTTAGAGCTCTAACGCTCACTTCAGAAACGACTCTAAATACCAGCGTTAGAAAGATCCCATTGAAAAGATAGGCTACGCAAATGGCGTAGGGGGATCTGCGGTATGGAAAAGTCGCGGCTGAAAAGTGAGCGTTAGACCCTTTAATCACTGACTCCAAATACCAGCGGGCGGCCAAAACCAGCGTTAGGAGCCTCTAACGCTGGTTTTGACGGCTACCGCCGAACTCCAAATCTAGGCCTGTGAATATATAAATGCTTCATGTATTTCTTACAAACTTATAGATGTGGGAGCAGTTGCAGGATGCTTCTCTGGTAAGTAACAATAAGTAATCAAAATTATGTATAAGGTCTAGACTGTCCCTTTAAAGGGACACTTTTTACAAATCATTGCACAAACTAAGGCCTAGATTTAGAGTTCGGCGGTAGCCGTCAAAACCAGCGTTAGAGGCTCCTAACGCTGGTTTTGGCCGCCCGCTGGTATTTGGAGTCAGTGATTAAAGGGTCTAACGCTCACTTTACAGCCGCGACTTTTCCATACCGCAGATCCCCCTACGCCATTTGCGTAGCCTATCTTTTCAATGGGATCTTTCTAACGCCGGTATTTAGAGTCGTTTCTGCAGTGAGCGTTAGAGCTCTAACGACAAGATTCCAGCCGCCTGAAAAAAGCAGGAGTTAAGAGCTTTCTGGCTAACGCCGGTTTATAAAGCTCTTAACTGCTGTGCCCTAAAGTACACTAACACCCATAAACTACCTATGTACCCCTAAACCGAGGTCCCCCCACATCGCCGCCACTCGATTAAAATTTTTAACCCCTAATCTGCCGACCGCCACCTACGTTATACTTATGTACCCCTAATCTGCTGCCCCTAACCCCGCCGACCCCTATATTATATTTATTAACCCCTAACTTGCCCCCCACAACGTCGCCGCAAGCTACTTAAAATAATTAACCCCTAATCTTCCGACCGCAAATCGCCGCCACCTACGTTATCCCTATGTACCCCTAATCTTCTGCCCCTAACATCGCCGACCCCTATGTTATATTTATTAACCCCTAATCTGCCCCCCACAACGTCGCCGACACCTACCTACACTTATTAACCCCTAATCTGCCGAGCGGACCTGAGCGCTACTATAATAAAGTTATTAACCCCTAATCCGCCTCACTAACCCTATCATAAATAGTATTAACCCCTAATCTGCCCTCCCTAACATCGCCGACACCTACCTTCAATTATTAACCCCTAATCTGCCGACCGGAGCTCACCGCTATTCTAATAAATGTATTAACCCCTAAAGCTAAGTCTAACCCTAACACTAACACCCCCCTAAGTTAAATATAATTTTTATCTAACGAAATAAATTAACTCTTATTAAATAAATGATTCCTATTTAAAGCTAAATACTTACCTGTAAAATAAATCCTAATATAGCTACAATATAAATTACATTTATATTATAGCTATTTTAGGATTAATATTTATTTTACAGGCAACTTTGTAATTATTTTAACCAGGTACAATAGCTATTAAATAGTTAAGAACTATTTAATAGTTACCTAGTTAAAATAATTACAAATTTACCTGTAAAATAAATCCTAACCTAAGATATAATTAAACCTAACACTACCCTATCAATAAAATAATTAAATAAACTACCTACAATTACCTACAATTAACCTAACACTACACTATCAATAAATTAATTAAACACAATTGCTACAAATAAATACAATTAAATAAACTATCTAAAGTACAAAAAATAAAAAAGAACTAAGTTACAGAAAATAAAAAAATATTTACAAACATAAGAAAAATATTACAACAATTTTAAACTAATTACACCTACTCTAAGCCCCCTAATAAAATAACAAAGACCCCCAAAATAAAAAATTCCCTACCCTATTCTAAAATACAAAAATTACAAGCTCTTTTACCTTACCAGCCCTGAACAGGGCCCTTTGCGGGGCATGCCCCAAGAATTTCAGCTCTTTTGCCTGTAAAAAAAAACATACAATACCCCCCCCCAACATTACAACCCACCACCCACATACCCCTAATCTAACCCAAACCCCCTTAAATAAACCTAACACTAATCCCCTGAAGATCTTCCTACCTTGTCTTCACCATCCAGGTATCACCGATCCGTCCTGGCTCCAAGATCTTCATCCAACCCAAGCGGGGGTTGGCGATCCATAATCCGGTGCTCCAAAGTCTTCCTCCTATCCGGCAAGAAGAGGACATCCGGACCGGCAAACATCTTCTCCAAGCGGCATCTTCTATGTTCTTCCATCCGATGACGACCGGCTCCATCTTGAAGACCTCCAGCGCGGATCCATCCTCTTCTTCCGACGACTAGACGACGAATGACGGTTCCTTTAAGGGACGTCATCCAAGATGGCGTCCCTCGAATTCCGATTGGCTGATAGGATTCTATCAGCCAATCGGAATTAAGGTAGGAATATTCTGATTGGCTGATGGAATCAGCCAATCAGAATCAAGTTCAATCCGATTGGCTGATCCAATCAGCCAATCAGATTGAGCTCGCATTCTATTGGCTGATCGGAACAGCCAATAGAATGCGAGCTCAATCTGATTGGCTGATTGGATCAGCCAATCGGATTGAACTTGATTCTGATTGGCTGATTCCATCAGCCAATCAGAAAATTCCTACCTTAATTCCGATTGGCTGATAGAATCCTATCAGCCAATCGGAATTCGAGGGACGCCATCTTGGATGACGTCCCTTAAAGGAACCGTCATTCGTCGTCTAGTCGTCGGAAGAAGAGGATGGATCCGCGCTGGAGGTCTTCAAGATGGAGCCGGTCGTCATCGGATGGAAGAACATAGAAGATGCCGCTTGGAGAAGATGTTTGCCGGTCCGGATGTCCTCTTCTTGCCGGATAGGAGGAAGACTTTGGAGCACCGGATTATGGATCGCCAACCCCCGCTTGGGTTGGATGAAGATCTTGGAGCCAGGACGGATCGGTGATACCTGGATGGTGAAGACAAGGTAGGAAGATCTTCAGGGGATTAGTGTTAGGTTTATTTAAGGGGGTTTGGGTTAGATTAGGGGTATGTGGGTGGTGGGTTGTAATGTTGGGGGGGGGTATTGTATGTTTTTTTTTACAGGCAAAAGAGCTGAAATTCTTGGGGCATGCCCCGCAAAGGGCCCTGTTCAGGGCTGGTAAGGTAAAAGAGCTTGTAATTTTTGTATTTTAGAATAGGGTAGGGAATTTTTTATTTTGGGGGTCTTTGTTATTTTATTAGGGGGCTTAGAGTAGGTGTAATTAGTTTAAAATTGTTGTAATATTTTTCTTATGTTTGTAAATATTTTTTTATTTTCTGTAACTTAGTTCTTTTTTATTTTTTGTACTTTAGATAGTTTATTTAATTGTATTTATTTGTAGCAATTGTGTTTAATTAATTTATTGATAGTGTAGTGTTAGGTTAATTGTAGGTAATTGTAGGTAGTTTATTTAATTATTTTATTGATAGGGTAGTGTTAGGTTTAATTATATCTTAGGTTAGGATTTATTTTACAGGTAAATTTGTAATTATTTTAACTAGGTAACTATTAAATAGTTCTTAACTATTTAATAGCTATTGTACCTGGTTAAAATAAATACAAAGTTACCTGTAAAATAAATATTAATCCTAAAATAGCTAGAATATAATTATAATTTATATTGTAGCTATATTAGGATTTATTTTACAGGTAAGTATTTAGCTTTAAATAGGAATCATTTATTTAATAAGAGTTAATTTATTTCGTTAGATAAAAATTATATTTAACTTAGGGGGGTGTTAGTGTTAGGGTTAGACTTAGCTTTAGGGGTTAATACATTTATTAGAATAGCGGTGAGCTCCGGTCGGCAGATTAGGGGTTAATAATTGAAGGTAGGTGTCGGCGATGTTAGGGAGGGCAGATTAGGGGTTAATACTATTTATGATAGGGTTAGTGAGGCGGATTAGGGGTTAATAACTTTATTATAGTAGCGCTCAGGTCCGCTCGGCAGATTAGGGGTTAATAAGTGTAGGCAGGTGGAGGCGACGTTGTGGGGGGCAGATTAGGGGTTAATAAATATAATATAGGGGTCGGCGATGTTAGGGCAGCAGATTAGGGGTACATAGGGATAACGTAGGTGGCGGCGGTTTACGGAGCGGCAGATTAGGGGTTAAAAGTGTAATGCAGGGGTCAGCGATAGCGGGGGCGGCAGATTAGGGGTTAATAAGTGTAAGGCTAGGGGTGTTTAGACTCGGGGTTCATGTTAGAGTGTTAGGTGCAGACGTAGGAAGTGTTTCCCCATAGGAAACAATGGGGCTGCGTTAGGAGCTGAACGCTGCTTTTTTGCAGGTGTTAGGTTTTTTTTCAGCTCAAACAGCCCCATTGTTTCCTATGGGAGAATCGTGCACGAGCACGTTTTTGAGGCCGGCCGCGTCCGTAAGCAACTCTGGTATCGAGAGTTGCATTTGCGGTAAAAATGCTCTACGCTCCTTTTTTGGAGCCTAACGCAGCATTTGTTTTAACTCTCGATACCAGAGTTAAATTTATGGTGCGGCCAGAAAAAAACCCGCGGAGCGTTAACAGCCCTTTTACCGCCGAACTCCAAATCTAGCCGTAAATGTGCTAAGAACTCACCAAAAATGTGGTGTTCAATTTTTTATGGAACACTCTCCCCAGCACTGGGAAAAAAAAAGTTTTAAACAAAGATTCAAGACTTAGTTGCTCACACAATCCTTTCAAAACTAAAATCTCTATCTTCAAACCCTCTTATTTACCATTTGTAAAGCAGTTTGAGTCCAATCTGCAGAAAAGTGCTATATAATTTATTATTTTTATTATTAATTCACTCAAAACTGTATGTCATACATAATTAAAGTGTCATTTACACATATCAAAATAGTTTTATGACAAAAAATGACAAGTGAAAGGTGTTACATTTTAAATTAAAACCTTACAGGATGATGGATAGAAAGATCAAAGATATAACAATACAATACATACCTCCATTCCTCAGTTACAAAAGCCTGATGGTAAGTCCACCAATGAGCATCAAGGAACATTTAAAAAAATGCTAGGATTTACTATCACTAAAAATAAATTGGACTTTCAACCATCAGTTTTTTAAAAAAAGGGTACAAAACTTATCTTTCTTGTAACGCGGCCTCCTCACTAAACTCAGCGGTTCTGGCCGCCCATAGCACAGTACTCTTTTCTTAATGAGGTGATATTTCTATCCTCTAAACCAATAGCCGTGCCAGTCATATGACAGTGTTCTGTATGCTAGCACGGTAAGGTTAGTACCCCTTTTTAGCACATTTTTCAGACTTTAGTATCCCTCTTTAAAAACTCATAACTGAAAGTCCTTTTTATTTGTAGTGATGATGGATCCTAGGGTTTTTTAAACATTCAGATTTACCATCACTTTAAGTTTAGGGAACTCGGAAAACAGAGAAGAAAAGATAAAAGTATTTTTGGGTGATTGTAAACTTCCCTCTTTAGATGCTGAGGCTATGGAAAAGTGAAATGCCCCAATTTAACCGAGGAGGTATCTACACTAATTCAAATCTTGAAATCTTCTTAGGCTTCCATTCCTAGTGCATACTCAGGAAGCTTTTATAAAAAATTGCTTCTGTCTTAATCCCCCAGACCAGTTAGTCCTAATTATATTATGGACATAGGGGATATTCCTTCAGATCTATTGTCAGCTAGGACTACAGTGCTTCCCAAGCCTGGTAAAGATAAGCAACACAGTTCAAATTATGGCTTTAAGCCAAAATGTTGGCTTCAAGGTTAAATTTTCTTTTTCCCAATCTGATCTCTCCAGATCAGTTGGGATTCATGAACGATAGGGAGGCTCCTGATAATGTCTGATAAAAAGTTAAAAGAAGCTAAAAAGTCTCCTTCCCCTTTTAAAGGACCAGTAAACACAGTAGATTTGCATTATCAACAAATGCAAGATAACAAGAGCATTTACTCTGAATTTCAAATGAGTAGTAGATTTTTTTCTAACAAATTTCAAAGTTATGTATTTCCAATCCCCCTGTACCATGTGATAGCAATCAGCCAATCACAAATGCATATACGTATAGTCTGTGAATTCTTGCACATGCTAAGTAGGAGCTGGTGACTCAAAAAAGTGTAAATATAAAAATACTGTGCACATTTTGTTAATGGAAGTAAACTGGAAAGTTGTTTAAAATGACATGCTGTATTTGAATCATGAACATTTAATTTGACCTGAGTGTCCCTTTAAATGTTTTAGAGGTTGTAGAGACAGGGGTTTCTTTTTTCATATGTGGTGGATCTGTCTGAAAAGTTAAAACATTTTGAGTATGGCCTCTAAATTACTAAGGGCATGATTACATATGGCGTGCTAACATTAGCGTGCGCAATATTTAAAATATGTAAAGTTATACACACAAATAAACATAAATACACACACACACACACATCCTATATTATAAAAGGCCAAGTGTGTTTGTCTGAAGCTGTCATGCGCAGTACAGACAGCACGAGGACAAACACACCTGGCCTTTGAGTCCTTGCTGGTGATCTGCGCCGCTGCAGAAGTGGGCATGGCCGGGCGTGAGCGGGGGCGTGGCCGGACGTGAAGGGGCGTGGCCGGGCGTGAATGGCCATGAAGGGGGCATGGCCTGACGTGAAGGGGGCGTGGCCGGGCGCGGTCGCACGATGGAAGATGGGAGAGAGAGAGAAAGAGAGGGGGGAGAAAGAGAGGGGGAGAGAGACAGCAAAAGACAGGGGTGAGAGAGACAGCAAAAGAGAGAAGGGGAAAGAGACAGCAAAAGAGAGGGGGGAAAGAGACAGCAAAAGAGAGGGGGGAGAGAGACAGCAAAAGAGAGAGGGGGATAGAGACAGCAAAAGAGGGAAGAGGAAAGAGACAGCAAAAGAGAGGGGGGAGAGACAGCAAAAGAGAGGGGGGAGAGAGAAAGCAAAAAAGAGAGGGGGAGAGAGACAGCAAAAGAGAGAGGGGGAGAGAGACAGCAAAAGAGAGGGGGGAGAGAGACAGCAAAAGAGAGAAGGGGAAAGAGACAGCAAAAGAGAGGGGGGGAGAGACAGCAAAAGAGAGGGGGAGAGAGACAGCAAAAGAGAGAGGGGGAGAGAGACAGCAAAAGAGAGAGGGGGAGAGAGACAGCAAAAGAGAGGGGGGGAGAGAGACAGCAAAAGAGAGAAGGGGAAAGAGACAGCAAAAGAGAGGGGGGAGAAACAGCAAAAGAGAGGGGGGAGAGAGACAGCAAAAGAGAGGGGGAGAGAGACAGCAAAAGAGAGAGGGGGAGAGAGACAGCAAAAGAGAGGGGGGATAGAGACAGCAAAAGAGAGAGGGGGAGAGAGACAGCAAAAGAGAGGGGGAGAGAGCGCAAAAGAGAGGGGGGAGAGAGAGCGCAAAAGAGAGGGGGAAGAGAGATAGCAAAAGAGAGGGGGGAGAGAGACAGCAAAAGAGAGACGGGGGGAGAGACAGCAAAAGAGAGGGGGAGAGAGACAGCAAAAGAGAGAGGGGGAGAGAGACAGCAAAAGAGAGGGGAGAGAGACAGCAAAAGAGAGGGGGGAGAGAGACAGCAAAAGAGAGGGGGAGAGAGACAGCAAAAGAGAGGGGGAGAGAGACAGCAAAATAGAGAGGGGGAGAGATACAGCAAAAGAGAGGGGGATAGAGACAGCAAAAAAGGGAGGGGGAGAGAGACAGCAAAAGAGAGGGGTAGAGAGACAGCAAAAGAAAGGGGGAGAGAGACAGCAAAAGAGAGAGGAGGAGAGAGACAGCAAAAGAGAGGGGGGATAGAGACAGCAAAAGAGAGAGGGGGAGAGAGACAGCAAAAGAGAGGGGGAGAGAGCGCAAAAGAGAGGGGGGGAAGAGCGCAAAAGAGAGGGGGAGAGAGAGCGCAAAAGAGGGGGGAAGAGAGAGCACAAAAGAGGGGGGAAAGAGAGCACAAAAGAGAGGGGGGAGAGAGAGCACAAAAGAGAGGCGGGAGAGAGCGCAAAAGAGAGGGGTGGAGAGAGAGTTCAAAAGAGAGGGGTGGAGAGAGAGCGCAAAAGAGAGGGGGGTGAGAGAGCGCAAAAGAGAGGGGGAGAGAGACAGCAAAAGAGAGGGGAGAGAGACAGCAAAAGAGAGGGGGGAGAGAGACAGCAAAAGAGAGGGGGAGAGAGACAGCAAAAGAGAGGGGGAGAGAGACAGCAAAATAGAGAGGGGGAGAGATACAGCAAAAGAGAGGGGGATAGAGACAGCAAAAAAGGGAGGGGGAGAGAGACAGCAAAAGAGAGGGGGAGAGAGCGCAAAAGAGAGGGGGGGAAGAGCGCAAAAGAGAGGGGGAGAGAGAGCGCAAAAGAGGGGGGAAGAGAGAGCACAAAAGAGGGGGGAAAGAGAGCACAAAAGAGAGGGGGGAGAGAGAGCACAAAAGAGAGGCGGGAGAGAGCGCAAAAGAGAGGGGTGGAGAGAGAGTTCAAAAGAGAGGGGTGGAGAGAGAGCGCAAAAGAGAGGGGGGTGAGAGAGCGCAAAAGAGAGGGGTTGAGAGAGAGCGCAAAAGAGAGGGGGAGAGAGACAGCAAAAGAGAGAGGGGGAGAGAGACAGCAAAAGAGAGGGGGGAGAGAGACAGCAAAAGAGAGAGGGGGAGAGAGACAGCAAAAGAGAGGGGAGAGAGACAGCAAAAGAGAGGGGGAGAGAGACAGCAAAAGAGAGAGGGGGAGAGAGACAGCAAAAGAGAGGGGGATAGAGACAGCAAAAGAGAGAGGGGGAGAGAGACAGTAAAAGAGAGGGGGAGAGAGCACAAAAGAGGGGGGGAAGAGCGCAAAAGAGAGGGGGAGAGAGAGCGCAAAAGAGAGGGGGGAAGAGAGAGCGCTAAAGAGGGGGGAGAGAGAGAGCGCAAAAGAGAGGGGGGAAGAGTGCAAAAGAGAGGGGGGAGAGAGAGCACAAAAGAGAGGGGGATAGAGACAGCAAAAGAGAGAAGAGGAAAGAGACAGCAAAAGAGAGGGGGGAGAGACAGCAAAAGAGAGGGGGGGAGAGAAACAGCAAAAGAGAGAGGGGGAGAGAGACAGCAAAAGAGAGAGGGGGAGAGAGACAGCAAAAGAGAGGGGGGGGAGAGACAGCAAAAGAGAGAAGGGGAAAGAGACAGCAAAAGAGAGGGGGGAGGGACAGCAAAAGAGAGGGGGAGAGAGACAGCAAAAGAGAGAGGGGGGAGAGAGACAGCAAAAGAGAGAGGGGGGAGAGAGACAGCAAACGAGAGGGGGGAGAGAGACAGCAAAAGAGAGAAGGGGAAAGAGACAGCAAAAGAGAGGGGGGAGAGAAAGCAAAAGAGAGGGGGGGGGAGAGACAGCAAAAGAGAGGGGGGAGAGAGACAGCAAAAGAGAGGGGGAGAGAGACAGAAAAAGAGAGAGGAGGAGAGAGACAGCAAAAGAGAGGGGGATAGAGACAGCAAAAGAGAGAGGGGGAGAGAGACAGCAAAAGAGAGGGGGAGGAGAGCGCAAAAGAGAGGGGGGAGAGAGAGCGCAAAAGAGAGGGGGAAGAGAGATAGCAAAAGAGAGGGGGGAGAGAGACAGCAAAAGAAAGGGGGAGAGAGACAGCAAAAGAGAGAGGAGGAGAGAGACAGCAAAAGAGAGGGGGGATAGAGACAGCAAAAGAGAGAGGGGGAGAGAGACAGCAAAAGAGAGGGGGGAGAGAGACAGCAAAAGAGAGAGGGGGAGAGAGACAGCAAAAGAGAGGGGAGAGAGACAGCAAAAGAGAGGGGGAGAGAGACAGCAAAAGAGAGAGGGGGAGAGAGACAGCAAAAGAGAGGGGGATAGAGACAGCAAAAGAGAGAGGGGGAGAGAGACAGTAAAAGAGAGGGGGAAGAGCACAAAAGAGAGGGGGAAGAGCGCAAAAGAGAGGGGGAGAGAGAGCGCAAAAGAGAGGGGGGGAAGAGAGAGCGCTAAAGAGGGGGGAGAGAGAGAGCGCAAAAGAGAGGGGGGAAGAGTGCAAAAGAGAGGGGGGAGAGAGAGCACAAAAGAGAGGGGGATAGAGACAGCAAAAGAGAGAAGAGGAAAGAGACAGCAAAAGAGAGGGGGGAGAGACAGCAAAAGAGAGGGGGGAGAGAGACAGCAAAAGAGAGAGGGGGAGAGAGACAGCAAAAGAGAGAGGGGGAGAGAGACAGCAAAAGAGAGGGGGGAGAGAGACAGCAAAAGAGAGAAGGGGAAAGAGACAGCAAAAGAGAGGGGGGAGGGACAGCAAAAGAGAGGGGGAGAGAGACAGCAAAAGAGAGAGGGGGAGAGAGACAGCAAAAGAGAGAGGGGGAGAGAGACAGCAAACGAGAGGGGGGAGAGAGACAGCAAAAGAGAGAAGGGGAAAGAGACAGCAAAAGAGAGGGGGGAGAGAAAGCAAAAGAGAGGGGGGGGAGAGACAGCAAAAGAGAGGGGGGAGAGAGACAGCAAAAGAGAGGGGGAGAGAGACAGAAAAAGAGAGAGGAGGAGAGAGACAGCAAAAGAGAGGGGGATAGAGACAGCAAAAGAGAGAGGGGGAGAGAGACAGCAAAAGAGAGGGGGAGAGAGCGCAAAAGAGAGGGGGGAGAGAGAGCGCAAAAGAGAGGGGGAAGAGAGATAGCAAAAGAGAGGGGGGAGAGAGACAGCAAAAGAGAGACGGGGAGAGAGACAGCAAAAGAGAGGGGGAGAGAGACAGCAAAAGAGAGAGGGGGAGAGAGACAGCAAAAGAGAGGGGAGAGAGACAGCAAAAGAGAGAGGGGGAGAGAGACAGCAAAAGAGAGGGGGAGAGAGACAGCAAAAGAGAGTGGGAGAGAGACAGCAAAAGAGAGAGGGGGAGAGAGACAGCAAAAGAGAGGGGGAGAGAGACAGCAAAAGAGAGGGGGAGAGAGACAGCAAAATAGAGAGGGGGAGAGATACAGCAAAAGAGAGGGGGATAGAGACAGCAAAAAAGGGAGGGGGAGAGAGACAGCAAAAGAGAGGGGTAGAGAGACAGCAAAAGAAAGGGGGAGAGAGACAGCAAAAGAGAGAGGAGGATAGAGACAGCAAAAGAGAGAGGGGGAGAGAGACAGCAAAAGAGAGGGGGAGAGAGCGCAAAAGAGAGGGGGGGGAGAGCGCAAAAGAGAGGGGGAGAGAGAGCGCAAAAGAGGGGGGAAGAGAGAGCACAAAAGAGGGGGGAAAGAGAGCACAAAAGAGAGGGGGGAGAGAGAGCACAAAAGAGAGGCGGGAGAGAGCGCAAAAGAGAGGGGTGGAGAGAGAGTTCAAAAGAGAGGGGTGGAGAGAGAGCGCAAAAGAGAGGGGGGTGAGAGAGCGCAAAAGAGAGGGGGGTGAGAGAGCGCAAAAGAGAGGGGGAGAGAGACAGCAAAAGAGAGAGGGGGAGAAAGACAGCAAAAGAGAGGGGGGAGAGAGACAGCAAAAGAGAGGGGGAGAGAGACAGCAAAAGAGAGGGGAGAGAGACAGCAAAAGAGAGGGGGAGAGAGACAGCAAAAGAGAGAGGGGGAGAGAGACAGCAAAAGAGAGGGGGGATAGAGACAGCAAAAGAGAGAGGGGGAGAGAGACAGTAAAAGAGAGGGGGAGAGAGCACAAAAGAGGGGGGGAAGAGCGCAAAAGAGAGGGGGAGAGAGAGCGCAAAAGAGAGGGGGGAAGAGAGAGCGCTAAAGAGGGGGGAGAGAGAGAGCACAAAAGAGAGGGGGGAAGAGTGCAAAAGAGAGGGGGGAGAGAGAGCACAAAAGAGAGGGGGATAGAGACAGCAAAAGAGAGAAGAGGAAAGAGACAGCAAAAGAGAGGGGGGAGAGACAGCAAAAGAGAGCGGGGAGAGAGACAGCAAAAGAGAGAGGGGGAGAGAGACAGCAAAAGAGAGGGGGGAGAGAGACAGCAAAAGAGAGAAGGGGAAAGAGACAGCAAAAGAGAGGGGGGAGGGACAGCAAAAGAGAGGGGGAGAGAGACAGCAAAAGAGAGAGGGGGAGAGAGACAGCAAAAGAGAGAGGGGGAGAGAGACAGCAAACGAGAGGGGGGAGAGAGACAGCAAAAGAGAGAAGGGGAAAGAGACAGCAAAAGAGAGGGGGGAGAGACAGCAAAAGAGAGGGGGGGGAGAGACAGCAAAAGAGAGGGGGGAGAGAGACAGCAAAAGAGAGGGGGAGAGAGACAGCAAAAGAGAGAGGGGGAGAGAGACAGCAAAAGAGAGGGGGGATAGAGACAGCAAAAGAGAGAGGGGGAGAGAGACAGCAAAAGAGAGGGGGAGAGAGCGCAAAAGAGAGGGGGGAGAGAGAGCGCAAAAGAGAGGGGGAAGAGAGATAGCAAAAGAGAGGGGGGAGAGAGACAGCAAAAGAGAGACGGGGAGAGAGACAGCAAAAGAGAGGGGGAGAGAGACAGCAAAAGAGAGAGGGGGAGAGAGACAACAAAAGAGAGGGGAGAGAGACAGCAAAAGAGAGAGGGGGAGAGAGACAGCAAAAGAGAGGGGGAGAGAGACAGCAAAAGAGAGTGGGAGAGAGACAGCAAAAGAGAGAGGGGGAGAGATACAGCAAAAGAGAGGGGGATAGAGACAGCAAAAGAGAGGGGGAGAGACAGCAAAAGAGAGGGGGGGGAGAGACAGCAAAAGAGAGGGGGGAGAGAGACAGCAAAAGAGAGGGGGAGAGAGACAGCAAAAGAGAGAGGGGGAGAGAGACAGCAAAAGAGAGGGGGGATAGAGACAGCAAAAGAGAGAGTTGGAGAGAGACAGCAAAAGAGAGGGGGAGAGAGCGCAAAAGAGAGGGGGGAGAGAGAGCGCAAAAGAGAGGGGGAAGAGAGATAGCAAAAGAGAGGGGGGAGAGAGACAGCAAAAGAGAGACGGGGAGAGAGACAGCAAAACAGAGGGGGAGAGAGACAGCAAAAGAGAGAGGGGGAGAGAGACAGCAAAAGAGAGAGGGGAGAGAGACAGCAAAAGAGAGGGGGAGAGAGACAGCAAAAGAGAGTGGGAGAGAGACAGCAAAAGAGAGAGGGGAGAGATACAGCAAAAGAGAGGGGGATAGAGACAGCAAAAAAGGGAGGGGGAGAGAGACAGCAAAAGAGAGGGGTAGAGAGACAGCAAAAGAAAGGGGGAGAGAGACAGCAAAAGAGAGAGGGGGAGAGAGACAGCAAAAGAGAGGGGGGATAGAGACAGCAAAAGAGAGAGGGGGAGAGAGACAGCAAAAGAGAGGGGGAGAGAGCACAAAAGAGAGGGGGGAAGAGCGCAAAAGAGAGGGGGAGAGAGAGCGCAAAAGAGGGGGGAAGAGAGAGCACAAAAGAGGGGGGAAAGAGAGCGCAAAAGAGAGGGGGGAGAGAGAACACAAAAGAGAGGCGGGAGAGAGCGCAAAAGAGAGGGGTGGAGAGAGAGTTCAAAAGAGAGGGGTGGAGAGAGAGCGCAAAAGAGAGGGGGGTGAGAGAGCGCAAAAGAGAGGGGGGTGAGAGAGTGCAAAAGAGAGGGGGAGAGAGACAGCAAAAGAGAGAGGGGGAGAGAGACAGCAAAAGAGAGGGGGGAGAGAGACAGCAAAAGAGAGAGGGGGAGAGAGACAGCAAAAGAGAGGGGAGAGAGACAGCAAAAGAGAGGGGGAGAGAGACAGCAAAAGAGAGAGGGGGAGAGAGACAGCAAAAGAGAGGGGGGATAGAGACAGCAAAAGAGAGAGGGGGAGAGAGACAGTAAAAGAGAGGGGGAGAGAGCACAAAAGAGGGGGGGAAGAGCGCAAAAGAGAGGGGGAGAGAGAGCGCAAAAGAGAGGGGGGAAGATAGAGCGCTAAAGAGGGGGGAGAGAGAGAGCGCAAAAGAGAGGGGGGAAGAGTGCAAAAGAGAGGGGGGAGAGAGCACAAAAGAGAGGGGGGAGAGAGTGCAAAAAGAGAGGGGTGGAGAGAGAGTGCAAAAGAGAGGGGTGGAGAGAGAGCGCAAAAGAGAGGGGGTGAGAGAGCGCAAAAGAGAGGGGGATGAGAGAGCGCAAAAGAGAGGGGGGAGAGAGAGAGCAAAAGAGAGAGGGGGAGAGAGAGCGCAAAAGAGAGGGGGGAGAGAGAGCGCAAAAGAGAGGGGGTGAGAGAGCGCAAAAGAGAGGGGGAGAGAGCATGCAAAAGAGAGGGGGAGAGAGAGCACAAAAGAGTGGGGGAGAGAGCGCAAAAGAGGGGGGAGAGAAAGAGCTCAAAAGAGATGGGGAGAGAGCTCAAAAGAGAGGGGGGAGAGAGAGTGCAAAAGAGAGGGGGAGAGAGCGCAAAAGAGAGAGGGAGAGAGAGCGCAAAAGACAGGGGGGAGAGAGAGAGCTCAAAAGAGAGGGGGGAGAGAGAAAGCTCAAAAGAAACGGGGAGAGAGAGAGCAAAAGAGAGGGGGAGAGAGCGCAAGAGATGGGACCGCTGTGCTGCAAAAAATGGCCTGTGTGAACGGGCTTTAGGACTAGTATATATATATTCAAAAGCAAAAGAAAAGATAGAAAACCAAGAGAAGAGCACCAGTATGCCCTATGCCAGCACAAACCATCAATAAATAAAAAGATATAAGACTTACAGAGCTGTGTGTAGTGGCTGCTGATCTAAAGGAAACAAACCCCTCTCCCACAAATACTAGATTCTTAATAGTTATATACAAAATAGTGCCTATTTTTATCAGTTTTTTTATTGCATGTGTATGACTTGTTTATTTAATTAAACATCATCTTTTGTATATGACTATTAAGCATAGTAAATCCTAGCATTGATGGATAGGGCATAGGGCATACTGGTGCTCTTCTTTGAATTAATATATAATAAGAGATACTATTCTATATATGTGTATATCTATAGGTATATAGTTTACCAAAAATACTATATATAGATTGTTAGGAAATTCCCCGGGGCAATACTTGGAAGATGAGTCTTGGAGAAAACAGTGACCTTCTCGGACGTCCCGGGAACAATTACCAAAATAACATACACAGGCAGGTTATCATTAGCAAGTGTTCGTTTATTCTGGGGGCAACAGCACATTATATAGACATGGATGCACGTAGGCATCTGATACGTGACATCATCTTATTGGCTAAGCAAAATACAGTAATATCCTTCCTGATGGCCTTATTTGGCGTATAGTCTGACATATCATAATACAAAATAATACCTGTAATAAAGAAGAGAGGAAAAATGTACATTTGTAGATACAGGAAATAAAGTGGGTGGGTAATGGCCTGTGACATTTGTTTCTGTGCATTGCGGTTTTGGCTTACGGAATGCACCTAAGTTTGTTATGAGTTTGTGAAAAAGTACCTGAGCTTCCTGTTGAGAGACGCAGACAGCTCAGTAACTGATATTTGTAAATGTTGGCAGTATTACAAGTGTTTTAGAAGAAATAATATTACGAGTGGAGCGCAATGAAAACACATTAGTACATAACATTATAGGTAATGTAAAATAAGTACATAGGTAAAGTGTGCAAGACAAATAAGTGATGTTCCCTGACAATTCCCCTCTTTAGTCATGACAATGACTACCACTGGACTAGCGTCTGGAGTGGAATGGGACATTAATGTATGTGGTATTAGCAGGATGGTATCGCCTATGTTGTCGATTTCGATTATGTTGGTGTGGTAGAACCTACAAGTATTCTGCACACTGGGAGATAGGAGTTGGAGGTGGTAGACGTGTATGTTTAGCAATGCAGAAAACAACTATCTTAAAACAACAATAACAGAACAGTATAAACAGAGCAATAAAAATAATAAAGGTACCAATATTTTTTAGCCACTCTAGGAAGCCTAAACCAGTGAAGAATTTATCCCAGGGGTTATCAATGCCTGAGTTTTTCTTTAATTCAATGGATAATTCTTCCAATTTCTTAATAGCAAGCGTTACTTTCCCAGTGGGTCCTGTGTTATCGGGTATAAATGTACAGCAAGACCCACCAGTTTGATCATCAATGACTTTACACACCCCTCCTTTCTCTGCTAAGAGCATGTCTAAGGCCATGCGGTTTTGGAATGTCATGTAAGAGGTTGGGCCGAGTTGTTCAGCAATGCCTTTAAGGGCATCTCTGGTATAATTAACAAAACGTTGTTGATTATAAAATATATAGTTTATCCAGTCTACATTTTTATTGGCAGTTATGATGGGGAAGATGGATTCAAATCCAGCTTTGACCTAGTCACGGGCCTTAAATTCATCTGGGACCCCCCTTGGGACCCCAATAGCGTCTATGTATACATGGGGGTCAAAACTACCTGGGATAGCCTTAGCCTGTCGTCGTGTACGATGAGAGGAGGTGCGGTGAGTGTGTATGTATATGTCATCTACACCTAAAATGTGGAGAGGCATGATAACTTTTGCTAGAGCACATTCCCCAGACCACTGTCCCTCTAGCCTAATGCGGATTTTCATATCCCCGCAAATCCAATATATGTCACCTAACGACTGAGTGTGGTTATGGGTGTTGAGGTTACTATACTTATAATAGTAACCAGATGTAAAGTTACCTAGGAATCTACCTTTACCTCTGCCCCTATAGCAAGTGTAGTTACCAGGATATATAGTAATTCCCTCACTGAGGTGTGGGGTTTTAGTAATGATGGGGTATTTTTCCTTCCAGGCAATACAGGTTGACTGATCGACAATGGTATTAGTATACAGGCTGAGGAAGCAGGACTCAGCGTTACTAGGGATGTTAAGGGGGACAGTACCTAAATGGGGGCGGGCATTACCACAAACATAACAATTTGATCTATTATATTGCTTGGCCGAAAAGGCCATCCATTCTAACCAAAGGTTTTTGTCTGAATAACCTGTTTCTAAAGCCATAGTATCTCTTGGTGAGGGATCAGCCATAGCAATCATGCCCTGAGATGGGGACTGGGTATTAATTAGGGTTTGACCAAGGTTTTGATAAATTGTAGTGACAATTTTGTTCCATTCAGAGGAATTAACCTTATCTTGAAGCTGGAAACTACCCTTAGCTTCGGATAAGGCACCTTTTTCCCAAAAAGAGAGCATATAAGGGTCACTATCATCTGGATTGGGGTTTTCAATGGTCAAGGTAAGTATCATACTCTGTCCGGGTTTACCTACCGAAAGGCAAGTTCTGGACTTAAAAAGGGTCATTCTTTCGATTATGGATCTACCATTTTTATCTTTCTTGGTTAATACACTAGGTGCCCAGTTGAGGCTTGCATCTGTATCCCACCCCACAGTTTCCCAGTATTTACAATTCTTACTCCAATCATTATCTCCTAGACAAACATAGACAGACCTGGAAGGGATATCTTTGTAAATGGCACACTGTGTTGATACATCCCCGGGGCATGGAACAATGTCACAATAGTCAAAGAATAAGAGGCAACATGGATGTTTGAAGAATTATACCAAAAGGTCATAGAGAGTTGTGTCGTGGTTTGTGTAATGGCCATTTTTGAGGGTAAGTGCTTGGTCACCCTAAAAGGGGCCCAGTCTGCTAACCTTCGGGTTCTACGGAGGGCTGGAACGTGTGGTGCTGGCAGAGTTGTTGAGTTCTTGGTTGTGTTTTGTTCCGGGGGTGAATCAGGGGGAGTGATGAAGTAATTACAAGCAGGGGCAATGCCATATTGTTCGTCCGGTGTCTCATAATAGCAGGAGGCTATTATCCATGCT
Source organism: Bombina bombina (assembly GCF_027579735.1). NCBI lineage: Eukaryota > Metazoa > Chordata > Amphibia > Anura > Bombinatoridae > Bombina > Bombina bombina. Next base: position 128,921,115 of record NC_069500.1, read on the forward strand.
GATATTGCAATCAAGAGCAAGGAGGAGAGAAGGTAGTAGTACACCAAGTAGTGGGACCCTTGAGTGGCGATCATGTTGTTGCAGGTACGTGCTGTGGATATAGATGTTACAGAAGGGACTGTGCGACCAACTTCACCCCTCTTTGGACTGGCAGTCGAGAATGCTACAGGTGTTACAGAAGGGACTTTGTGAACACTTCACCCCTCTTTAGGCACAACTGTTGTCTGAGACGTCCTGGACTGGCGGTACAGATGTTTCAGAAGGGACTAGACAGCCAGCTTCACCCCTCTTTGGACAGAGCTTTACCCTAGATGCGTGGATCCAGATGGGATCCTGGGCTGTGAGGATGGCAGTACGAGTGATGGCCACAACTTCGGTAGGTGGACCGTATGGGAAGCCTCCCTTCTTTGCTTTATTCAGCTGTCTGATGCACACTGTGTCTCCGACCTTGAAGCTGTGGGTTGGTTCCTGTGAGGGAAGAGGAAAACGAGAGGCCACATCACCATAGTTGCCATTCAAAACAGAGATTAGGTTCATGTACATATTGTTTCCTGATTAAATCTAAATCACCAGTGACTATGTGTGGGTTCCTGACCCAGGGGGTGGGGAATGGTCTACCTATCAAAATCTCAAAAGGAGACAGCTGAGTGGATTTGCTTGGGGACATCCGTACTTCAGCTAATATTGCAGGTAAATGATCCTGCCATTTGACCCAATTCCCTCCCGTGGCCTTAAGGAGTTTTTCCTTAATGGTCCGGTTCATCCTTTCTACCACCCCTGAGCTCTGGGGGTGATATGGTATGTGAAACTTCCATTTTATCTGTAAGTGAGCTACCAATTCCTGCCATTGTCTGAATTAATCTGCAGGGGGCAACCAAATCTGGGAATGACATCAGTGCAAAGGTGTTTCACTACTGTTTTTGCGTCTTCCCTAGTGGTAGGAAAGGCCTCAGGCTAGCGAGAAAATTGGTCAACTATGACCAGCAGGTAAAACTGTTTGGTTCCTGTTTTGGATATGTGTGTGAAATCTATCTGCAGGTGAGTGAAGGGTGCGGATAGTGGTGTTAGGTGGTCATGTTTTGCAGGTTTGTTGTTGTGTTTGGTTTGCAGGCAAGTGATGCAACGATTAATGTAAGATTGTACATGTAACTGTAGATTTTGTATGCAGAAGTAAGGTTTGATTAACGCTAGTGTGTTGTGGATGCTCAGGTGACTGACACCATGGGCTTGTGAAATAAAAATGGGTGCACTGGTTTCTGGGATACCAATGACTGTCCCACCTTTCCCCTCTTTCAAATAAAACCCTTGGGGGTTTAATTTGAGTTTCTGAGAGACCCAGTATTTGATATCAGTGACAGTGGCAAACTGCTGTAGTGACGATGTGAGTACATCGTCGACCAGAGAGGGTGCCACAAGCATGGGATAAACACTGTCTTGCAATGGAGAGACCTTGGCTGCTTGTTTGGCTACTGTGTCAGCTAATGCATTACCCCTAGCAATAGGATTGTTAAGGTTAGTATGTGCTCGACAGTGTATGACAGCTATTTCTTTTGGGAGCAGGATGGCTTGTAAAAACTCAGTGATAAGTGTGGTGTGACTGATACTTTTACCGTCGGCAGACTTGAAACCTCTTTGTTTCCAAATCATGCCGAAATCATGTACCACTCCAAAGGCATATCTGGAGTCGGTATAGATATTTACGGAGGCATCAGCAAAAAGTTCACAGGCTCGAGTGAAAGCTATTAATTCAGCTGCCTGAGCAGAATTATGCATGACAGAGGCAGATTCAATGATAATGTTGGGAAGTTGGACCACCGCGTATCCTGCAAGGTACGTGTGGTCATCTGGGCAGCTACAGGAGCCGTCCACAAAGACGTCAGGGACCCCCGGAATAGGGGTGTCCCGGAGGTCAGGGCGTGGTGTTGTGCTGGAGTGAATGAGTGCAATGCAGTTGTGAAGGGGGAGGTCAGATTGCGGTATGTCAGAGGATAACAAGGCCTTGAGAATAGATGCAGGGCCTGAGTTAGTTGCACAGTACTTAATGTTTAGCTCAGAAGTACTGGTAAGCAGTATTTCATAACCACTAAGTCTCTGGGCAGTCATGTGTTGTGTTTGAAGATTGTTAAGGAGGTGCAGAACCTGATGGGAGGTATGTAAAACAAGTGGATGTCCCAGTGTGATAGGTTCGCACATCTCAACGGCCATGGCACACGCTGCGAGGGATCGCAGGCATGAAGGCATACCCTGCACAGGGACGGGCAGCTTTTTAGATAAAAAGGCTACAGGACGGAAAGAATTACTACCATGCTCTTGGGCACAGAAGGCCGCCATGGTTTTACAATTTTCCCTTGCGTACAAATGAAAAGGCTTTGTGTAGTCAGGTAGGCCGAGGGCAGGGGATGTGGTGATGGACCTGGCAAGTTCATTGTATGCATGGGTCAATGTCTCTGTCCAGTGAATTGTGGGTGGAGAGTCACTGTGGCAAACGGTGCGGAGGATTGAGTCGTAGTGGGAGCAGTCTGGTATCCACTGTCGACAATAGTTTATTATCCCAAGAAAGGTCAGCATTTCTTTGGGAGTGGCAGGCTTTGGCAGTTTAGAGAGGGCTTTTACTCTTTTTGCACTGAGTTCTCGTTTGCCTTTGGACAGGACAAAGCCTAAGTACTCAACTTGTGGCTGGCAGATTTGCAGTTTCTGTTTAGACACCTTGAGCCCTTCTTGGGCGAGGAACAACAAAAGGTCCACTAGGTCCTTTTCCCCTGCCTCGTATGAAGTACTACACAATAACAAGTCATCAACATATTGCAAAAGGACGGAACCACAGGGGCTGGTCCAGCTCTTGAGCATGGTATTGAGGACTAGGCCAAATGCGGCCGGACTGTCCGTGTAGCCTTGGGGCATTTTTGACCACGTCATTTGAACCCCTTTATACACGAATGCGAACAACTGCTGTGTGTCCACATCAACGGGTATAGAGAAGAAAGCATTAGCCAAATCAATGGTAGAAAAAAATTCTGCATTGTGTGGAATGGCCGTAAGTAGTGCGGTCACAACTGGGACTAAGGGAGGGAGAGGTACTATTAATTTATTCACGGCCCTTAGGTCTTGAATAAAACGGTAACCACCAGTCAGCTTAGGCAAGGGGTTAATGGGCATGTTGTACGGAGAGACGGTATGTTTCAGAATACCTTTCTCCAGAAATACCTTAATCATGGGGTCTATGCCCTCCAGCTTGTCGTCGCTAATAGGGTATTGTTTGATGAAAACTGTGGAACAGTCTTCATGCAACGTTGCCCTATATGGGGTGCAGTCGATGGTCCCCGTATCATATGGTCCCGTTGACCATAGGGTAGGGGGAACGCTGTCAAAGAGAGTGTCATAATTTGTGCTTAAAGGTAGGTTATGGACATGGCCAGTAACCTGATGTATCTGAGTGCTCAACATGGCCGTCTCTGATGGCAGTGATTCCTCGGGCGATTTGCCAGATTCACTGAGGTCAAAGTCGACCGTCATTCCACCGTTCCGTGATATTGTCATCATTATTCCCAGTTTACCCATCAAGTCTCGACCAAGGAGTGGGACAAGGTTTTGGGAGTGTCGGGTATTTGGACTGTGAGGAGTGGAGTGCGGAAGGTAGGAATTGGCACACCTGTGATTCCCACAGAGGGATTAGACTCTCGCAAGGGTCCATCGTATAATTCGCCCGAGATAGTGGAGCAAGTCGCTCCCGTATCTACGAGGAATTGTAATTTGGGCCCTCTATGTTAAGAGTAACGAAAGGGCTCACAATGGTAATACGATGTAACCTTGGGTAAGAGTAGGGTGCCTCCCTCCGGGCAGCCCTATGGCCATTGTATTCTGTGTTGTGGTAGTCGGTTGTCACGTCTGGGTGGTGAGTATGAGTGTGATCGGTGGTTGTCCCTAGGATAAAAGTTATCCCTGCCCTTACGGGGCGGATGGGGACATTAATTTTTCCAGTGCCCTGTTTCCCCAAAATTAAAACACATGTTGCGTCTATGTTCTTGGTTAACTCTGCCCCCTCTTTGCCTATTGCCTGGAAGTGTGTTATCATTAAACTGAACATATGCACCCTTAACACTTTTATCAAAACATCCTGCAGCATGACGGGACTCAATAGCTGATAATAATTCCTTTGAGGTCATTTTGGGCCAATCGGGTATGAGTTGTTTTAACAAAAGGCTGTCTGCAGGTGTCATACACCCTAACATAGTCTGATTCTTTAACACAGCCATGCCGTCCCCGGAGGATAAGCCTCCTTCCTCTGCCCAACATTTAAAAAATCTTTTAGCAAAATCTAAAATTGCCTCGCCAGGTTAGAACTCTAACGTCAAAACTCCAGCCGCAGGAAAAAAGTCAGTAGTTAAGAGCTTTCTGGGCTAACGCCGGTTTATAAAGCTCTTAACTACTGTACTCTAAAGTACACTAACACCCATAAACTACCTATGTACCCCTAAACCAAGGTCCCCCCACATCGCCGACACTCGTATAATTTTTTTAACCCCTAATCTGCCGACTGCCACCTACGTTATCCTTATGTACCCCTAATCTGCTGCCCCTAACACCGCCGACCCCTGTATTATATTTATTAACCCCTAACCTGCCCCCCACAACGTCGCCTCCACCTAACTACACTTATTAACCCCTAATCTGCCGACCGCAAAGCGCCGCCACCTACGTTATCCTTATGTACCCCTAATCTGCTGCCCCTAACACCGCCGACCCCTATATTATATTTATTAACCCCTAATCTGCCCCCCTCAACGTAGCCTCCACCTGCCTACACTTATTAACCCCTAATCTGCCGACCGGACCTGAGCGCTACTATAATAAAGTTATTAACCCCTAATCCGCCTCACTAACCCTATCATAAATAGTATTAACCCCTAATCTGCCCTCCCTAACATCGCCGACACCTAACTTCAATTATTAACCCCTAATCTGCTGACCGGAGCTCACCGCTATTCTAATAAATGTATTAACCCCTAAAGCTAAGTCTAACCCTAACACTAACACCCCCCTAAGTTAAATATAATTTAAATCTAACGAAATTAATTAACTCTTATTAAATAAATTATTCCTATTTAAAGCTAAATACTTACCTGTAAACTAAATCCTAATATAGCTACAATATAAATTATAATTATATTATAGCTATTTTACGATTTATATTTATTTTACAGGTAACTTTGTATTTATTTTAACCAGGTACAATAGCTATTAAATAGTTAAGAACTATTTAATAGCTAAAATAGTTAAAATAATTACAAATTTACCTGTAAAAGAAATCCTAACCTAAGTTACAATTAAACCTAACACTAGACTATCAATAAATTAATTAAATAAACTACCTACACTTATCTACAATTAACCTAACACTACACTAATTAAATACAATTGCTACAAATAAATACAATTAAATAAACTAGCTAAAGTACAAAAAATAAAAAAGAACTAAGTTACAAAAAATAAAAAAATATTTACAAACATAAGAAAAATATTACAACAATTTTAAACTAATTACACCTACTCTAAGCCCCCTAATAAAATAACAAAGCCCCCCAAAATAAAAAAATGCCCTACCCTATTCTAAATTACTAAAGTTCAAAGCTCTTTTACCTTACCAGCCCTGAACAGGGCCCTTTGCGGGGCATGCCCCAAGAAATACAGCTCTTTTGCTTGTAAAAAAAAACATACAATACCCAAGCCCCCCAACATTACAACCCACCACCCACATACCCCTAATCTAACCCAAACCCCCCTTAAATAAACCTAACACTAAGCCCCTGAAGATCATCCTACCTTGTCTTCACCTCACCGGGTATCACACCGATCCGTCCAGAAGAGCTCCTCCGATGTCCTGATCCAAGGGCTGAAGAGGTCCATGATCCGGCTGAAGTCTTCATCCAAGCGGGGCAGAAGAGGTCTTCCATCCGATTGAAGTCTTCATCCAAGCGGCATCCATCCGGAGCGAAGCGGCAGCATCCTGAAGACCTCCACCGCGGAACATCCATCCTGGCCGACGACTGAACGACGAATGACGGTTCCTTTAAATGACGTCATCCAAGATGGCATCCCTCGAATTCCGATTGGCTGATAGGATTCTATCAGCCAATCGGAATTAAGGTAGGAATATTCTGATTGGCTGATGGAATCAGCCAATCAGAATCAAGTTGAATCCGATTGGCTGATCCGATCAGCCAATCAGATTGAGCTTGCATTCTATTGGCTGTTCCGATCAGCCAATAGAATGCAAGCTCAATCTGATTGGCTGATTGGATCAGCCAATCGGATTGAACTTGATTCTGATTGGCTGATTCCATCAGCCAATCAGAATATTCCTACCTTAATTCCGATTGGCTGATAGAATCCTATCAGCCAATCGGAATTCGAGGGACGCCATCTTGGATGAAGTCATTTAAAGGAACCGTCATTCATCGTTCAGTCGTCGGCCAGGATGGATGTTCCGCGGTGGAGGTCTTCAGGATGCTGCCGCTTCGCTCCGGATGGATGCCGCTTGGATGAAGACTTCAAGCGGATGGAAGACCTCTTCTGCCCCGCTTGGATGAAGACTTCAGCCGGATCATGGACCTCTTCAGCCCCCCGCTTGGGCTTGGATCAGGACATCGGAGGAGCTCTTCTGGACGGATCGGTGTGATACCCGGTGAGGTGAAGACAAGGTAGGATGATCTTCAGGGGCTTAGTGTTAGGTTTATTTAAGGGGGGTTTGGGTTAGATTAGGGGTATGTGGGTGGTGGGTTGTAATGTTGGGGGGCTTGGGTATTGTATGTTTTTTTTTACAGGCAAAAGAGCTGTATTTCTTGGGGCATGCCCCGCAAAGGGCCCTGTTCAGGGCTGGTAAGGTAAAAGAGCTTTGAACTTTAGTAATTTAGAATAGGGTAGGGCATTTTTTTATTTTGGGGGGCTTTGTTATTTTATTAGGGGGCTTAGAGTAGGTGTAATTAGTTTAAAATTGTTGTAATATTTTTCTTATGTTTGTAAATATTTTTTTATTTTTTGTAACTTAGTTCTTTTTTATTTTTTGTACTTTAGCTAGTTTATTTAATTGTATTTATTTGTAGCAATTGTATTTAATTAATTTATTGATAGTGTAGTGTTAGGTTAATTGTAGGTAATTGTAGGTAGTTTATTTAATTAATTTATTGATAGTCTAGTGTTAGGTTTAATTGTAACTTAGGTTAGGATTTCTTTTACAGGTAAATTTGTAATTATTTTAACTATTTTAGCTATTAAATAGTTCTTAACTATTTAATAGCTATTGTACCTGGTTAAAATAAAAACAAAGTTACCTGTAAAATAAATATAAATCCTAAAATAGCTATAATATAATTATAATTTATATTGTAGCTATATTAGGATTTATTTTACAGGTAAGTATTTAGCTTTAAATAGGAATAATATATTTAATAAGAGTTAATTAATTTCGTTAGATTTAAATTATATTTAATTTAGGGGGGTGTTAGTGTTAGGGTTAGACTTAGCTTTAGGGGTTAATACATTTATTAGAATAGCGGTGAGCTCCAGTCGGCAGATTAGGGGTTAATGTTTGAAGTTAGGTGTCGGCGATGTTAGGGAGGGCAGATTAGGGGTTAATACTATTTATGATAGGGTTAGTGAGGCGGATTAGGGGTTAATAACTTTATTATAGTAGCGCTCAGGTCCGGTCGGCAGATTAGGGGTTAATAAGTGTAGGCAGGTGGAGGCGACGTTGTGGGGGGCAGATTAGGGGTTAATAAATATAATATAGGGGTCGGCGATGTTAGGGCAGCAGATTAGGGGTACATAAGGATAATGTAAGTAGCGGCGGTTTACGGAGCGGCAGATTAGGGGTTAATAATAATATGCAGGGGTCAGCGATAGCGTGGGCGGCAGATTAGGGGTTAATAAGTGTAAGGTTAGGGGTGTTTAGACTCGGGGTACATGTTAGAGTGTTAAGTGCAGACGTAGGAAGTGTTTCCCCATAGCAAACAATGGGGCTGCGTTAGGAGCTGAACGCAGCTTTTTTGCAGGTGTTTGTTTTTTTTTAAGCTCAAACAGCCCCATTGTTTCCTATGGGGGAATCATGCACGAGCACGTTTTTGAGGCTGGCCGCGTCCGTAAGCAACTCTGGTATCGAGAGTTGAAGCTGCGTTAAAAATGCTCTACGCTCCTTTTTTGGAGCCTAACGCAGCCTTTATGTGGTCTCTCAATACCAGAGTTATTTTTATGGTGCGGCCAGAAAAAAGCTGGCGTTAGTTTTTCGGGTCGTTACCGACAAAACTCCAAATCTAGCCGTATATTTTCTGGGGGGGTGACTAACTCAACCACTAGATGTAACCACAGACCCTGGTACTAAGGGTTCTGCTGCCCAACCATCCTGGTCATTCCTAGGACCAGGCTCAATTCTACGAGGCTCCTGGACACTTACGTCATCAGGTGCCTCAGCCCCCTGTATGTTTCCATTAGGTGGAGGGGGTGGACGTGTTCTGGTTGTATTGTAAGCCACAATTATATCATCATCATTATAATTAGTAACACTTGGATATAATCCTGCATATGGTGGTGGCGCAGCCAGTGGCGCAGTGGCCATTGTATCTGGGACATTTTTCGAATAGATTATTGGAGGAGGACGTAAAATAATTCTAGAAAGTTTAGATTTATCTATTTTACTGTGTCTTTTATTACCATTGGATTTATATCCGTCACAATATTTTAACCAATACTCAGCGGCTTGTCCCATGTATTGCGTGTCTCAATCAGGATCTCCTGTATACAAATCAAATGCTTTTTCATTTCCCAAACATAAACCTCTTAACATGTCTTTATGAAATTTACAATTGCAACCACCCCTTGGAAATGCATTTCTTGGGTCTATATACTCTGTCCACCCACTGACGTTATCTACGAATGGGATGACCATTGACCAACCTACATCCTCCTGTCTAGCCACAAATTGTTTACATGTTTCTCCCTCAGTTTGGCTTTGTTTACTTTGACCGGTCCCCATGACCCCTGACCAGTAATACCGTTACACACACACACACAATCAAAGGGATTTAGCGTCTAATGGAGGCAAGTTCCGACTAATCCGTCACTAACAACAGCTGTTTCATACACTGTTACGTGTAGTCTTCAAAACTGCTAGCCTGGACGGAGTATCTAGTACTTAAAGTCAGTTGTTGTCTCCACTAGCTCATGCAATAGTAGACACAGGATGAACCTTATGTCCTTATAATAGACTAGCAGCAATGAAATATACAATGAAAATACAATTAGAAATGGTGAGCGATAGTGAACACAGGACACGAGTTGTGTCTATGTCCTCATAATAGAATCGCAATATTAAAATACAAACAGTATACAATATGAGTAATATACAACATATAAGACAAATAAGTTCATGATACATAAGACTTAAATAACAGAACAATTACAATATGAAGCGAAAGTGCACATTCCATACAGGTGTCACCGTGCTATCGTCTATCCGCGTATCATTAGGCGGTGGCCTTCGACACGGTAAACGGTGCGTTTTACACCTGCGTATATGTACTTATAATAGAATTGCAACGACAAGACAAAACATATAACATATATAGCAGCAATAAGGTACTGGTCTCAACCAAGACTACAGAGGGCCAAATTAAACCTAAACCTTAAACTCCGCGGAGGTCTCCCTAGACACTTTTTTACCCACCCGGGTTTTACCAAAGACTAATTTCCCCCAAATAACTGGGTAACGACCTTAATGGGCCTCCTACAGGGCATAGAAATCAAGTGACAATATATAGACAAAATTACTCACCCTGTCGAAGGCTCCTGGTCTATACCACGCTCCTGACACCAGATTGTTAGGAAATTCCCCGGGGCAATACTTGGAAGATGAGTCTTGGAGAAAACAGTGACCTTCTCGGACGTCCCGGGAACAATTACCAAAATAACATACACAGGCAGGTTATCATTAGCAAGTGTTCGTTTATTCTGGGGGCAACAGCACATTATATAGACATGGATGCACGTAGGCATCTGATATGTGACATCATCTTATTGGCTAAGCAAAATACAGTAATATCCTTCCTGATGGCCTTATTTGGCGTATAGTCTGACATATCATAATACAAAATAATACCTGTAATAAAGAAGAGAGGAAAAATGTACATTTGTAGATACAGGAAATAAAGTGGGTGGGTAATGGCCCGTGACATTTGTTTCTGTGCATTGCGGTTTTGGCTTACGGAATGCACCTAAGTTTGTTATGAGTTTGTGAAAAAGTACCTGAGCTTCCTGTTGAGAGACGCAGACAGCTCAGTAACTGATATTTGTAAATGTTGGCAGTATTACAAGTGTTTTAGAAGAAATAATATTACGAGTGGAGCGCAATGAAAACACATTAGTACATAACATTATAGGTAATGTAAAATAAGTACATAGGTAAAGTGTGCAAGACAAATAAGTGATGTTCCCTGACATATATATATATATATATATATATATATATATATATATATATATAAATATCTAATTAAAAATAAATTAAACATTTTATCCTATGTGAAGAACTGTTGGAATGTAAAATATTAATAACCACCTTTGGGTTAACACACTTCATCTAATGCATTTTGGGTCAGCACACGAGCAATAAGTGTTAAGGTTTTTTTAGTTGGCATACTCTATTAAAGTCTATGGAGAGAAGAAGTTAGCATGGTCGCGATATCCAAAGTCCTCAAGCTACTTATAACTTGTAATACGTGCACTATCCCACAAGAGTTAAAAGTTTACTAAATAGCTCACCACTTGTAAACTGGCCCTCAGCAAGCTATTTGACAAAGATATGGATGTCACTCTGGAAGAAGCATTATTACATTTCTCCATAAAAGGTTTACCTAAAAAAAACTCACAAATTAGTAGCTCTTATATGCACGTCGGTCAGAACCAGTATAGCTATGGACTGGAAAACAGAGATATCTACTTTCAATGTAATTCTGAATAAGATCTAATTTTATTATCAAATGTGTGACTTGTCCTCTAACTTCTTGGACCAAAGAGCTGAGTATTTTGTTAACTGGGAGATGTGGATTATTTGGGAAGACAGGCAGCATACAAATAATAAAAATCGCTATTTATATGAATCTATCTCCTCTCCTTTTTGTCCTGTTTTTTTTTTTGGTGTGAACTTGCAGGCACAACATTTTCTTTTTTGTCTACTTCTCTCTAAATCAAATTTTTCTCTATTAATGTCCCCATTGCTCAGTACTCTTGTTCTTTATCATTCTTATTCTCTTATGTTTAAATATTGTTCTTAAACTTTATTCAATACTGGAAAGTCTGATTATTGATCCCAAAGATATGTTTTTTAGACATTCTCTGTTAAAGTTGTCTGAACTATTAGTACGGTGTGTTCATGACAATATGTTTTTCTCTGTATAGAAAATGTACTATTATCATCCTCAGATGAACGTTCTTTGTCATAGATTGCTGTAACCATTTTATTTCCAGTGAAACTGTTTGATATAGGGATTACGCGGGGATCGCTAACAGTAACGTGCGAGCATTTAGTGGTTTATCATGTGTTTGTGCGTATCAGGGTTTTTCACTCATAATTCAAGTTAACGCTCGTCTGGTTAGAGTGACTTTAGAGCTCTGGTTAATTGTTTTGAGATAATAAAAATTATTTTAAAAAAAAATATTGTTTGTGAAGAGCATTCGAATGAGAAATATTCATATTTTCATGTCGGGTGAGCACACTTGAGAATATGGGATTGGGTTTGCACGCTAGTCGGGTGTTAGTTTTTTCCCCCCACTTTTTTTGCTCCATAGACTTCTATGGGGGAATAGGTTATCTTGCATGCAATATTATAAAAGTTAAAATGTAATAAACAGTGTGTGACTAAATCACCGTGTGTTTCTCCTCAGCAAGCGAAAGTCCGTCTTTGTAAATTGACGTGGTAACTCCTATTGTTTTTCACCGGTCCGGAGTACAAAACAGCAGGGAGACCTGTGTGAGGCTTGCATCAGTAGAGAAACATGTTACCTCAACGCGTTTCCTCTGGTATCATCCAGACTTTTTCAAGAGGGAACATTTTAACTTTTGTACGTGTATTTCTATGTATTGCGCTATTTAAAGTGCACAAACTTTTACCCTTAGAGTGGCTCTGTGCGCTTGTGTCTTTTCTCGTTTTTTACAGTCCTTCGTTGGGAGGGAGTTTACAGAGACCCTCCGCTTACATAGAGCAGCATCCTATATTCAGTCACAAGCAGCTGTCTGGAGGATATGACCACTCTACAGTGCGGAATCAAATAGCCGGTTATTACCGCTTCACATCTCTGTTTTTTGACCTGGGCTTTCCACAGCACTAAGGTCGGTGATACTTTTGGATATTAAGACTCAGACATAAGACTTTTGAGTCGACACTTCTCAATTGGGACTCTTATTAAGGTCACTAACCTGGTTCACAGTGTATTATACGTGGATTGAATGAGTTGCTTCACTTGATATTACTTTTATTTATGTATTGGGGTATATATTTGGATACTTCATTACCTGTATAGGGAAGCGCTACTGTTTCCTCAATTTCTTATGCAATATTGTAAGTTCAGCTTCTTGCGCAAGTGAAAACAGTTCACTTTCAACTCATAATACGAGCGAAAACAATCGCACGCAAAAAACGTACTTCTATCGCAGTTAACACTCGAGTGGGAGCAATAAATAATTCCCCACTTGTAATCTAGCCCATAGTGTATATGTTTCAAAATTCTAATAAAACTTATTCAACATAAAAATGAAATTAAAAATAATACTGTTGTATTGGTTTTGTTCTTCTAACTAATCCCCATTGGCTGGTTAGAATAACTGTCTCTTCTGACAAGAAACCATTAGTTTATCCAAGAAAGGAATTTGAGATTTTCGAATATAAAAACTGAAATATCTTAAAAAATGCCCTCTTTTTAAAAAAAAAAAAAAAAAAGTTTACTACAATGCCTTTACCCCTTGAGTGCTAACGACGGCTCTGAGCCGTCGTAGAGTTTCCCACTCTGGTGCTAACGACGGTTCAGAGCCGTCGCTAGCACTCTCCCACCTTGAGTGAGATCGGGGTGCTCCCACCCGCTCCTACCCCGGAGAACGTGCCTGTAGAGTGACAGGCATCGACGGGGCTTCCCGTTTTGTGTGTTGACATCACGCGCAATAACGTGATGACGTCACCACGCAACTTTATTTATACTTAACAATGTTAAGTATAGGATCAGTGGGCATGCTGCTAAGAAGCCTGTATCTCAGGCAATTTCCTAACCTTTCCAACAATGTAAGTCTTGGGGGTCTGAAAAAAATTGAAAACATTTTTTAAAAAAATTGTTCAAAATATAAAAAAAAACATAAAAAAATCAGCACCCAGGTGGGAAAGTGCTTAGCACTCAAAGGGTTAAAGGGATATCAAACCCACATTTTCTTTCAAGATTCAGATAGAACAGGCCATTTTAAGCAACTTTCTAATTTACTCCTATTATGAATTTTTCTTCATTCTCTTGGTATCTTTCTTTAAAAATGCAGGGGTGTAAGCTTAGGAGCCTGACCATTTTTGGTTCAGCAGACGGGGAAGCCCTTGCTGATTTGTGTATACATTTAGACACAATCAGTAAGTGGCTCCTAATCTTTATACTCAAATGGTCCTGATTGTTTAATCAGCTACTGCTGGGCGCTTTGCTAAATTAACAACATTCTGACCATCACTCTGGTATCTTTCTTTAAAAATGCAGGGGTGTAAGCTTAGGAGCCTGAACATTTTTGGTTCAGCAGATGGGGAAGCCCTTGCTGATTTGTGTATACATTTAGACACAATCAGTAAGTGGCTCCTAATCTTTATACTCAAATGGTCCTGATTGTTTAATCAGCTACTGCTGGGCGCTTTGCTAAATTAACAACCTTCTGACTATCACTCTGGTATGGTGGCTAGTCCATATCTACCTTTTAATTTGATACATCATATGATTTCCAATCTCCACCATTCTATACCTCCTTGTCCGTATAAATCTGTATAGTTAACGGTTGACCAGCCTATTACCTTATTAGGAGCTGCCGATCGCTGATCGTTAAGTGTCACACATAGTCAGATAGCTGCCACATTCTCTGACTTCCGCATTCTCTGACGCTCGTGTCATGTGACTATGCGTCACTAACAGTGGAGCTGTCCCAATGTGACTATGGAAACCCACCGACTCTAGAGGTTAGCCACACCGGATCAACAGGGAATCAAAGTAAAAGAAAATGGAGTGAAATCTATTTAGACCTCAAGCAATACTTAACATATAAAATATGTGTATAAACAATATTGGATAATTACGTGTTAGTCCGCTCCTAATCTTACATTCCTGCTTTTCAAATAAAGATACCCAAATATACCGTCTCTCTTCATGAGTAAAAAATAAAGCATGATATTATAGAATACAAAAAGTAGACTCATTTTCTTTAGATTTTAACTTTTTAATTAGTCTTATTTTTGTATAACATCAGGTTATTATTTTCTACTCATGAAAGAGAGATACTGGGCGCGATCACATATACGGCGCAGATTTCGGGTGTGGGAACCCGCGCCGCCCATAATTTCACCTTGCACATCGGGGTATTACATATACTGCGCCGTTAGATGCTAAACTGGGGTAAGTAGGACAAACTGGTGATCCTCTGAAATGTGCGCAAATATACATTTTAATTGTCGCAAGTAACTTACGCCAGTATTTTATCCACGGAAAGTGTCAATAAAGAGTAGTTTTATGCAAATTAAGCTAACACTCATAAAAATGAACCGCGATTTCATATAAAAATGCGACACGTAATTATGCTATTCAAAATTCATATATAAACCCATATATAAAGAGATGAAGGTAATACAATTATGATTTCCCATTGTTCTCTCCTCCAAGTATTGTTGATTGTTTTGAGAAGAAATTTAAAGTAAATAAGCAAGTATATGTCCACAATGTGATAAAGTACCTACATGCTCAATCCATTTGATTATGTTGTGGCTTCAAACTATTTCAAATACACTAATAAACCTTAAAAAAAAACAATATCATAGTATACAGTCCCTTTAACCTTGAGATGCTGCTTAAATGTATGTGTTTGTTAAGGCTTCCAGGGAGTTACGTTGCTTTTTTAGTCAGTGCAAGGGTTCCTGCGCCTGCAATTTGTGGCGAGATAAGAATGGAGTAGATTCTCTGAATTCTGCGCGCGTAAGTCCTTAGGCTGTATATTGGATACCAAATTGCGCGTCTGTTCTATGTTAGTCTATGGTTAAAAAAAATACGTCCGAAGGGTGAAATATATGCGCGTAACTTGTATGCTACGCCGTAACACCCATAAACTACCTATTACCCCTAAACCGAGGCCCCCCCCACATCACAAACACTAAAATAAAATTTTTAACCCCTAATCTGCCGAACCGGACATTGCCGCCACTATAATAAATATATTAACCCCTAAACCACCACAGTCCCACATTGCAAACACTATTTAAATATTATTAACCCCTAATCTGCTGGCCCTAACATCGCCGACACCTACCTACATTTATTAACCCCTAATCTGCCATCCCCAATGTCGCCGCCACTATAATAAAGTTATTAACCCCTAAACCTAAGTCTAACCCTAACCCTAACCCCCCTAACTTAAATATAATTTAAATAAATCTAAATAAAATGACTACAATTCACTAAATTATTCCTATTTAAAACTAAATACTTACCTTTAAAATAAACCCTAAGCTAGCTACAATATAACTAATAGTTACATTGTAGCTAGCTTAGGGTTTATTTTTATTTTACAGGCAACTTTGTATTTATTTTAACTAGGTACAATAGTTATTAAATAGTTATTAACTATTTAATAACTACCTAGTTAAAATAAAGACAAATTTACCTGTAAAATAAAACCTTTCCTAAGTTACAATTACACCTAACACTACACTGTAATTAAATTAATTACCTAAACTATCTAAAGTACGAAAAAAACAAACACTAAATTACAGAAAATAATAAAATAATTACAAGCAGCTCCATCTTCAAGACATCCGACGCGGAGCATCCTCTTCATCCGGAGTCTTCTTCAACAATGACGATTCCTTTAAGTGATGTCATCACTTAAAGGAACCGTCATTGTTGAAGAAGGCTCCGGATTAAGAGGATGCTCCGCGTCGGATGTCTTGAAGATAGAGTCGCTCCACGCCGGATGGATGAAGATAGAAGATGCCATCTGGATGAAGACTTCTGCCCGTCTGGAGGACCTCTTCTGCCCGGCTTGGATGAAGATTTCTGCCCGTCTGGAGGACTACTTCTGCCCGGTTGGGTGAAGACGTCTCACAGTAGGGTGATCTTGAGGGGTAAGTGTTAGGTTTTTTTTAAGGGGGGATTGGGTGGGTTTTAGAGTAGGGTTTGTTGTGTGGGTGGTGGGTTTTAATGTTGGGGGGGTATTTGTACTTTTTTTTACAGGTAAAAGAGCTGATTACCTTGGGGCAATGCCACGCAAAAGGCCCTTTTAAGGGCTATTTGTAATTTAGTGTAGGGTAGGGCTTTTATTTATTTTGGGGGGCTTTTTTATTTTGTTAGGGGGATTAGAGTAGGTGTAAAATCTTGTAATTATTTTATTATTTTCTGTAATTTAGTGTTTTTTTTTTTTCGTACTTTAGATAATTTTTTAAAATTGTAATTAATTGTATTTAGTTTAGGTAATAATTTAATTATAGTGTAGTGTTAGGTGTAATTGTAACTTAGCTTAGGTTTTATTTTACAGGTAAATTTGTCTTTATTTTAACTAGGTAGTTATTAAATAGTTAATAACTATTTAATAACTATTGTACCTAGTTAAAATAAATACAAACTTGCCTGTAAAATAAAAATAAACCCTAAGCTAGCTACAATGTAACTATTAGTTATATTGTAGCTAGCTTAGGGTTTATTTTACAGGTAAGTATTTAGTTTTAAATAGGAATAATTTATTTAATAAGCGTTAATTAATTTCGTTAGATTAAAATTATATTTAATTTAGGGGGGTGTTAGTGTTAGGGTTAGACTTAGCTTTAGGGGTTAATACATTTATTAGAATAGCGGTGAGCTCCGGTCGGCAGATTAGGGGTTAATAAGTGTAGGCAGGTGGAGGCGACATTGTGGGGAGCAGATTAGGGGTTAATAAATATAATATAGGGGTCGGCGGTGTTAGGGGCAGCAGATTAGGGGTACATAGGGATAATGTAAGTAGCGTCGGTTTACGGAGTGGCAGATTAGGGGTTAAAAAAAATATGCAGGGGTCAGCGATAGCGGGGGCGGCAGAATAGGGGTTAATAAGTGTAAGGTTAGGGGTGTTTAGGCTCGGGGTACATGTTAGAGTGTTAGGTGCAGACGTAGGAAGTGTTTACGCATAGCAAACAATGGGGCTGCGTTAAGAGCTGAACGCGGCTTTTTTGCAGGTGTTAGGTTTTTTTTCAGCTCAAACAGCCCCATTGTTTCCTATGGGGGAATCGTGCACGAGCACGTTTTTGAGGCTGGCCGCGTCCGTAAGCAACTCTGGTATCGAGAGTTGAAGTTGCGTTAAAAATGCTCTACGCTCCTTTTTTGGAGCCTAACGCAGCCTTTATGTGGACTCTCAATACCAGAGTTATTTTTATGGTGCGGCCAGAAAAAAGCCGCCGTTAGCTACGCGGGTCCTTACCGACAAAACTCCAAATCTAGGCCTTAGTGTTTATTTTACAGGTGAGTATTTAGTTTTAAATAGGAATAATTTAGTGAATTGTAGTAATTTTATTTCGATTTATTGAAATTATATTTAAGTTAGGGGTGGTTAGGGTTAGGCTTAGGTTTAGGGGTTAATAACTTTACTATAGTGGTGGCGACGTTGTGGGCGGCAGATTAGGGGTTAATAAATGTAGGCCTAGATTTAGAGTTTTGTCGGTAAGGACCCGTGTAGTTAACGCCTGCTTTTTTCTGGCCGCACCATAAAAATAACTCTGGTATTGAGAGTCCACATAAAGGCTGCGTTAGGCTCCAAAAAAGGAGCGTAGAGCATATTCAACGCAGCTTCAACTCTCGATACCAGAGTTGCTTACGCAAGCGGCCAGCCTCAAAAACGTGCTTGTGCACGATTCCCCCATAGGAAACAATGGGGCTGTTTGAGCTGAAAAAAAACCTAACACCTGCAAAAAAGCCGCGTTCAGCTCCTAACGCAGCCCCATTGTTTGCTATGCGTAAACACTTCCTACGTCTGCACCTAACACTATAACATGTACCCCGAGTCTAAACACCCCTAACCTTACACTTATTAACCCCTATTCTGCCGCCCCCGCTATCGCTGACCCCTGCATATTATTATTAACCCCTAATCTACCGCTCCGGACACCGTCGCTACTTACATTATCCCTATGTACCCCTAATCTGCTGCCCTAACATCGCCGACCCTATATTATATTTATTAACCCCTAATCTGCCCCCACAACGTCGCCTCCACCTGCCTACACTTATTAACCCCTAATCTGCCGAACGGACCTGAGCGCTACTATAATAAAGTTATTAACCCCTAATCCGCCTCACTAACCCTATAATAAATAGTATTAACCCCTAATCTGCCTTCCCTAACATCGCTGACACCTAACTTCAATTATTAACCCCTAATCTGCCGACCGGAGCTCACCGCTATTCTAATAAATGTATTAACCCCTAAAGCTAAGTCTAACCCTAACACTAACACCCCACTAAGTTAAATATAATTTACATCTAACGAAATTAATTAACTCTTATTAAATAAATTATTCCTATTTAAAGCTAAATACTTACCTGTAAAATAAATCCTAATATAGCTACAATATAAATTATAAATACATTGTAGCTATTTTAGGATTAATATTTATTTTACAGGCAACTTTGTAATTATTTTAACCAGGTACAATAGCTATTAAATAGTTAAGAACTATTTAATAGTTACCTAGTTAAAATAATTACAAAATTACCTGTCAAATGAATCCTAACCTAAGTTACAATTAAACCTAACACTATACTACCATTAAATTAATTAAATAAAATACCTACAATTACCTACAATTAAACCTAACACTACACTATCAATACATTAATTAAATACAATACCTACAAATAACTACAATGAAATAAACTAACTAAAGTACAAAAAATAAAAAAGAACTAAGTTACAAAAAAATAAAAAAATATCTACAAACATAAGAAAAATATTACAACAATTTTAAACTAATTACACCTACTCTAAGCCCCCTAATAAAACAACAAAGCCCCCCAAAATAAAAAATGCCCTACCCTATTCTAAATTACTAAAGTTAAAAGCTCTTTTACCTTACCAGCCCTGAACAGGGCCCTTTGCGGGGCATGCCCCAAGAAGTTCAGCTCTTTTGCCTGTAAAAAAAAACATACAATACCCCCCCCCCAACATTACAACCCACCACCCACATACCCCTAATCTAACCCAAACCCCCCTTAAATAAACCTAACACTAAGCCCCTGAAGATCTTCCTACCTTGTCTTCACCATACCAGGTTCACCGATCGGTCCTGAAGAGCTCCTCCGATGTCCTGATCCAAGCCCAAGCGGGGGGCTGAAGATGTCCATGATCCGGTAGAAGTCTTCATCCAAGCGGGGCAGAAGAGGTCTTCCATCCGATTGAAGTCTTCATCCAAGCGGGGCAGAAGAGGTCTTCCATCCGATTGAAGTCTTCATCCAGGCGGCATCTTCTATCGACATCCATCTGGAACGGAGTGGCAGCATCCTCAAGACCTCCGACGCGGAACATCCATCCTGGCCGACGACTGAACGACGAATGACGGTTCCTTTAAATGACATCATCCAAGATGGCATCCCTCGAATTCCGATTGGCTGATAGGATTCTATCAGCCAATCGGAATTAAGGTAGGAATATTCTGATTGGCTGATGGAATCAGCCAATCAGAATCAAGTTCAATCCGATTGGCTGATCCAATCAGCCAATCAGATTGAGCTTGCATTCTATTGGCTGTTCCGATCAGCCAATAGAATGCGAGCTGAATCTGATTGGCTGATTCCATCAGCCAATCAGAATATTCCTACCTTAATTCCGATTCCATCAGCCAATCGGAATTCAAGGGACGCCATCTTGGATGACGTCATTTAAAGGAACCGTCATTCGTCGTTCAGTCGTCGGCCAGGATGGATGTTCCGCGTCGGAGGTCTTCAGGATGCTGCCGCTCCGTTCCAGATGGATGTCGATAGAAGATGCCGCCTGGATGAAGACTTCAATCGGATGGAAGACCTCTTCTGCCCCGCTTGGATGAAGACTTCAATCGGATAGAAGACCTCTTCTGCCCCGCTTGGATGAAGACTTCTACCGGATCATGGACATCTTCAGCCCCCCGCTTGGGCTTGGATCAGGACATCGGAGGAGCTCTTCAGGACCGATCGGTGAACCTGGTATGGTGAAGACAAGGTAGGAAGATCTTCAGGGGCTTAGTGTTAGGTTTATTTAAGGGGGGTTTGGGTTAGATTAGGGGTATGTGGGTGGTGGGTTGTAATGTTGGGGGGGTATTGTATGTTTTTTTTACAGGCAAAAGAGCTGAACTTCTTGGGGCATGCCCCGCAAAGGGCCCTGTTCAGGGCTGGTAAGGTAAAAGAGCTTTTAACTTTAGTAATTTAGAATAGGGTAGGGCATTTTTTATTTTGGGGGGCTTTGTTGTTTTATTAGGGGGCTTAGAGTAGGTGTAATTAGTTTAAAATTGTTGTAATATTTTTCTTATGTTTGTAGATATTTTTTTATTTTTTGTAACTTAGTTCTTTTTTATTTTTTGTACTTTAGTTAGTTTATTTCATTGTAGTTATTTGTAGGTATTGTATTTAATTAATGTATTGATAGTGTAGTGTTAGGTTTAATTGTAGGTAATTGTAGGTATTTTATTTAATTAATTTAATGATAGTATAGTGTTAGGTTTAATTCTAACTTAGGTTAGGATTTATTTGACAGGTAATTTTGTAATTATTTTAACTAGGTAACTATTAAATAGTTCTTAACTATTTAATAGCTATTGTACCTGGTTAAAATAATTACAAAGTTGCCTGTAAAATAAATATTAATCCTAAAATAGCTACAATGTAATTATAATTTATATTGTAGCTATATTAGGATTTATTTTACAGGTAAGTATTTAGCTTTAAATAGGAATAATTTATTTAATAAGAGTTAATTAATTTCGTTAGATGTAAATTATATTTAACTTAGTGGGGTGTTAGTGTTAGGGTTAGACTTAGCTTTAGGGGTTAATACATTTATTAGAATAGCGGTGAGCTCCGGTCGGCAGATTAGGGGTTAATAATTGAAGTTAGGTGTCGGCGATGTTAGGGAGGGCAGATTAGGGGTTAATACTATTTATTATAGGGTTAGTGAGGCGGATTAGGAGTTAATAACTTTATTATAGTAGCGCTCAGGTCCGCTCGGCAGATTAGGGGTTAATAAGTGTAGGCAGGTGGAGGCGACGTTGTGGGGGGCAGATTAGGGGTTAATAAATATAATATAGGGGTCGGCGGTGTTAGGGGCAGCAGATTAGGGGTACATAAGGATAACGTAGGTGGCGGCGCTTTGCGGTCGGCAGATTAGGGGTTAATAAGTGTAGGTAGCTGGCGGCGACGTTGTGGGGGGCAGGTTAGGGGTTAATAAATATAATGTAGGGTTCGGGGATGTTGGGGGCAGCAGATCAGGGGTTCATAACTATAGTGTAGGTGGCGGCGGTGTCCGGAGCAGCAGATTAGGGGTTGATAATATAATGTAGGTGTCAGCGATGTCGGGGGCAGCAGATTATGTGTTAATAAGTGTAATATTAGGGGTGTTTAGACTCGGGGTTCATGTTAGGGTGTTAGGTGTAAACATAAATTTTATTTCCCCATAGGAATCAATGGGGCTGCGTTAGGAGCTTTACGCTGCTTTTTTGCAAGTGTTTTTTTCAGCCGGCTCTCCCCCATTGATTTCTATTGGGAAATCATGCACAAGCACGTTTTACCTGCTCACCTCTAACGTAAGCAGCACTGGTATTGAGGTGAGATGTGGATCTAAATTTTGCTCTTCGCTCACTTTTTTGCAGCTAACGCCGGGTTTGTAAAAACCATTAATACCAGCGCTGTCTGTAAGTGAGCGGTGAGCATAAACTATTCATTAGCACCGCACAGCCTCTAACGCAAAACTCGTAATCTAGGTGACTATTTCTCTAAAAATAACTAAACAGATTATCTAAAAAAAAAAAATTGTTTAAAGACTGAAAAAAAAATTGCAAAAAGAGTTTGTTAATCGTTTACTACAAATATCCCTGAAACAAATATGTTAAATATATTACAATTCCCAAATGAATTTATTTCCAGAAACATTAAATGCATCTCTTGAACTCCTCTAAAAATAAGCAATGAAAATTTGACCTAAATATTCAATTTTATGTTTTTTTATTATTATTTTAAGGCATAACTGACAAAATGTAGCATAGCAGATACTTTGTTCTACATGTTCCAACCTAAATTAAAAAAAAAAAAAATAGAAATAAAGTCACTGACTATGTTAATCACATTTATCAAAGCAGGGGTACAATAATGCATAAATACAAGTGATTCCTTTAGAAACTATTTCAAGTGAAAATTGAAAAATAACTGTTTTAATTGCTACCAAGCTGGTCTCTTTGAAGCTACCAGTTTCTAATTCAAGGTCAACATGATCAGACGAAATTGCTGTCAAAACCAGGATTCTTCAAAGCTGAGGTTTTTGTAGCTCAGATTCTAATGACTTGTATATTGAGGGGAAAATAATAATATATATATAATAATATATATAATATATATATATAATAGATATTGAAAGTAGTGGATACATAAATTGTATACATAACGCTCAAAAGACATTGATGGTAGATTTGAATAATGCCAACTTAGAAATAATCATAAGGATTTTGGGCTAGATTACAAGTGGCACGGTATTTAGTGCTACCGTTTAAGCGCAAACATCCCTAGAAGTAATATTTGTTTGCGCCCATCAGGTAGTGCATATTTTAGAAGTTAAAAGTTAACAGTTTGAGCGTGAGCGAAACCCAATGCGCAATAGACCTCAATGGAAAGCACAGAAGAAAAAAACCTAACACTTATCGTTTAGATGCTAACCCGACAAGAATTATGAATACGTCACATTCCTATGTTCTTAACGAACAGGAATTTTTTTTTTTTTTTTAAATAATTTTTATTGAAGTCATACATAGATACAACATATTGGGTATGCCCCGAAACATTTACATATGAGTGTACATACAACATTATTAAAGAAGGATTGCAACAGAAAAAAGAAACCAAGTAGAAAAGGTCTTATGCATCCACAAATCTTCAACATTATTATACAATTTGGGCTATCAATTTAGAGACTTCGGTTTTATAATATAGTTATAATATAGTATCACAAGAGTAACGTAGGGAAAAATGGTCCTCCCTGTGCCGGGTAAAGAAATAGATTTAACTAAAATATCGATTCAGGCGTTAATAGGGCCAGGGGGGGGTTAGCTTTATGGTTTTAAATAGTCCGCTCTGAGCCATAGAAGTAGTAACATGGAGTATCTGTTCAGTTATTGATAGGGCCAGGGGGGAGTTAGTTTTGTAGTGTTAAGGGGGAAGGGAGTGCAGCGGGCAATAGCCGCTCAAAATGGAATAAGGGAGGGATTAGTGGGATGGGGGGGCGGAGCAAGTTAGCAAATCAGGATGGCGGTTATCAATATTGGGTCTCTAGATTTTCAAAAATACCGTACTACTAGTGAAGGTACTCTCTACTAATACCTTGGGGGGATTAAGTTAGGATATCACATATAATAGCAAAGCTCTCTATCTCTCCAGTACAATAGTATTGATTCAGGCTCCTTATAAAGTAATATGAATAGCTATAATAGGAAGAAGTATGGGAGCAACCTATAAGGGTTGTTGTAAATTGAGTCAGAGTAAGGAGTATCGTTTGGGGAGAGCAGTTCCATATATCTGGATAAGCTTAGAAATTTCCATTTTTGAATCGCAGAAAAGGTAGGGTCAATCTGATAAAAAGAGAAACAAAGGGTTTACTAGGATCACACTCGTGGATCACTAACAGCTCTAGTGCAAGTCTTAATACAAAAAAAACCCATGGTACAGTAATATTCTCCAAATATCAAAATCGATAAATTGGATGGCTGTAAGGGATATAATGATTGGGAGCTAGTCTAATGTAATTGTGTAGTATAAGAAAGAAACAGAAAAAAAAAATAGTCCTGTGACTCATATCATAGGCTACTGATACTAGAGCACAGTGTAATAGCCTGAGCCCCAGGGTATATATGACAAGTATCAATGTAGATAGCATGCGAATATCCTCATATGTGTAAATAAATTTTGTATAAAAATGGATGTGTAGAGAAACCCAACTAGATAATTAACATGACCTGATAGTGCACTGCCTTTAGAGATTAGTATGGTGCCATGAAGAGGACTTAGATAAGGAAGTATATTTACACACATATTAAGGGAAGAAAAAATAGTAATAACATATACATAAACATCTATACACCATAACCATACTCATGCATACACGTGTACATAAAATACAATGGATGTACATTAAAGCTTTATGTGTCTATACCCATGTGAGGAGAGAGATAGTAGTTACTCAATATAAGAAAATACTTGGGTATAGTTTATAAGTTAACGGTAACTAGTGTATAATCTAAGTAATGTCGACACTTAAAACAAGGGGTTGTATGAGGGCAAAGTTAAAGTAAGACCATGTGCACATAGAAAAACACTGCATCAGACATGGTAATCATATCGTCATTAGTGAGCTGAGAATTAGCTGAAGATTCTTTAAAATCCATATAAAGTTTTCTAATTATCTATACAAAAAGGGAGCAGTAGGAGTGCTGTAGCTTCTCTCAGACTATATATACAAAGGGGCGCACAACTGAACTACTTGTGGCCATTTTGCAACAGCTGCACCTATCTTTTAAGCTAGCTTGCAGTCCAGGAGAAACTAGATATAAAACCAAGGATTCTCCACTGTAGCCAGTTACTGCTAACTAGTTATTGAAAAACTTTAAAACAAGTCTGGAGGCTCAAAGGAGGTACAGTGGTCATAATCTGCGAGAGTGATAAGATAAAACAGCAGATAAACACATACAAATAGGAGCCATCGTCTCCTATACTGATAATATAGATCTATGTAAAAAACAAACAAAAAACAATGGGTCATGTAAGTATCTCTGATATACATATTAAACCAACATAATAAAGTACTGTTTGAGTATACTTATGAGAACATAAGAACATAATGGTGGAATCAAATGTCACAGAAACTGGCAGGTTTATTATAATTGTTGAAGTAAGCATCCAGCACTGAAGTCGTCCCTACTGCGTGTGCACATATGAGTCCTAGCTTCACTGTCTCTTCAAGTGAATGACAGGTTGGAAAGCAATTGTTCACTATCCGATTCCTGCAGGGGTGTCTGTGAGTTGGCTACCGCTGCAAGAGGGACATTGATTGCGGTAATAAAGAAAAGTGAGCCATAAGAGGTGCAGACTAGAAAGAGTCAGGTCCAACAAAAGCGGGTAGATATATGACTGGGTCAGTTTTTGCCGTACTGGTTGGGGTGCCTTTAGCCGTTCAGGGTTCTCACTTAGTGCCAGGTCACCACATAAAGCACTTTGCAGTGTGGAGTGACTCGCTGCATCTACCCCCTCTAGCTGTGCCCCTAAACATAGGATTCTTGCCGATGGCCCAAGAACTAGTGAACTTGTGGGAGGGGGTGTTATTTTCCTGTGGCCGCATGCACAAGCCATCATGCGACAGTACACATCCCTGAGCAGGTACGGCGTCTTCCAAAATGGGATCTGGATGTTCACGCTGCACATCAGAAATTGATCCGGTCGCCATTTTGTTAGCTGCGTGCTCTTCTTGTGGGGGTCGCTCTCTGATTATAGACGTTAGGCTAGCGAATGAGTCATCTACCTTCCTGGCTAGTGACCCCAAAAGGGTCTGAATTTGTATGAAATAGAGATCCTCCATGGTCAGGGATACCTTCCAGATGTCAGAGGTGGTTAAGTTGACCCACGAGTTGCTCTCTCCGTGAAAAATATTTTGTCCCAGGTATCAAGGGCACAATTCTTTCTCTGCCCAGACATCCAAAAAAGATATGATTGTAGATATAGTCATCAGCTAGTGATATTGATAGAAAACATTAATCTTTCTCACTTGGAAGTCATAGTAAAATTAGATAAATTGCTATTATAAGCAGGAGCTGCAGGAAAACATGTCTGAACGCTCCAGTGGCTTGCTCCGCCCCCGTTATTTTTATTTTAAATACATATTTATATATATATATGTATATATATATATATATAACTATGACTATATTTCTATTCCCGTATATATATATATTGTTACATGGCCACCTAACACTCACTAATGTGTTCAAATCACTCTGATAATACTGTCAGGGCTTGAAGCTGTATAAACGCACCGCGGTTACCATGACTACAAGCAGTAGCGCAATCCGGGTGACGTCAGCCGCATATGCTAATTAGCCATGCGGTTTGAGGAATTACACCACAGACGCCGGAGTTCACTGCACAGCGTCTCTGAGACACATAACTTGGCACTTGACAGCAACACATCTTTTTGGCAGATCACTAGTCAGACTGGGGATACTGGCATTTTTACATAAGGTATGTTCCTATACGGAGGTGTCTGCTATTATTATCAGCAATAATCTAGATCTGTTATGACCTGACAAACATGATGCGTTTACAAAAGCAGGCAGAGATTTACTAGGATTCTCCAATTCTGGGTAACGCTTATTTAAACAATATGTGATATGATGACTGTGTAATAACCTCAATTATGGACACATACAGACTCATATAAGTAACCAACTAGCTATAAATTAGGGAAAGATTATTGTGACTCAATTGTTCCATGCTTAATGTGACTTTATAACATGAATCACGTGCTGAATTATTGTTAACACAGTGTAACCTGATACTGCAAATGTTGGTCTACATGGATATACATTGCTATAATGATATGTTTGTATTTCTGCTCTATATATTTTACTATTTTATTAGCTTAGTAGTATGGCAATATTGTTTGGTTGAGGGGGTCATCACCATGACAACCATGTTTTTGGCGCAATTCACACAGGTATTGTTAGATGGGTGGGGCTTATTGTATATATAAGGCACTATGTTCACTTGCATGTTTGTACTGGTCTGAGGAAGGAGTCTGTGGACTCCGAAACGTTACCACAATAAAATAAGTTTTATGCTTAAATCCAGCGAGTGCAGTCCTATTTTGAAAAAAAAAAAAAAAATATATATATATATATATATATATATATATATATATATACAGTATATATATATATATATATATATAGCTATAAATATCTATTTTACATTATCAGATATACTGTATATATAGAAATATATATTTAATAATAATAAAAAAAATTCTATGTGAAGAAATAGGAATGGAAAATGTGCATAATGCTCTTCGTGTTTTTTTTTTTTAGCCGAAAAGGTTTTTGTATTGTTTTTAATA
Organism: Bombina bombina; assembly: GCF_027579735.1. NCBI lineage: Eukaryota > Metazoa > Chordata > Amphibia > Anura > Bombinatoridae > Bombina > Bombina bombina. The sequence continues at coordinate 128,948,737 of NC_069500.1, forward strand.
CATAATTTTTTAATAAATCATATCTCAAATCTTGGGATATTTTAATTCAACATTATTTGGTTTGTGAGCTTTTTTTGAGGAAATTGTTTATTCTGGTGGACTGTGGATCCTGCATACTGGAGTGAGTTAGCTGGTGAACTCTGATATAACAGCCGGCACAACTTGCATTGTATTATAGTGTGCTGCCTATGTGAGTATCCATTTATAGTGGGTTCTACCTTTTGGTGCCAAAATACTTTAGTGACCATCTGCACTATTGGAGTCTTTTTGTTCCCTTCCCTTGTTTTCTTTCCCTGCACTCCAGATTTGAGGTCTCTTTGAATCCTGTGGGAGCTAGCTGGTGGGCTCTGATCAATCCAGCCTGCGTGAATAGCACTGCATTATAGTGTGCTCCTTTTGTGAGTACCCACTTACAGTTAAGGGGATTTTATAGGAAAGAATCACTTTTACTCTATTTCACTGCACCATTGGAGCGCCGCCTTCTTTTTTTTTTTGCTTAGATCGTCCATCTGTTTTTAAGAAGAGCTGACCCTGGTGATAGTCTACCTTCAGCGACATTGTTTGGATGATACCATTGTTTGGATTTCTTCAAATTGGTGACTTTTAGAAAACAGATAGCTTCTCTGATGACACGCTCTCAGCAACTTCTGCTCAGCTATCAGCCAGTATTCCTCTGTAATGTATGATACTGCTTTTGCAACAACAATGTGGGAGTCAATGGTCGTGTCTATTGAGGTGTCTGATATGCTATGTATTCCTTGTCCCCATGCGGCACGAATAATTGGCTGTCGACAAGCCAGGGCACTGAGAAGCTGTGTTTCTAAGAGCTTGAAGGAAGTCTCGATGAGACTCAGAACTGCGATTTCCCAATTATCTATAGCCGCCATTTTCCTTTTTAGGGTGTTCAGAACCGGACCTAATATTATATCCAGAGCAGCTCAGTTAGTGTAATTCAACAATAGTGGCGAGGGATATAGATAATGACTTAGGTAATGTGAGCTGTAAATCTCGCTGTGGCTGTCCCAGAACTTTTAGTAGCTGCGCCAGTAGTCTATAGCCTCATCGCTGTCTCAATGGATTTAGATCAGGGTTGAGGTTATCCCTTAGTCCTCTCAACTTGATTAGTGCTGTTAATAGTGCATAAGTCTTCTCGGGGTCTGCAGTCAAGCTTCTAAATCATGTATTTAGCTGATAATTTACCCCTAATAATGGTTTTAAGAGCCAGAGCTCATGTAGCCTACGTCCGACCACTTCGGTAGTTGGCTCCGCCCCCTTCTGTTTTATATTTTGATACACAAACATGTGCAGGTTTGTGTGTTTGTGTGGGTATGTACATGTGTTTGCATCTATGTGCACCTATGTGTGTGTGAGTGCGTGTTTGTGTACTCAAACAGTACCCTGACATTATGACTATCTTTTTACGAATCAGATTAACACATGTGGATGAGGTTGTTAATGTGTGCATGCATCATTTTGTGTGTGTGAGCATGTATGATTATGTGTATATACTGTATATTTTTACACTCAAACACTGCCCAGACATTATTGATGTCTGTTTTATATTTGGATACACAAATATATGCAAGTTTGTGTGTGTGTATGTACATGTGTTTACATGTATGTGCACGCATGTGTGTGTGAGTGTGTGTCTGTGTACTCAAACACTTCCTAGACCATGAATGAACATTTATTTTATTTTCAGATACATACATGTGCATTAGTGTATGTATAAGTGCATACGTGTCTGGGTGCATGTATCTGTACCTGTGTACGTGTAAGCAGAAGTGAGAGAGCCCACTCTAGTTATTATATTATTATTATTATAAATGTCTGTTTTATATCTGTATACACAAATAAGTATTTATGTTGACGTATTATATAAAAAAAAAAATCCACTTTGATCATGTTGTCTAAATACTAAAATAATAAAATCTACAACAGCATTTAGATTTTACTGTCAGATATACATTTCTAATTATTATGTTAGTCATTTCATCTGTATAAAATAATGTTTGTCATTATAATTCTCTAACAGATAAGAAGCGGTTCAATCCCTATCGCACAAGGAATTTCAGATGTATTTCTGTCATGTCACAGGTTGTGCCAATTATCTGACCTTGAAGTCCTTTATCTAGCATCAAGCGGATTAGCAGGTTACTAAAGTAGATACCCAGCCTGACATGAACTTAGGTAGCTAATTCTATTACATGTTCTAAAGAGTAATCACTCATTGCAACAATATCAGAAAAAGTCAAGCATATTCATTGACTTGTAATTAACATATTAGTTTAGTTTAAATTGTATTTATTTTAAAAATACATATTTACCTAATCACTTTGCTAAATGCATTTATCTAGGTAAGAAATAAAATATTTTTTTTCAGTTTTTACAGTGTGAAGATGCTATTGATAATTCCAGAAAATAACATTTGTTTTAAGCATACAAGTTTAATTTTATCAAACTGGTACCAAAAGCTTTTAAATATATACAGATTGATTCATAAATGCATCAATAAAATATACAACAAATTATTTAGAAAGGACGGAAATTATCTTTTTTATTTTGCTTTTAGCTACTTTCAAGACAGGAAATAGATCTATAGTTACAAAGAAGGAATTATATGTAACTGTAATTTATGAAGAATGATATCAAATACCAAAAATATTCATTCTTTATGACAAACAGCTTTACCCTTTATGTGTATTTCTGGAAGATTATTATGGATTAGATATGTGCATTCGTGTACATTGTTTCGTAACGAATCAGGAAGAATGCGTAGCCACATTTATTCTTGTGAAAATGCAGCACACTGAGATCAGAGTGTTTTGCACAGTATGCGGTCACCTTCTTCTTGATTCATTATGGAATGATGGGCACGAATGCACATATCTATTAGGGATGTGCATGTGCATTTGGCTGTTCCTTCCTGTGCAAAGTCAGATCTTTGTATAGATATGTGCAATTCGGTTCGATTCGGAAATTCTGCAAATTCTGCGATTCGGATCGAACCGAATTTCCGAATTAAAATTCTGCCGAATTTTCCGAATCGAACCAAATTAGTTTGAATTGATTCGTAAATTCGGGATGGCCATTGGATTACACTAGTATTGTACAGTATGTTAGGTTAACACCTAATATACAGTATAATACTAGTCTAATCCCACCTAACACTTACCGAAACGCCAAATTTCCGAACTGAATCGAATCCGAATCCAGCAGAATTTCTTCGAATCCGAATGAATCCGAAACGGATCCAAAATGAATCGATTCAGAATTTTCCGAATTCTAATCGATCCGAACCGAACTTCGAAAAATTCTGAATCGATACAAACCAAACCGAATTTTTTCGCCATGCACATGTCACTGTATTACACTTTCACAAGAAGAAATACAGCTCCAAAAAGCGCCAAATGCTGCTGGCAACTGTGTCTGCCTAAACAATGCTATACTAGCTTCTTGAAAAGCTAGTATATGCATGTCTATCCCATTTTCTTACAATAAACTCCCTCTTTGACCCACTGCAATCTGGATTACGCCCCTTCACTCCACAGAGACAGCAAACTTACAGCAAAATCAAAAGGCCACCTCTCTCTCCTCATTCTCCTTAATCTGTCTGCAGCCTTTGATACTGTTGACCACCCTCTTTTGCTCCAAACCCTCCAATCCTTCAGCATTTGTGACACAGCTCACTCGTGGTTCTCTTCCTACTTGTCGAACCATACCTTTAGTGTAGCCTTCTGTGGCCAGCATCCTCTGTCTCTTTACCGTTCCTGCTGGGGTACTGCAAGGCTTTGTCCTTGTTCCTCTTCTCTGTGGTGTCATAAAACCATAGAATTTATCCTAGATAGATTAGGGGCTGTGGTCTATCTGATTGACCATGCAGAAAAAGGAGAAGTCTGGCTGCATGCAGATTTAAAAAAGACAAGGTTAGGGACCCAGGAAATAACATGCCTTAGTAAGTATACATATACCCTAAGCCCTAGGAAATCATAATAGTTAGGTCATGAAAATAAAATGGGTGTAAGTTAAAGGCAGCAAATGATCATTAATTTGGGGGAATTGAGTATATGGGTAGCCAAATAATGAAGAGTGATGAAAATTATTTTAATAGTCATACCATAAAGTTCTATGAATTTCCTGTTTTCCTTGCCTTATGTTTATATGCTAACTATATCTTGGTCCTGTTTTGTTTTTGCTTTTTTATCTTCTCTCTCTTCAACCCAGGGAAATACAGAAGAAATAAGAGGATGATAAAAATATATCCCTCCATTCCCTAATTACAAATTATTAGTTTATTCACAGGTTCATCAGAAGATTGAGTTCAGAAGAAATGAAACCACCAATTAGACCATAGGATACAGCATATAAGGGACTTATTTTAAAAGGAATAGAGGACAGATTTATACAGGCAGATAGATTTATTTGGCCAAGGGAGTTAAAAGTAAAATAAATGGATGACTTACATTTGAATATCATTTTGCCAAATACCAGTATGGGGTTAGTTCTTAGGGTACCAATAAATGTGAACAAGGGACAAGAATGGAACTGGGTGGTTAGAAATGGGCAGGTAACAGCTACTGGAATATTTATAGATCATGTGAAATTGATTTCAACCTCCCAAGGATACTATAAACTTATTAATATCATAGTAAGCAAGATATCTTTAAATGAGGGTGGTGAATGGGAGGTTGCTACCATAGCTGCACATCCCAGCAAAGAATTGAAATGCAATCTTAACACTGGAGAGGGGTGTGTATTAACAGTGGATGAGGTAACACAGTTTAAAAGGGAACATTGTGAAGATCGTATAAGAGTTCCATGGCCAAAAAGGGGAATTATTGTAGTCCCTACACATGAAACTATGGCACAAGGAGTGGGATGGACATATTACCCTATAATGTTAGATTTTAATTATTTCATAATTCCTTTAAGGTGTTCAAGACAGCAGCGTGAATACCATAGCAACAATCTTGGGAGGAGTCGGGACCGGATTAGGTGTGTGTAACTCAGCTGATCTCATAGGATATATTAGCAGAATTAACTCTCTGACAGATGGTTTTGGCCATGCCATGAAAACAGGTGGAGTAGACTACTCACTTATTGTAGAGAATTTGGGAGACAATATAGATGAATACATACCATTACCCACAATTTACAACTAGTGGAAAAGAACATTGCTGACATCTCAAACAGCATTAAAAATGAAGAAATAGGAGCTGCCATCTTTTGCTCCATGACCGGAAATTAATTATTATTTGATCTGAAGGATACTATAAACGATATAAAAGGAAACATGTGGACAGGAAAACTTAATTCAACTAATAGCAACATTAAGGAAGAAAAGGTGTGGTAGTTACAGATGACAATTTAAAACATGCATATATTGAGGGACCAGGACAATGGCTACCGCAAGAATCTGAATCTGGGAAAGTAGGACTAATCCTAGCAATTCCACGTTGGGAAGGAGAAGAGGAACCATTTAATTTTGTGCATAGAATTTGTACTTTTAGCCAAGGCACCTACCAGCAACATTTTCCTTCAAAAGGATTGGCAACCATTACAGAAGTAGTAATTGATGAAGGCTGTTGTAAGAAATATCAACATCAATGGCTATGTACCTGCACCTGGGAAACTAGAGACATCGAGAATGGATGGGTGCAATTAACAAAAGCTGAGCTGGTACGCATGGTCATCCATATTGGAGACATAGCCTGTTTCATAGGCTATAAAGAATACAAAAAAATCAGATGAGACATGCCCTGTGGAAGAAGGGACATGTATTAGGGTAACAACACCCCTCCATGTTGGAACACATACTGTTTTTCCATAAGGAAACCTCACTACTGAGTGCATAAATTTTACTGAGGACACTGTGTGGGAGAATTGAACTTGAAAGCTTTTTCCTCCTATTCCTAAGCTCACTTTGCAGTTACATGAACTAGTACAACGTACTAAACAGCAGCTGTGTCCAATCAGCAATTTGCTTGAGCAACAAAATAATGAACTTGAAAAAACTAAACAAGACGTTATCCATCCATGGTGGGGAGTACTCAGCAATGTAGAGACACACCCAATAATGAGAACTCTCTCCTTAATGTTTATGTTTATCCAAGCTATAACAACAGCTGTGATACTGTATTTCTGTGTGACATTAAAGAAGATGAAAAGGAAGCTGCAAGCAAAGAACCGAAATTACTTTATTTAAGTGTTATTCTTGTTGTTCAGGCACAACTGCATGCTCTTCTAATAAAGTTTTCATGATCCATAAATTCACACTTACAATCACATACACATCCCTCATCATGTAAGTATGCTTTGCCAAAACCACCATCATGCATCCACATTTCTCTCTATTTTCTGATAATTTGTTTTATTGACTTGTATACATTTGTTTGGATTGTGTTGGGAATAATAGTTTTTTTTAAAAAATATTAATTGTATAACATTTAGGTTAGCAGTCCTAGGAAAGTACAGAAGAGTTCAAGACGTCAAGGGATTTATGCCGGAGAGACGGTGGGTTTAGTTTTACCTATAAGGTTTTTGCTACCCACTTAGTTCTTCTGTATTAATGGGTATAAATAGAAAACAGGGCAACCTAAGTGGGGGAATGTGGTGTCATAAAACCAGAGAAATTATCCCTAGAATTTTCAAGTAGTTAATTCTTAAATTATACTGTGATTTAAAATATACACTACGATTTGGCCTATTCTTTGCCTAAGAAGTACACTCCCATGTAGCCTTTGATTGGTGTTTAGTAGAACACACCTTAAGTAAATTAAGTATACAGGGAGTGCAGAATTATTAGGCAAGTTGTATTTTTGAGGATTAATTTTATTATTGAACAACAACCATGTTCTCAATGAACCCAAAAAACTCATTAATATCAAAGCTGAATAGTTTTGGAAGTAGTTTTTAGTTTGTTTTTAGTTATAGCTATTTTAGGGGGATATCTGTGTGTGCAGGTGACTATTACTGTGCATAATTATTAGGCAACTTAACAAAAAACAAATATATACCCATTTCAATTATTTATTTTTACCAGTTAAACCAATATAACATCTCAACATTCACAAATATACATTTCTTTCATGTAATTAGCAAGAGTCCATGAGCTAGTGACGTATGGGATATACATTCCTACCAGGAGGGGCAAAGTTTCCCAAACCTTAAAATGCCTATAAATACACCCCTCACCACACCCACAATTCAGTTTTACAAACTTTGCCTCCGATGGAGGTGGTGAAGTAAGTTTGTGCTAGATTCTACGTTGATATGCGCTCCGCAGCAAGTTGGAGCCCGGTTTTCCTCTCAGCGTGCAGTGAATGTCAGAGGGATGTGAGGAGAGTATTGCCTATTTGAATGCAGTGATCTCCTTCTACGGGGTCTATTTCATAGGTTCTCTGTTATCGGTCGTAGAGATTCATCTCTTACCTCCCTTTTCAGATCGACGATATACTCTTATATATACCATTACCTCTGCTGATTCTCGTTTCAGTACTGGTTTGGCTTTCTACTACATGTAGATGAGTGTCCTGGGGTAAGTAAATCTTATTTTCTGTGACACTCTAAGCTATGGTTGGGCACTTTATTTATAAAGTTCTAAATATATGTATTCAAACATTTATTTGCCTTGACTCAGAATGTTCAACATTCCTTATTTTTCAGACAGTCATTTGGGATAAATGCATTTGTTTCAATCATTTTTTCTTACCTTAAAAAAAAAATTTGACTTTTTCCCTGTGGGCTGTTAGGCTCGCGGGGGCAGAAAATGCTTCATTTTATTGCGTCATTCTTGGCGCAGACTTTTCTGGCGCAAAATTTTTTTTCTGTTTCCGGCGTCATACGTGTCGCCGGAAGTTGCGTCATTTTTTGACGTTTTTTTGCGTCAAAAATGTCGGCGTTCCGGATGTGGCTTCATTTTTGGCGCCAAAAGCATTTAGGCGCCAAATAATGTGGGCGTCTTTTTTGGCGCTAAAAAATATGGGCGTCATTTTTGTCTCCACATTATTTAAGTCTCATTATTTATTGCTTCTGGTTGCTAGAAGCTTGTTCACTGGCATTTTTTCCCCATTCCTGAAACTGTCATTTAAGGAATTTGATCAATTTTGCTTTATATGTTGTTTTTTTCTTTTACATATTGCAAGATGTTCCACGTTGCAACTGAGTCAGAAGATACTTCAGGAAAATCACTGCACAGTGCTGGAGCTACCAAGCTAAGTGTATCTGCTATAAACTTTTGGTATCTGTTTCTCCAGCTGTTATTTGTATTGCATGTCATGTCAAACTTATTAATGCAGATAAAATTTCCTTTAGTACTGTTACATTACCTGTTGCTGTTCCGTCAACATCTAATTTTCAGAGTGTTCCTGATAACATAAGAGATTTTATTTTTAAATCCATTAAAGGGACTTTAAACACTTGTATTTATGTTGTTTTGTTTTTTAATTCATAATGTTTCTTTTGTTTTTTTAAATGCAATTCGCTATTTATTTTTATTATATGTTTACTTTTTTTTTTCATTTTTTAAATTTACTTCACTTTCTGTCCGCTCCGTGCAGACATGGCAGAAAGTTATGTAGACAAACCCGGAAGTCTCTGCTTTGCTGTGAGCGCGCACGTATGTAGAGTTGTAGACACTAGACAGCACACTCGGCGCACAGCATAACTAAAACTACTGCTGATAAAGTGTTTTTCCCTAAATAATATCTTTTGAACTTGCCTCATCTGTAAGCTAATAATTAATTATCATTTTTA